>NC_000074.6:69004346-69329971 GCF_000001635.26 Mus musculus | reverse complement strand
GGTTAGACGCCCACTGTTCATTAACAGTTCAATTCATCTGCAAGTCAGAGAATCTGCCTGAGGCAGGAATGCGCTCCCTAGTTGGCCACTTAATGCAATGTAATCACTCCTGAAACCATATACACACAATAAACAACAAACAAACAAACAAATGAACACAACAACAACAACAGACTCAGCAGGTTGTATGTGTGTGTGTGTGTGTGTGTGTGTGTGTGTGTGTGTGTGTGTGTGTGTGTGTGTGTGTTGTATTGTGGCTCTTTTCAGTTAATTGCATGAAGGAATTACACTAGTCCAAGTTAAAAGCGGACCCCAAATGATTACATTATACAAGCTGTGAGGTTTTTAAACTTGTGACAAGGGACAGAAGGGAAATTCTACTCATTGCAAGGAAATCCTCACTTAAGCCACGAGCACTTAAAACCCATGACCCTTCAGTTGATCTTCCTCAGCCAGTCCAATCTCTATCAGGAGCTGGCATATGCTCTTGCGCTGGTCACCCTGTGGCTGAATTACTTCTCCATTTTCTTCTGGATGCTCAATTACAGTACCATTGCAAGCAAATTTCTTCTTAAACGCCTTCACTAGTTTCTTTTTATCGTACTCATCAGTGATCAGTTGTAAGGGTCTTCCTGTCGTTTCTCTTTTGAATTCTTATATGGATATAATCCTCAGAGCCAGCAGGAAGCAGGTCATCACCCTTACTTGCATCAGCAAAGGGGTCGAAAGAGTGGAGGTTCTGGATAGCGGACATACGAAAAGATTCCTTTTCCTCGGCGGAAATGGCCTGCGGAAGGCGGCTGCGGGAGAAGGCGGGCGTGGGGGACGTAGCTTCGGGAAGCAAGAGGGCTCGAGGGGGAGGCAGCTGAGTCCTCCGGCGGCGGCTCAGTGACTGGGGCCGGTTGTAGTCATATATTAAGAGCTTACTTACTCATGCATGACAAGGAAGAATTTGGGAAGGGAAGGAGGGAGGACAAGGAAGGGTGTATGAGATGCAATATATTTCAATGAACAAGTACAAAAGTAAACTTTAAATTAAAAGAAGAGGGGCTGGAGAGTTGGCTCAGCAGATAAGAGCACTGAGTGCTGTCCAGAGGACCCAGGTTCCATTTCCTTAACCCAGGTAGCTAACAATGTGCTGTGACTCCAATGGTTGGTATCTTCCGCCCTCTTCTGGGTGCTGTCGGTACTGCGTACAGACACAACTAGGCAGATATCCATATAACCATAAAAATGAAGGATAGAACAAGAAGTGTATACTTGGGATTAAACTTGGATCCTCTAGAAGAGCAGCCACCTCTCTAAACTGTTGAGCCATCTCTCCGGTGCCTTGACGTGCTATTTCAATGCTGCTGATACCAATTAACATCTAAAATCTCTTACCATTCATTTACGAAGAAAAATACTCAACACACTGTTTGGTGTTGTCACAGTCCTGAGACAGACAGCCTCCAGGCTTAGTCAAAATGAACTCTTTCTGGTCCTGCACGGAGGCATCCATGACCTTCCTCTGAGCCAACCTGCCCAGAAGGAAAAGCAACCTTGTTCTGAGTATAAAATAGCTCAGTATAGCTGTTCATCTAAGTACAACATCTACTGTGCTAATAGGTGACTTACCCTTGATGTTTGCTCTATATATGTGGTATCTCTTGTTTGTATGTGTGGGGATTGTCACATTGATATATCTATCTTTTTGTTTGCAGTGTCACTGATGAGAAATTTGTCTGACTCCATTTTGAAGGTAGGGGCCATTATGCTGTATTATGAAAAATTAAGTTGATATTTACTATAAGAGCTGATTTGCTGTGTTTAAGCCTTTGTCCTAGAGCCTGTCTTGCCCCGACCCATGAACTTTACATATTTTGGAGAACACCCTGACTATATCTGACCCTATATAACTGCATATTGGCCACATGATGTTATTTTGTTGTTGTTGCTGTTTTTGTTTGTTTTGTTGGGATGTTGTTGTTGTTGTTTTATATTTCCTTTTTCTCTCATTGTCTATTTTCTGTAAACCTGCTTGGGAAATACTTGTGATTTTACTCTTAAAATGGGGCACTAAAAGTGGATTCAGGGTTGATCTCTTTAACTAGAATTAGGAGGCAGGCCGGGCGTGGTGGCGCACGCCTTTAATCCCAGCACTCGGGAGGCAGAGGCAGGTGGATTTCTGAGTTTGAGGCCAGCCTGGTCTACAGAGTGAGCTCCAGGACAGTCAGGGCTATACAGAGAAACCCTGTCTCGAAAAAAACAAAAAACAAACAAACAAACAAACAAACAAAAAAGAATTAGGAGGCAGTTGCTGGCTAGCTCTTGGATACAAAAATCACCATTGCTTCCAGCAGTCCAAAAGTTGCTGTAGTGGTCTTACTTTCCTCCGGATTGATTAACATTTGAGTTTCAGTTAAGATCTTGAGGTACAAAATGAACATGCCAGAGACATTTTCTTCTGTCTTTTAAAATAAATTATGTATATTTCTGCACAATTTTGAGCTAAAAACGACACCAAATCACCAAATGTTTGGCTTTTACATTGTGATCATGTTCTAAAGTAGAATTTCTTTAAATGAACATAGTTAGGAATAGG
Source organism: Mus musculus (assembly GCF_000001635.26). NCBI lineage: Eukaryota > Metazoa > Chordata > Mammalia > Rodentia > Muridae > Mus > Mus musculus. The sequence goes on along the minus strand of NC_000074.6, from coordinate 69,327,387 downwards.
CAGAACTCTACATGAATGTGTCCAGACTCCCTAAAGAAAATCCCTATGCTTCTTGGTTTTGTTTTGTTTTGTTTTGTTTTGTAAGAAAAATGACTGCCATGCTGCTGGTAAAAATTATCTTTAGCTCTTCTGTCTTGCCTGTTGTTATGGCTATTCTTGGTAGTCAAACTGACTGCAACTGGAGTTAACTGAGAGTTAACTCCAAAGAGTTGCATATGCCTTTGAGAGATTTTTTTTTTCTTAAACGTTTTGAAGTGGTAAGACCCTTCTGGGTCTTTTGAGGTGATAAGATCCACCTTTAATCTAGGCCACACCTTCTGGTTGCAGCCAACATGAAGAGAGGACACTGAAGAAAGAAGCTCTGTCTCTGTCTCTCTTTGACGACTTGCTGTATCTCTAGCTAGTATGTTCTTTCTCTGAGTGGCTTGAGAGCTTACTCCTTTGAAAATGTGCTGTGCAATGAAGCCCAGCTGAGACATCCAGCCTCATGGACTGAACTACTGAATTCTTCAAATTTTATTCGGTCGACAGTCTTTGTTGGACTAGCTGGACCCCATCCTGTGTAGCATTCTAATAAACCCCTTTGTACACACGTAGAGAGATCTGTTTGATCAGCTCTGTTCATCTGCAGAACCTTGACTAGTGTGGTTGCTCTTTTCATCATAACTCAGGCACATGCTGGCTCAGGATAGTGCTCATAAACACCATAAGTATTCAACTTTCCGGGGAAACTATACTTTCCATGACTATTAAGCTGTCCTTGACATGAATAGTGGTAGACATGAATTTCAGAAGAAAACGCCTATAGGAATGTAGCCATCATCTAGTTTGATCTTCTCTCTCAGGATTGTCTGAAGTACCCTTGCCACCAGGTAAAACGTAGCTCCAGGTCACCTCATTTCATAGTGAACTCACAGAACAAAGGTGTGCTTTCTAAAATCTCTTCTTAATTGTTTATATCGTGAGCACCCTTTCACCTGTGAGACAGGAGAAACACTCCACCCCACCTTGGCTAGTGAGGAAGTGCCTACTAAGCACAGGAATACAGAAGAAAAGCTACTGGAAGTCAGGGGCAAGTACTACTACAAAGCAAATATCTGCAGATCTGGGAAAGCTCTTGACCTTCGGTGGAACCCAGTGCCAGGAAATACTCTTCCGTGGTTTTCTCTATACTCCGACTAAGAGAAAGAGAGACTCTTGTCACTCAGGCCTCATGAGCCAAGCAGAACCTGCAGTCAGAGCACCAGTCATAGGAAAGGCTGGTTCTTCCTGGGGCTTCCGTGTAGCTCTATTCTGAAGCTAGGGAAGTGCCGGTCGTTCGGTGACACTACAAGGAGCTCTGAGGGGTGCAAGGACAAGCTTGGAACACACAATATGGGGAGCTACAGTTCATACTCTGAGGAGAATGGGGAGCCTGAAGCTCAGGAGCCCTTGTGATAGGCTCTCCCTGGGACTGGATGCAAACCAGTAGCCAGGTGTGGCTGGTATGAGGTCCTTTGTGGGCACTAGAACTCTTTGGAACCGAGCCGTGGCCTCTGGAGAACTTCAGTCTTTGGGCAGAAACTGTGCAGAACTTTGGGAACGTGGGCTGTGGGTAGAAATATCTTTTTAATGAACATCACCGTGCTTCTTATGCATCAGAGGACGGAAGGTTGCAGTTTCTAGAAATGTTGTGCTTTATATTTAACATTTAAGAGATTTAACATTTGGGATTAATTTTGTGGGTATTGTGTGTGGAATCTTATGTGTTGGGTAGCACTCCACTATTTTGCTGGGATGTAGAAGGGTACAATTGATAATGGAAAGGATTTACCCATGCTGAGTGAAGAGGTCAGCTCAGGGCCTTTGGAAAATTCCACCAGGCCTGACCAAGCCCGCTCAGGCAGTCAACAGGTTCTCCAGTGCAGGAGTGAGGATTGAAAATAAAGAGACAGTTAGACAATACTGCAGCATGACCTCAGTCAATCCTGAGACTGAAGGCAGGTTTATTTCTTCCCAGTCCACTTTTATACCATTTTAATTACATACAAGTAATAAGGGTGAGCAGTACAATAAACACAATTAGTCAAGGAACAAGCAGGGAATTAGCAAAGTCCCATGGCTGTTGTTTCTAAGGGCTTGTCAGGATGACCAAAATATCTGAGCCTACTTCCTTGTCCAGTCCCAAAATCAGATTCTTGCCTGAAGCCTACCTCTTTTGTCCCACCCTAAAATTAAGATTCCTGCCTGAACTTACTTCCCTATTCTAGCCTAAGATTAGATCCCCCCCCCAGCCCATTTCCTTGTCCTTGGCCAATGTCAGATTCCTGCCCAGGAGCCCCCAAAGCTCTCCACACAAGTCCCAGAACATGAAGGCCCCTCCCTTCTCAGAGTAGAGTGGTAGAATGGAGCACATAGGCACCCCTCCCTTCCTGAAAGGGAGAGGCTGATTACATTCCTCAGAAAGACCACAGTGAGGACCGACCATTGGCCCCCTACAGATATGGGAAGCCCTTGCTACCTCATTCCCTAAGGACCAATCAGTTTAAAGGTCACACTGTTTTCGCCAATCATATTGTGCCTAGTTGCTGTTACTCTATCCTGCCCCTGGAAACTGTATAAAAACTCACTGCCTGGGGTCACCTCTCCTTTGGGTGTAGGATGACCCCAGCGTGCTAGAACAATAAACTCCTTGCATTTGCATCAATCTCCAGCTTACTTGGTGTGTGTGTGGGGGGGGGTGTCCCTGGTCGATAAGGCCCGACAATCTGGGTATATGTAAGACCCCAACCCTCGATCAGTGGTACTTACTTTGAGATGCCCCCAAGTGAGACACCGAGACTCAGATTGATGCAAAAGCAATAGGTTTAATTTTCTGCATGTTAGGGTCGACCTTCAATTAGTCCCTCAAGGTGAGTTACTAAGAAGGTGACCCTGGACGGCTATTACAAGTAGTTTTTATACTTTTTAGGGGCACAGGTTACATCAACAAGTTTACAGTTCAAACTTACTGGCCAAGCATACTGACCTTTAAATCTATTGACTATAAAGCATGACATGCATTTGAACTCTACCTGGGACTTTCCAGAGGGTCAGGTAACTGTCAGTCAGTACATTCTGAGAATTTTTTACTCAAGAATGTTCCTGTGGGAGGAGAATGGAACTTGACCTAGCTTTGCCTCCAGGCGGGAGGGAGAAGCTGTAAGGAGGGTGTGGGACTTGAAAACCCCTTAGATTCCCTCATATTTTACTGAGGTCTGTGAAAGATTAAGTGCTAGATACACATGTTTGTTCACTAGGATTGTGTAGACATTTTTCTCCAATCATAAGGAAGAAGACAACCCTGATTTTTAAACAGACACTAGTCCAATGACCTTATTAAATGGCAGGAGTCGAAAAAGCTTCTTAAAGGAGCATTGCAGGGCCACAACCAACACTAAGACCTGCTGTGCCATAAATATTCAGTTTTCTTCATGAGAAAAGCTTAGATTTCCCAGATGGGCAAGACCCTAGATGAGAAATCAGTTGTGTTGAGGGCTGGCCTGATCAAGCAAGGCTTTCCCTGAGGCTTTCATGTGTGGATAAGGAAACACAGATCCTTCTCAAACCCAGGAATAGCTTGGAGTCTAGGCCTTGGGAACTTTCCCTTAGGCCCGAGGAGGGATAAAGAAATAAACAAAGCATTTTTAATAACACCAGATATATGCTTGGGAGAGTTGGTCATGATCTTGGGACCAGATCTGTTGGAGAGTAGTTGCTTATATTCCTGAGAACCTAACTCTTCCCATCACTTGGAGCTATAATTATCAGTCCCAAAGCCCCTATGGGCTTAGTCAGTAATGTTCTTGTGATACACAGTGTTCCCCCTATGCAGCACTGTTTGGTCCTGAAACTGGAGGGACCTTCCTCAAGCCACAGGATGATGTGACGCCCAAAAACTCACAAGAGACTGGTCTTGATGCAAACAGCAAGAGGTTTAATCAGGAAAGGACAGTGCACTGAGGATGACCTGTATCCCACGCAGGGGTAGAGGAGTCGACCCTGAGCTCAAAGGGTAAGGGATTTATAAAGGCAGAAACCGCAAACACCTGGCATGGAGCTATAGCATTTGGCAAGCATAATGGGTTCAAGAAACGGTTGGAGTATTCTGTACAAACGTTTCCTAAAACAATGGAGCAAGTTAAACTTCTACTTTGTGGTTAGTACATCCTGAAACAATGGGGCGAGTTAAACTTTTACTTCCTGCCATTAGTGAGGTCTATTTTGGACACAAGTCTAGGGGCTTACATAATTTTTCACTCTTCTCTCTCAGGAACTTTCAGTTAACCTTCTTCTGAATTTGTACCAATATATTATTGTTTCTACTGTCTTCATAGAAGTCTCCCATTTCCTTCCCTTTCCCCTTGAAGTAGTATCCTTTTTAAGAAGCCTACTTTGCATTAATCATGGATTGTGTTAAGACCTCCCCACCCCAGCTTTTTTCTTTTGCTCCTTGTACTTTCCCAATCTTGTTCATCATCTGTCTTATTCACCTATGGACTGTGTCAGTGAGGAATGATCTGCGGTTTCATGACATTAGTGTACTGAAGAATTATTTCTGGGAATATTTTTGCTGTGCTGTGTAAATCTCCCTTCTGCTTAAGTGGTTAGAATTGAAGTCTGTATTTAAATTGTTCAAAGGGTAACCTGAGGCCTGAGCCAGCATATATTGAATCCAAAATGTGTTGTAGGCTGCCTCTTCTTTGAGCTTTAGCCAGAACTGGTTTCATGCTATTCTTCAAGAAAAATTTCCCCATTTATTTCTTTCTTAATTTCATGATGTTATTTCTCCCTGGGAAGACATATTTAATCTAGAATGGTTGTACCTCCAGCCTTTTAGAAAAAAATGTTTATGAGGCTCTGTTGAATTGTTTCAAGTGCCCTTGATCTCCACAGGGCTTTACTGTCCACTTGATTAGAATTATTGCTTTTTTTTTTCCCCGAGACAGGGTTTCTCTGTATAGCCTTGGCCGTCCTGGAACTCACTTTGTAGACCAGGCTTGCCTTGAACTCAGAAATCCGCCTGCCTCTGCCTCCCAAGTGCTGGGACTAAAGGTGTGTGCCACCACGCCCATCTTGATTAAAATTAAAACTTTGATATTCTTAAATTAAGGGGTTGTACCATCACAGAGATTTAAAATTATCAGTTTGAGTCACTTAGATAACTGCCCATTGTAACAGCAGAAAAAGGATTTGTGTGTGGAGCATGGCTCTGCTTTCAGACTAGAATAGGAGGAATAGTTTATAGTGTACAGACAGGGGGAAATGGCATAGGTAGATCACAGACCAAAGTTTTCAGTGGTCCCCATTATGAAGAAGGACCTGATTGAAGTTGGAGGGTGGCTTTGTATTTTCCACAGCATGCATTAATTCATGCCATATAAATGAAAAGAGACCAGATTAGTAGGTGTACCATTTGGGGAGGTTAACTTGAACTGATGAATATTGAATTTCCAACTCTATGCAGAAATGTACAATCCTGGTTGACACAGTTAATTCAGCTTGGAGTTTTGGAAACATAGGGTGCTCACTGGCTGTAGCTGTGTGCATCAAGTGACAGATCTCAACATCTTACTTGTGTACAGGGGCAAGGTCATTCAGTAACCTCCTTCTTCTCCCCATGGAGTCAATAACATTATTTTCACTTAAAAAGAAAATTAGAGCAGTTCTCCACACTTGCTAGTGATCTTTCTGTCTACACAGACTGTGATTTATGAAATATAGTAGAAAGAATTAAAGAATATTAGAGTTTTGAGAAGGCCCTATGAGATCATTTAATGCCTCACTTTGTAAATGAGAAACCTCGAGCTTAGAGAAGTTCTGTTATTTTACCCACTTAAATATCCACTTCTTCATAACAGAATTGCTGAGTGTTTAATTTCTCCAATTAAACAAGTAATTGTCCATTGAATCAATGCAATCTATTGAGAGAAATTCCTCAGAGGCATTACAGGTCCTCTTCTCCTGCTTCTTCCTTTCCTTTCTCCCCGTTCTAGTAGATTGCCCAAGCTCTGCCTACTGTTTGGCCTTGGGTCTCAACATCTTATTTTCATCTGTCCTGTGAAGCCACTCTGATGATTGTTATACTAGCCTTCTCTATGAAGTATAGCAGAATAATATTAATAGTACCAAGGTTAGGTTCTCTCATGGCATGAAACTCAAGTTGGGCCACTCCTTGGTTGTCCATTCCCTCCCTTTTTGTTCCCTCCATATCTCTGCACTTCTTATAAAAGGAAAAACTGTGGTTAGGTTAATATCCCCATTGGAAGTCTTGTCTGGTTACAAGAGGCAACAATTTTATATTCTGTATTCCCCTACTGCTAGGAGTTTTAGGTATGGTCACCCTCATATATTCCCAGGAGTTTCCATTGTCCTGGATTTCTAGCTTTTCCTGAAATATTTCTCCCTCCTCCATTCCAGTTCTCTCTCCTAGTTTTCTCTCCTCACATTCTCTACATACTGGATCACTCCTGTTCCCCTCTCTATCCCACTCTCCTGCCCACTTTTCTCCCTCCATCCATCCCAGATGTCTATTTTATTTCCATTTCTCAGTGACACTCAAGCATACTCCCCTGATCCCAATTTTTTGTTTTGCTTCTTTGGGGCTGTGGATTGTAGCTTGGTTATCCTTTACTTTATGGGTATTTATAAGTGACTACATACCATGTTTGTTTTTCTGTGTGTAGGCTACCTCACTCAGAATGATATTTTCTAGTTCCATCCATTATCCTGCAAATTTCATGATTTGTTTTTAGTAGCTGAGTACTATTCCATTGTGTAAATGTACTTTTTTTTTTTAATCTTCATTCAGTTGAGGGACATCTGGGTTGTTTCTAATTTCTGGTTATTACAAATAAAGCTGCTAGGAAAATAGTTGAGCAAGTATCTATTTTGTATGATGGAACTTTTTTTTTTTGATATATGTTCAGGAGTAGTATAGCTGGGTCTTGAGCTAGAAATATTCCAAAAACTTTGGGAGACCTCCTCTGGTGGTTTGTATATACTTAGACCATGGGAAGTGACACTATTCAGAGGTGAGGATTTGTTGGAATAGTTGTGGTCTTAGATTAAGTTTTTCACTGTCTAGAGGCTTTGATATTTCCTAGTGCTGAAGCTCTGTCCATTCCAGAAGTGGCGCTCCTCTTGACTGTCTGTGGAAGATAGAGTTTTTCTGGCTGTCTTTGTAACAAGATGTACAAGTTGCAGCTCCTTCTCCAGCACCATGTTTGCCTGGATGCTACCATGCTTCCTGATATGATGATAATGGACTGAAGCTCTATCTTAGTTATTACTGCTAGAACAGACACCATAACCAAAACAACTCTTATAAGGACAATATTTAATTGAGGCTGGCTTATAGGTTCATTTTCAGTCTATTATAATCAAGGAAGGAGGATGACAGCATCCAGCTGGCATGGTGCAGGAGAAGCTGAGAGTTCTTCATCTTCATCTAAAAGACACTAGGAGAAGACATGGTTAGATGGTTAGAAGGAGTGCCTTAAAGCCCACACCCATGATGACACACTTCCTCCAACAAGACCACACTTCCAAATAGTGCCACATACTGGGCCAAGTTTATTCAAACTAACACATTCTATCCCCTGCCCGCCCCCCTTAGGCTTGTTCAAACACATGAGTATATGGGGGCCATACTTAGCCAAAGTATAATAAAGATAAGTTTAGTCCAACTTCCAAAGTCCCCGTGGTCTATAGCAGTCTCAACAATATTAAAAATCCAAAGTTCAAAGTCTCTTCTGATACTTATCCAATCACTTAACTGTAATCCATAAGCAAGACAGGAAACCAGCTGGGCAAACTCCAAACTCCGAATCTCCATTTCTGATTTCAAAGCTGTCATCAGATCTCCAACTCCATTTTTGTCTTTGTTGCTTGTACAAACTGCTTTCTCTTGGGCTGATTCTCCGTCCTGTTGGAAGGTTTCCTCAGCAGATATACCACAACTCTGACATCTTTAATGTCTTGGGATCTCCAAGTGAACTTGAATTTCACAGTTTCTTGTTCCAATATCTGGGATCCATACACGATCTTCTAGGCTACTCCAATAGGCTTGTGTCACTTCTCCAGCTCTGCCCTCTGTAGTACTCTAGGCTCTTGTTCACTCCACTCCTCTGATGTTCTTGTGATGGTACTGGCATCTACAATATGCTGGGATCGTCTGCTGCAACTAGGCTTCTCCATGGTGCCAAACCTTAACTTTTACATGACACCTTCAGTCCTTGGCCATCAACTGTAACTGAGGCTGCACCTCTACCAATGGCCTTCCCTGGCCTCTTACAGTGACAAGTCTCAGCTGCTCTCCATTATGCCTTCATACCTTTACAACCAGTACCACCTGGGTGACTCTTACACAATTACCAAGGTTGCAGCATGGGTACAATCTTGACTATCTCTAGAACACAAATGCTTTGTGCTCTCAGAAAACACTTCTCAGAAGATTTCACCTCAGTGATGCTAGTCTGTTCCTAATCACCACTAATTTCTTAGCTCCAGCTAACCAGCATCAATTGTCCCAGTAGTTGCTGGAGCTAGAATAGAGCCACCCTTAGCTTTCTGTTTTCCAACTCTCTCACTGCCTAAGCTTGGCTGTGCTGAATCTTGCCCTGTAGATTGACCTTGAACTCAGAGATCTGTATGTCTCTGTCTCCCAAATGCTGGGATTAAACATTTGTACTACTGTGCCTGGATTTATGCTTTACTTTGCTTAGAACTTGCTCTGTCCCACACTGGCCTTGAACTCAGAGATCTGCTTGACATAATCTAGTATTACATGAGTGTACCACCATGTCTGGGCATAGGCTTTTCATCACCAGTGTTCCTCAAGATCCAGAAAGAAAGCCTGTGTCTTCCAGACTCAAGATCTGGATCACAAGTGTGCCCCCACATTTCTGGATTGTAGTTCAATGCAAATTAAAAATCCAAACTATTTTTTCTTCAACTGCAAACAAAAACAATAAGCTTTGCTGGGTGGGATCTTGCCCTGATATCGCCACAACCTTAATCTCTTTATCTTTTTGAATACAAGATTCGTCTCCCTTTCACTTCCTGGTTCCCTTTTATAACTTAAACCACACATTTTTCATTTTTCCTTTCTCAGTTTGATACTTCTCATTAAAACGCTCTTCATAAGACTAAACCAGAGAACAAAGTCTATGCTGGGCTCTTTTGAGATTTTCTTTGTCAATTCAGTTACTATAAATCTCTTTACCTTAGCCTCGGGTAGACTCTTCAGACAAGGGCAAAAAGCAGCCACATTCTTCAAAAAAAAAATCCACAAAACAAGTCTCTATGCCACATACTGAAGCTTTTCTACACTGAAACATTTTGGATCATGTCTGAACAGTTCAAGTCACTCTCAGCAACAAAGTCTTCCATATTCCTACCAGGATTGCCCATTAAGTCACACTTAAAGCATCCAAATGCTTTCCAAATCCAAAGTCCTCAAATTCATATTCTTCCAATTGTCAGGCTTATCACAGTGATACCCAAGTCCAAAGTCCTCAAATTCATATTCTTCCAATTGTCAGGCTTATCTCAGTGATACCCAAGTCCCTGGTACCAGTTTGTGTCTTAGGGCTTTACTGCTGTGAATAGACACCATGACCAAGGCAACTCTTATAAGGACAACATTTCATTGGAGCTGGCCACTATTATCAGGTTTAGTCCACTATCATCAAGGTAGGAACATGGACACGTGCAGGCAGGCATGGTGCAGAAGGAGTTGACAGTTATACATCTTCATCTGAAGGCCACTAGGAGAAGACTGGCTCCCACAAGTTTAGGGGAAGGGTCTTAAAGTCTATGCCCACAATGACACACTTCCTCCAACAAGGCCACACCTTCAAATAGTGTGCCAATCATTCAAACTACCACAACCTCTGAAACTGTAAGACCACTTCAGTCAAATATTTCCTAAATAAGTGTTGCCTTAGCCATATTGTTTCTTCACAGCAATGAAACCCTAAGACACCACCAAATTGATTTCCAAAGTGATTGTACAAGTTTGCACTCCCAAACAGCAGTAAAGCCCTCAGACATATCATTGACAGTATGGTCTGTCACTTGAGATTTTCATCTTATTCATCCTGATGGTGTTGAAGTCAAAAGACACTCACTCACAAAGACCACAAAGACCACCATTGCTGCAAAATGCAAGAGGGTTTTTATTGATCCAACACATTGGGGACCTGCCCCCCCAGCATGCAGGTCAGAGGAGAGACCCAGAACAAAGAAAGAACACACTTTTTGTACCTTGTAAGGGGCAGATTTAAGCAACAGAGCTAGCTGGCTTATTTTCATTGGTGTAGCAAGTAACCTTTTCAGGCAATGCTTGGTGACTACCTTTGGCCTAGTGACTCACTTTGCCTGCCCTTATGGTGGGTTATTATGATTTGGTCAGCAAAGCAGCAGTACAATTCAAACTTATGGGTCAGCTATTAATGTTACAGCTATCGACAAGGTCAGGGTGGTTTGTAGTTTTTTCTCAGAATTCAGTGTGGGAAGGATAGGGGAATTTCTCTGGGAATTGCTAATCTCGTTATGGTTATTTTTCTGAGAACAGCCCATTTTGTTTTGGTAGCTGTAGACTTAGTCATTTTGACTGCTATGTTTCTGAAAGTTCCTTCAGAGGGGAAGGGGCTAGGTGGTCTTGAACTTATTTTGGATCCTACAATAGGTGTAAGACGGAATTCTAGAGTGGTTTTCATTTGCATTTCCCTGATGAGTAAGGATGTTGAATATTTCTTTAAGTGCCTCTCAGTCATTAAAGATTTATCTGTTTAGAATTCTCTGTTTAGCTCTGTACCCATTTTTAAATTGGGTTGTTTCATTTGTTTGCATCTCATTTCTTCAGTTGTTTAAATAGTTGTGATATCAGCCCTCTGTGAAATGCTGGTTTTGTAAAGATCATTTCCCATTCTATTGGCAACTGTGTTGTCCTTTTGACAGTGTTCTTTGCCTTACAGAAGCTTTTAAGTTTCATGAAGTCCAGTTTATTAATTGTTGATCTTAGCACCCAAACTACTTGTGTTCTGCTCAGGAAGTTATCTCCTGTGACAGTGTATTCAAAGCTATTCCCCCACTTTCTCTTCTATTAGATTTAGTATATCATGTTTTATGTTGAGGTTTTAGATCCATTTGGATTTGTACAGGATACTAGATATGTATCTATTTGTAGTCTTCTATATTCAGACATCCAGTCGGACCAGCTCCATTTGTTGAAGATGCTTTCTTTGTTCCATTGTATAGTTCAGGTTTCTTTGTCCAAAATCAATTTTTCATATGTGTGTGGCTTTACTTCTGGGTTTTCGATTTGAGTTCAATGATCAGCTTGCTTGTTTTTAGGTCGATACTATGTGGATTTTTACAATTGTTCTGTAATTCAGCTTTTGATGAGGGATGGTCATACCCCTGAAAGTTCTTCATTGTCCTTTCAAGGTATGTAATGGATTGTCTTCCAATTTTGATGGGAATTGCACTGAATCTGTCCATTGCTTTTGGTGTGGTGCCCATTTTTACCATGTTAATCCTACCAGTCCAAGAGTATGGGAGATTTTCCATCTTCTGACACATTCTTCAATTTCTTTCTTCAATGACTTGAAGTTCTTGCTATACAGGTCTTTCACTCTATTGGTTAGAGTTATACCAAGATATTTTATGTTATTTGTGTCTATTGTAAAATGTGTTTTTTCCATAATTTCTTCTTCAGACTATTGATTATTTGTATAAATAAGGCTACTAATTTTTTTTTAGTTAATTTTGTTTTTAGCCACTTTGCTGGTGGTGTTTATCAGTTGTTGGAGTTCCCTGGTAAATTTTGGGGGTCCCTTGTGTATACTATCATATCATCTGCAAATAAAGATGTTTTGACTTATTGCTTTCCAATTTTTATCCCTTTGATCTCTTTTAGTTTTCTTATTGCTCTAGCCAAACTTCAAGTACTATATTGAATAGACAGAGAGAGAGTGGGCAGCCTTGCCTTGTCCCCGATTTAGTGGGATTGCTTTAAGTTTGTTTCCATTTAGTTTGAGGTTAGCTATTGGCTTGCTGTATATTGCCTTTCTTGTGTTTAGATGTGTGCCTTGTGATCTCTCCAAGACTTTTTATCATGAAAGGGTATTGGATTTTTTTTCAAAGGGTTTTTTCAGAATCTAATGAGATAATAATGTGTGGTTTTATTTAAATTCATTTTGTTTATATGTTGCATTAAATGGTAGATTTTCATGTTGACCCATCCCTCCATTTGTGTAATGAAGTTTACTTGATTATGATGGATGATGTTTTTGATGTGTTCTTAGATTTAGTGTGCAAATATTTTATTATTTTTATGTGAATGTTCATAGGGGGATTGGTCTGAAATTCTCTTTCTTTGTTGTGCCATTTTGTGGTTTAGCTGTTGTAGTAAAATTATTTGGAGGTTTTGACTCCACCTTAGGTCATTTAGTTCCCATATAAAAGACACAAAACCTTTCTATTTATAATAAGCCTTAAAGCACTAGAGCTAGGCAGATATCAACCCTCTTTGTTACTTTGTCTATTTTCCTGTCAATAATCCTGAGATATCACTTGCCATGTTTTCCCTGGGCTGCTCCTACTCCATGTAGCAGCCCACATGACCATGTGCTCACAATTCACGCACCCTAGCATGCCTCATTCCTTCTTCTTTTCTCTCTCCTTCATGGACTCTGCCTCAGGCCTCAATCCCAGGAACCAAAGCCCCACCTAACTCTTTTCTGTCCAACTAGAGCCTGAAGGCATCTTTATTAACAAGATAACTTACAGGGCAAGATTTGTACAACAAAAATTAGTATACCAGAGGGTTGCATTGCCTTAAGGCAATTAGACCTTGTGATAGAGAATTTAGCATTACAATACATAGCAACAGACCAAACCTCACCATTAAGTTATTAGGGTAACTGTGGCCTCCTAGAATGAATTTGGCAGTGTTTGTTCTGTTTTTTTTTTTATCACATATTTATTTTCATCCCAAATATTGCCCCATCTCCCATTACCCCCTCCCAGAATTCCCCACTCTGTCTTCCCTCCATTTTACCTCTGAGAGGGTGACCTCCCCAGGTATCTACCTGGTATATAGTCTCTACAGAACTGGGCACATCCTCTCCCTCTGGGGATACTCAAGGCAATCAGTTCTCTGCTAGATATGTGCCACAGGCCTTGAATAAGCCCATGTATGTTCTTTGGTTGTTGTTTCTGGGAGTATTCAGGGGTCCAGGTTAGTTGACACTGCTGTTGGTCTTCATGTGGGGTAGCTCCTTTCATCCCCTTCAGTTCCTTTGATCTTTCTCCTAACTCTTCAATAGGGGTCCTTGACCTTAGTCCAATTATCTGTAATGTAATTATCTGCATCTGTCTCAGTCAGCTGCTGGTAGACCTTCTCAGAAGACAGCCATGCTAGGCTCCTGTCTGCAAGTAAAACATGGCATCAGTGATAGTGTCAGGGTTTGGTGCCTGCCTCTGGGATGGGTCCCAAGTTGGGCCAGCCACTGGATGGCTATTCCTTCAAGATCTGCTCCATTTTTATCCTTGCATTTCTGTTAGACAAGAACCAAAAATTTTGAAGGTAGGTTGGTGTGCCCATACCTCCAACCTACCTTGTCTGACCTCTGGATGTGGACTGATCAAGTTATATCTTTCCGCTACTGGGCATTTTGGCTAATGTCACTCTCATTGAGTCCTGGGAGCTTCTCATATCTCAGGTCTCTAGGACTTACTCGAGGTCCCCCCACCCCCATCCATGCGTCTCCATATTTTCATTGTTTATATATTGTCGAATAATTTGAGGAGAATTGGTATTAGCTTTTAAATCACCGGAGATGGGTAAAATAAGATTTTCAATTAGAAAATCAAATTTAAACAATGTCTTTCCACAAATCCAGCCCTACAGAGGATACTTCAAGTAAAACTAAAGCACAACGGCGTTTAAAAAAACCTAAGAAAACACAGGAAAAAACTAATTTCACCTCACCAAAAGCACACATATCGCATGTGTGTGCATGCACACACACACATCCATACACTATAACAGTGGGAGAGTTCAATATCCCACTCTCACCAATGGACAAGTCATCTAGAGACACTAAACAGAGAGACTCAACAGAGAAATAATGAAACTAAGAGATATTATGAATCAAATGGACGTAATAGATATCTACAAAACATTTCTTCCAAAGTCAATAATATTCCTTCTTCTTTACAGCTCATGCAGTCTTCTCCAAAATTAATAATATACCTGGCCACAAAGCCAGTCTTGGCACATACAAGAAAATTGAAATACCCTTTGTATGTTTTCAGACCACCATTGAATAAAGCTGGACTTCAACAACAGAAATGACAGAAAGCCTACACAGTTGTGGAAACAGAAAAACCTGTGTGTTCCTTGACCACTGGACTAAGGAAGAAGAAAGAAATTGACTTTCTAGAATTCACTGACAATGAAAGCCCAGCTAAGAGGAAAGTTTGTAGCACTATGTGGCTTTATAAAGAATTTGGAGAGATCCCATACTAGCAATTTAATAACACACCTGAAAGCTCTGGAAAACAAAAAAAAGAATAAGTACACCCAGTAGGAATAGAGAGCAGGAAATAATTAAGCTCAGGGCTGAAGTCAATACATTAAAAACAAAAAACAATAAAAAGAATCAATGAAACCAAGAGGTAGTTCTTTGAGGAAATCATCAAGGTAGAGAAACCTTTAGTCAAACCAACTGAAAGTCAGAGAGACAATATCCAAACTACTAAAATCATAAATGAAAATGGGGACATAATGATAGACACTGAGGAAATCCAAAGCATCATTAGGGCATACTTCCAAAACCTACAATGTACAGAACTGGGAAATGTAAATGAAGTGAATAACTTTCTCGATAGATATCACTTACCAAAGCAAAATCATGATCAGGTAAATGAAGTGAAAGTTTGCAGATATGTCATGTGAGGCAGACTATGTGGTCTTTTATTGAGGCAAGACCCATAGGAGGAAAAGTGATGTTTGGTTAGAATATAAATAGGACTCTAGGGACAGTGATGGCATAATTGCATAGCTAGCTTTGCAATATTCTGTTGGTCTCCCATCTTCACTGATGTTCTCTTTGTTGAGAGAAGCTTGGCAGAAAAGTTCTGGCTTCCAGCTGATTCTGATCAACATAGCTGACTCATGCTGATTGGTTGGAGTCCTGGCTATTTCCGCTGGATCCTGCCACTGCTACTGATTTGTTTTTGGTATCGGGACACTACTGACAGGACTGCTGGTATCCTGACAACGGGAGATTTAAATCACCTCAAAAAAACAAAAAACAAACAAACAAACAAAAAACCCTGCTTCTAAATAGGTCCACATCCCCTTGTCCTATTTAACATCTTTTCCCCCCTACCTTTGGGTGACAGGCTAGAAAGTAAGCTGCAGCATTTAAACACTCTTATTAAAAGTAGGTTTTAAACATATAAGCCTTCGGGCAAACAATTTAATCAGACCCATACATAAGGAAATAGAAGCTATCATTAAAAGTCTTTTGCCAAAAAAGGCCCAGTACCTGATGATTTTAGCACAGAATTCTGTCAGAGCTTTAAAGAAGAACTAATTCTAATATTCATCAAATTATTCCACAAGATAGAAAAAGAAGGTTCATTGCCAAACTCATTCTATGAGGTCAATCAGTATCTTATTGATGGCATTTTCTCTCCTAGGAAGGGCCTCTTCTTTTTCCAAGCCTTTTCCAGTTAGTTTTACCTTTTTAAAAGGTAAATTATTTGTATCACTTTTAAAATAATGATCATTAAATGCATCACTTCTATAATCTCTATTTGTTTCTACTTTCCAATGTTTTCTGGTCATTAATAATTTTATTCCATTTTTCTCAAGTGCTATTTGTTTCTTTTTTCTGTTTAGAGCAATGCCTCCTGTAGACCAGGCTTACCTCACACTATGCAATTGCAAATTGCATTGAACACCGAAATCGGCCTCTGTTGCCTAGGGCTTGAAAGACTGTCCTGCAACTCCTTTCAGGCTGGTCAGAAGGAAAAGAGACCAGTGAATGATTGTTCTTTGACCTCCCTGACTTTTATTTTGGAATTACAAATGATGAGGGGGCCGGGCCACCTTTGGCCTGAAGTCAGGGGACAGTCCCACGGTCTCCAAAGGACTCTCCACCCCACAGGCACCCTGGCAAGCCCAGGAACTTAGGATCACTGCTGGTGAGTGGAACACAACATCTGTTTCAACAGAACCGGTAGTGCCTAGGGCCAACTGGAGCATGGACACAGGAACCCCACCCGACCAGTGGCTCAGGTTCCTTCCAGTTGGTGCTGGTCTACCTTGGTTTCGAACTCAGCAGACAGCCCCATGGTCCCCAGAGGAGGTACCACTTCCAGGAGCTCTAACACGCCCCGGATCTTAGGATCCCAGGTTCCCAGGAGCTTGGTCACACCAGGATCTCAGGTCTCAGAGGAAGCATGGCTGCCAAGAATTCTGATACACCCAGAATCTCAGCATCACAGGATCCCAGAATCACAGGATCATAAAGAAAGCTGGACTCTGAGACGTTCTGACTCAACTGGGGTTACAGGAAGGACAGGTTCCAATCAGATATATTGAGGGCAGGGAGCAGTTGAGATAATCAGATGGTGGGGAGGGAAGCATAAGAACAGAAGCAACAGAAACCAAGGTTACTTGGCATCATCAGAACCCAATTCTCCCACCATGGCAAGTCCTAAATACACCATCACATCAGAAAAGCAAGATATGGATCTAAAGTCACTTCTTATGATGATGATGGAGGACTATAAGAAGGACATAAATAACTCTCTTAAAGAAATACAGGACAACATATCCAAACAGGTGAAGGAATTGAACAAAACCATCTGGGATCTAAAAATGGAAGTAAAAACAATAAAGAAATCACAAAGGGAGAAAACTCTGGAAATAGAAAAATCTAGGAAAGAAGTCAGAAGCCATAGATGCAAACATAATAAACAGAATACAACAGATAGAAGAGAGAATCTCATGTGCAGAAGATACCATAGAAAACATTGACACAACAGTCAAAGAAAATGGGAAATGCAAAAAGATACTAACCCAAAACATCCAGGAAATCCAGGACACAATGAGAAGACCAAACTTAAGGATAATAGGTATAAACGAGAAGGAAGATTTCCAACGTAAAGGGCCAGTAAATATCTTCAACAAAATTGTAGAAGAAAACTTACCCAACCTAAAGAAAGAGATGTCCATGAACATACAAGAAGTCGTCTAAAAAACTTCAAATAGTTTGGACCAGAAAAGAAATTCCTCCAGTCATATAATAATCAAAACACCAAATGCACAAAACAAAGAAAGAATATTAAAAGCATTAAGGGAAAAAGATCAAGTAAAAAGGGAAAAAGGGCAAATAAAGGCACACCTATCAGAAGTACACCAGACTTCTCCCCAGAGACTATGAAAGCCAGAAGGATCCTGGGCAGATGTCATACAGACCCTAAGACAGAACAAATGCCAGCCCAGGTTACTGTTCCCATCAAAATTCTCAATTACCATAGATGGAGAAACCAAGATAATCCATGACAAAAAAAATGCACAATATCTTTCCACAAATCCAGCCCTTCAAATAATAATAAAGGGAAAAGTACAACACAAGGAGGGAAACTATGCCCTAGAAAAAGCAAGAAAGTAATCCTTCAGCAAACCTAAAGAAAGAGAGTCACATGAACAAAAATTCCAACTCTAACTACAAAAATATCAGGAAGCAACAATTACTTTTCCTTAATATCTCTTAATATCAATGAACTAAATTCCCCAATTAAAAAAATAGACTAACAGACTGGTTACATAAACATTTTGCTGCATACAGAAAACCCAGCTCAGTGACAAAGACAGACACTACCTCAGAGTAAAAGGCTGGAAAACAATTTTCCAAGCAAAGAGTCCCAAGAAACAAGCTGGAGTAGCCATTCTAATATCAAATAAAATCGACATTCATACTAAAGATATCCACAAAAAGGTAAGGAGGGACACTTCATACTCATAAAAGGTAAAATTTACCAAGGTGAACTCTCGATTCTGAATATCTATGCTCCAAATGCAAGGGCATTCGCATTCATGAAAGGAACTTTAGTAAAGCTCAAAACACACATTGCATCACAAACAATAATAGTGGGAGACTTGAACATACCACTCTCATCAATGGACAGATCTGGGAAACAGAAACTAAACAGAGACACAGTGAAACTAACATAAGTTATGAAACAAATGGATTTAATTAATATCTACAGAACATTTTATCCTAAAACAAAAGGATATACCCTTTTCTCAGCACCTCATGGTATCTTCTCCAAAATTGACCATATAATTGTTCACAAAACAGGCCTTAACAGATACAAAAATATTGAAATAATACCATGCATCCTATCAGATCACCATGGACTTAGGCTGATCTTCAATAACAACATAAATAATAGAAAGCACATATACATATGGAAAGTTAACAACACTCTACTCAATAACTTGGTAATGGAAGAAATAAAGACATTAAAGATTTTTTAGACTTTTATGAAAATGAAGCCACAACATATCCAAACTTATGGGACACAATGAAAGCAGTCCTAAGAGGAAACCTCATAGCTCTGAGTGCCTCCAAAAACAATCTGGAGAGAGCATACATGAGCAGCTTGACAGCACACCTAAAAGCCCTAGAACAAAAGTAAGCAATTTTACCCAAGAGGAGTAGATGGCAGGAAATAATCAAATTCAGGGATGAAATCAACCAAATAGAAAAAAAAAAAAGAACAATACAAAGAATTAACCAAACCAGGAGCTGGTTCTTTGAGAAAATCAACAAAATAGATAAATCCTTAGCCAAACTAACTAGAGGGCACAAGGACAATGTACTAATTAACAAAATCAGAAATAGAAAGGGAGACATAACAACAGAATCTGAAGAAATCTAAAAAAGTCATCAGATCCTACTACAAAAGCCTATACTTAACACAACTGGAAAACCTGGATGAAATAGAAAATTTTCTATACGATACCACTTACCAAAGTTAAAACAGGATCAGATTAACAGCCTAAACAGTCCCATGTCCCCTAGATAAATAGAAACAGTCATTAATAGTCTCCCAACTAAAAAAAAATGCAGTACATGATGGATTTAATGCAGAGTTCTATCAGACTTTTAAAGAAGACCTAATTCCAATACTCTTCAAACTATTCCACAAAATAGAAACACAAGGTACTCCACCCAATTCCGTTCTATGAAGCCACAATTATTCTGATACCTAAACCATACAAAGGCCCAACAAAGAAAGAGAACTTCACATCAATTTCTCTTATGAATATCGATGCAAAAATACTCAATAAAATTCTCGCAAATTGATTCCAAAAACACATCAAAATGATCATCCATCATGATCAAGTAGGCTTCATTCCAGGGATGCAGGGAAGGTTCAATATATGGAAATCCATCAATGTAATCCACTATATAAACAAACTCAAAGAAAAAAAAACCACATGATTATTTCATTAGATGCTGAGAAAGCATTTGACAAAATCCAACACCCCTTCACAATAAAGTCTTGGAAAGATCAGGACTTCAAGGCCCATACCTAAACATAATAAAAGCAATATACACCAAACCGGT
The DNA here is from genome assembly GCF_000001635.26 of Mus musculus. Lineage (NCBI taxonomy): Eukaryota > Metazoa > Chordata > Mammalia > Rodentia > Muridae > Mus > Mus musculus. The sequence continues at coordinate 69,307,702 of NC_000074.6, read as the reverse complement.
AGCCAACTTCAAACTAAATGGAGAGAAACTTGAAGCAATCCAACTAAAATCAGGGACTAGACAAGGCTGCCCACTCCCTCCCTACCTATTCAATATAGTACTTGAAGTCCTAGCCAGAGCAATTAGAAAATAAAAGGGGGTCAAAAAAAAATACTAACTGGAAGGGAAGAAGTCACAATATCACTATTTGCATATGATGATAGTACATATAAGTGATATCCTTTAAATTAGCCACAAATACTGAAAATTTAGTGTAACTCTAATCAAGCAAGTGAAAGATCTATATGAAAAGAACTTGAAGTTGCTGAAGGAAGAAATACAGGAAAATATCAAAAGATGGTAGATCTCTTATGCTCATAGATCAGTAGGATTATCATAGTGAAAATAGCCATCTTCCCAAAAGCAATCTTACAGATTCAATTCAATTTCCATCAAAATTCCAATAGAATTCTTTACAGACCTTAAAAAATCAATTCTTATCTTCATACAGAAGAACAAAATACCCAGGATAGCTGAAATAATCCTGAAAAATAAAAGAATATCTGTGGGTATCACCATTCCTGACCTCAAGCTCTACTACAAAGCAATAGTAATAAAAACTGTATGATACTGGTACAGGAACAGACAGGTTGATCAATGGAATTGAATCAAAGATCCTGAAATAAACCTACATACCTATGGACATTTGATTTTTATTATTATTTTTTTTTTTACAAAGAAGGTAAACCATACCATGGAAAAAAGAAAACACCATTAACAAATGGTGCTGGTCTAACTGGATATCAGCATGTAGAAGAATGAAAATAGATCAATATGTATCACCCGGCACAAAACTCAAGTCCAAGTGGATGAAAGACCTCAATGTGAAACCAAATACACTAAATCTAATATAACAGAAAGTGGGAAATAGCCTTCAACTCATTGATACAGGAGACAACTACCAGAACTCAGGCTCCTAGATCAACAATTGGTAAGTGAGACCTCATAAAACTGAAAAGCTTCTGTAAGGCAAAAGACACAGTCAATAGGACAAAACAGCAGTCTACAGATCTGGAAAGGATGTTCACAACCCTTACATCTGAAAGAGGGTATCCATAATTATAAAAAACTGAAAAGTTAGACACCATTGAACCAAATAACCAATTTTTTAAAAAGTGGGGTACAAAGCTAAGTACAGAATTCTCAACAGGGGAATCCAGAATGGCTGACAAGCGCTTAAAGGACCTTAGTCATCAGGGAAATGCAAATCAAAACAACCCTAAGATTCCCTTCTTACACCCATCCGAATGGCTAAGATCAAAAACTCAAGGAGCAGCACGTTCTGGGGAAGATGTGGAGCCACTGCTGGTGGGAGTATAAACATGCGTAACCAAACTTTGTACAGCCAATCAACTTGGCAGTTTCTCAGAAAATTGAGAATAGCTCTCTTTCAAGACCTATATATACCACTTCTGAGCATATATCCAAAAGATAACCCACGATATCACAGGGACAATTGCTCAACTCTATTCACAGCAGCTTTATTCATAAGAGCCAGAAATGAGAAACAACCTAGATGTCCCTCAACTGAAGAATGGATAAAGAAAGTGTGGTACCTCTACACAATGGAATACCATTCAGCTTTTAAAACCAAAGATTCTTGAATTTTCCAGGCAAATGGATGGAACTTGAGAAATTCATCCTGAGTGAGGTAACCCAGATCCAGAAAGGCACATATGGTATGTGCTAACTTTTAACTGGACATAAGACATGAAGTGCAGGATAAGTATGCTACAATCCACAAACCCAATGAAATTGGGTAAAATGAGGACCCAGGGTGGACATATGAACCTACCTCCAAAGGGAAACTAAATAGTCATCTGAGTTGGATGGAGAGAGGGAACTGGGTAGGAGATAAGAGGAGGACGGGAACAGGGAAGGTGATCAGGAAGGTAAGAAGTGGGGTAAGAGACTGGGAGTGAGAATGGCGATCATGGCAGGGCATCTCTGGTAAGTAGCTGGAGGCTTGGGATAAGAGAGGTTAAGGGGATGACCCTAGCTTAGATTCCTACCATAGGGAGACTGAAATGACCACCTCCTATAGTCAGGCAGGATTTCCAGAGGAAGGATTGGGAACATCAATCCCCCTACAAAACCTCCAACTGAAAATTTGTCTGGCCTGTAAGATGTTCAAGGATAGAGATGGAGCAGAGACTGGGTGAACAGCCAACCAACAATTGCCCCAACTTGAGACCCATCCCATGTGAGAGAGCTCACCCCTGACACTATTAATGATACTCTGCTATGCTTGCAAACAGGAACCTAGCATAAATGTCTCCGGAGAGGCTTCATCCAGCAGCAAATGGAGGCAGATGCAGACCCACAGCCAAACATTAGGTAGATCCCTGAGTCTTACAGTAGAGTGAAGGATAGAAGTAAGTAAGTTGGAGGGGTCAAAAAAGACCCACAGAGTCATCTAACCTGGGACCATGGAGGCTCGCAGAGCCTGTGCTACTAACCAGGAAACATGCAGGAGCTGGAACTAGATCTCCTACACATTTGTAGCAAATGTATTCCTTGGTGTTAGTGTGGTCCCCCTAAAAAGAGGAACGGGGCTCTCAGTCTCTGTTCCTTGCTTCTGTATCCTCTTTTCCCCTACTTGGATTGCTTGATTGGGCCTCTGTGGGAGAGTTTGTGCCTAAACCTGCTAGGACTAGATGCCCTAGGATGGGATGATACCCTCTTCTCTGAAAAGAAGGGGAGAAGGTCAATGGAGGGAGAGATTTGTAAGGTGGGGCTGGGAAGAAAGGAAGGAGGGAGGCTATGACTGGGACCTAACGCGAATTAAATAAATAATACATAATAAATACATACATACATACATACATACATACATACATACATACATACATACATACATATATACAGGCATGTTGACAAAATAGAACACATTGAGGGTATAACAACCATCCTTGGGCTTGTGCTCAGGAGGCTGTCACATGAGAACCATGAGTTCCAATGTAGATCTGACTTACTGCTGACACCCAAGCAAAGTTGGATTTAAAAAAAAAAAAAACACAACCTCAGGGAAATTTGTGTAAATATGAAAACCAAAACCAGTAACAACAAATTACCTCCCTTTTATAGATACCCTGACTTGGAGACTATGATCACACACTGCCTGACATTTAAGTAAGCAATGGACCACTCAGAGGGTGGGCACCCCATTCTATACATTTCAGCAGAAAAATACCCATCACCGAGTGAAACTGCAGTTATAGATGATCGGAAGCCACAGAAGGAATATAGGAACCACCAAATAAACTTCAGCAAATGGATCTGCCACGCATACAGCATACTTTCAATATCCAATTCAAAAGATTCAAAATATAAATCACAATTGGTGAGCTCCACCATGGCATTTGAATAAATGTAGTAAATAATTACTTCCTTCAAATCTATGAAACAGAGAAGAAAGAAGGTCTTTCTCATGAAACCGAAGACAATTATTTTCACGAGTAGGATTTGTCTCTTTTATGAGTTATTTCCTATTTTCTGCCATCATATATATATATATATATACAATCTAGAAAAGATTGACAGGGCTGGGGCATGAACAAGCAGTTAAACGAGTTCATTCCGATGACCAAGGTCATTTTTTTTGACAACTTCCTGTACTACCTGCCACAGGAAGATACAGACTCTAACTTTCTTGGTCAGTGGCATGCACACGCACATACCCACACAAAGACACAGTGACGGCCCATAGTTAAAATTAAGACAAAGTGTTAAGGAAACAATTTTCACTCATGACTTCTCCCGTGTAACCACTCATTTCTGCAACCCAAATGTTTAGGCATCTAAAGGCTTACCTACAGGGATTTTCTTCCCTGTGGATTGGTTACCCTAATAAAAAGCAAGCATGTAGACTTAAAGTCAGAGAATCAACACCCCACAGTTGGGGGTGTCATTTGGGAAGATTTAGTAAATGCCACCCTTCTGGAGGAAACATGTCACTGGGGGATGGGCTTTGAGAGCTTAAATCCTCACACGCCTTCCAGCTCCTCCTGTCTGCTTCATGCTTCAAGTTGAAGAGGTGAACTTTTAACTTCACACCTTAGCTGCCACGCCTGGCGCTCATTGCCCTGGCTCTTTGATGGTGATCCCACATCCGTCTGGAACCATAAACTAAATTAATGGTTTTTTTTATAAACTGCCTTAGACATTGTGTTTTCTCATAGCTCAGAAAATTTACTAAAACACATCCATAAAGTTTCATATCTGGCATCCATAAAGTTTCATATCTGGATGAGCTATTTCATGTCATCAAAAAGAAGTGTGAGACCTAAATTGGATATCTTTTAATTTACATCCATACGGCTTTTGTCCATAAGAGTTTGTAGATACAAAGTAAAGACAGGCAAACGCCTTGAAAATATTGTGGACACATCTCAGATTATTTTCTCCCTAGTAAATAATATTCTGTCCCGGATGGAAGTGTGTTGGCTACAGATCTCACTAAACACTTTATAGTCAGAGATTCCTTTCAGTATGAGTTCTTTCATGTCCTCAAAGACAACTGTGACATGACTTTAAAATCCTGATTATATTCTGTAGAATATATTCTTTTGTGTTTTATGTTTTCAGAGATAACTGTGATGTACAAAGGCGTTACCATATTGCTTACATAATTCATAGAGTTTCTCTTCAATATGATTTTTTTCATGATTTTGAAGACTGCTGTGACATGCAAAGGCTTTACCACATTGACTACACTCATAGGGTTTCTCTCCAGTATGAACTCTTTCATGCCTTTGAAGATGACTGTGACATGCAAAGGCTTTACCGCATTCCTTACATTTGTAGGGGTTCTCTCCAGTATGTGTTCTTTTATGGTTTCGGAGATAATTGTGATGTGCAAAGGTCTTACCACATTGACAACATTCATAAGGTTTCTCTCCAGTATGAATTCTTTCATGAATTTGAAGACTTCTGTGACATGCAAAAGTTTTACCACATTGATTGCATTGATAAGGTTTCTCTCCAGTGTGTGTTCTTTTATGTTTTTGGAGATAACTGTGATGTGCAAAGGCTTTACCACATTGGTTGCATTGATAAGGTTTCTCTCCAGTGTGTGTTCTTTGATGTTTTTCAAGATAACTGTGATGAGCAAAGGCTTTACCACATTGATTACATTTGTAGGGCTTCTCTCCAGTATGTGTTCTTTTATGTCTTTGGAGATGAGTTTGTTGTGAAAAGACTTTATCACATTGATTACATTTGTAGGGTTTCTCTCCAGTATGTGTTCTTCTATGGATTTGGAGATGACTTTGTTGTGAAAAGTCTTTATTACATTGATTACATTTGTAGGGCTTCTCTCCAGTATGTGTTCTTTTATGTTTCTGGAGATGGCTCTGTTGTGAAAAGGCTTTAGCACACTGATTACATTCATAGGGCTTCTCTCCAGTATGTATTCTTTTATGTATCTGGAGGTGACTCTGTTGTGAAAAGGCTTTACCACATTCAATACATTTGTATGGTTTCTCTCCAGTATGATGCTTTTCATGATTTGAAAGACTACTGTGACATATAAAGGCTTTACCACATTGATTACATTCATAGGGTTTCTTTCCAGTAAGAATTCTTTCATGCCCTTGAAGATGACTGTGTTGTGCAAAGGCTTTACCACACTGAGTATATTCATAGGGTTTCTCTCCAGGACCTCTTTCATGCCTGCAAAGATAAATGGCATGTGTAACATTTTAATACATTGATTACGGTGGATCTTTTTATCTGTGTGATCTAGCTTTATAGTTTAGTCTAATTTACTGTAAAAAGGAATCAGATCTTAAGGTTTTACCAAATTGTTTACATTCATAGGGTTCCTATGCACTATAGGTTTTTATGTGTGTTTAATGATACCTGTGATGCATAGTCTTTAGTACATGGTTCACGTTTATAACATCCTTTTTCACGTGAGTTTTTCCACATCTTTGAAGACAACTGAACTCAGAGAAGAAGAACTCAGAGATTTACCACAGTGGTTGCATTCATAACATTTTCCTATAACGTGAGTCATACTATCTTTGCAAAATAAGCCAAGACAAACAGAAGAATTTCCATATTCCTTCTCCTCCCAGGGCTTTTCTGCATTTGAGCTTGTTAACGTATTGCCAATAAAATTTGAAACACAAATTAATTGTCTACTTATATCACATTCACAAAGTCTACTCAAAATAGGGACCACTACATGGCTTCTCATTGCTCTGGGACCAAGAGAGGTACATTTTCTTCTTTCCATATCCCTTATGCTCACATGGCTTTTATCTAATGTAACATACGATATGCCTATTAAAGCAAGATTTTAAAACTGAAAGGTTTCCACAGTGAATTCATACAGTTTATGTTTTTGTTCATCATAGAGATATAATATAAGGATTAAGGATTCTCCACAACAAACTTCTTGACTCTCATAAACTGCCCCTCTCACTAAATGTTGATAGGTCATTATGAGTAATATGAGTAACACAAGCTATGGTCTATTTGCTTATTAGAAGGTTTTAGACATATACGTATCATCTAATCTATGTGTATATCTTTTGAGATATCTAAATGGTATCAAACTAAACAGCTTGGCAGCTCTACGGCCTAGCTCTCACAGGACTCTGACTGAAATGGTGATAGTGCCTAAGGCCTGGCTTCCTTGTCTTTTTTCTTAGAGGAATGCCATGTAAACATGGATCAGCTTGCTGACACCGAGGTACATGGTGTTGCGAGAATTTCCTAATTATCAATACACTTAAAGTTCTGCTTATTTACCCTGTTGCTTTTCCTTCAAGTTTCCAGGACATATTTAAATCTCTTCAGAGACATATTTGTAGCAGCTTATATATGAAACTTACCTTCTATGTATTCTAGAATTTTGACAAAAATGTTCTTCAATATCATTGTCTTTCCATTTGTAACCTAGAATATATTAACAGAAAATGTATAATTTATATTGCAATTTATAAAATTTACTATCCTCAGTGAACCTTATAACTATGACTGATTACTACATGCTTTCTCTTTCAAAATCAAATTACAGAAGAGCATCAATAACTGAGAAGCTCTTTTCCATATATATATATATATTGTTGTTGTTGTTGTTGTTTTTTGTTTTTTGAGACAGGGTTTCTCTTTATAGCCCTGGCTGTTCTGGAACTCGCTTTGTAGACCAGGCTGGCCTCGAACTCAGAAATCCGCCTGCCTCTGCCTCCCAAGTGCTGGGATTAAAGGCGTGCACCACCACGCCAGGCTCTTTTCCCTATATTTTAAAAAGTAAAATAATATTCACAGTCTTACCTATAGCAGTGAGGTTGCTGTAGGTCTCCAGCATCACATCTCTGTAGAGACTCTTCTGGGAAGCATCCAGCAAGACCCACTCTTCCCCAGTGAAGTTTACATGCACATCATCGTAGGTTACTGAATCCTAAAATATGCCACACTTGTGAACAACAGAAAGCATAATACTGGCAACATTGTAAAAAACACATTGCTTGTAAATGTACTTCTGTGACAATAGATTCATATAATGCTGATGATTTCCATGACACTAAAGTTCAAGTGTAATAGCCAAATCACTTTAGAAGGAAACAGAAAAGAAGGTTCACCTCTGTAACTTCTGGGCCCTGTAAATAGAAATGCCTGTTAGCAAACATACAGACAGAAACAAACAGGTTAACAGTACTGAGTACACATCAGAGAAATTGTATGAACAATTACTAACTACAAAACAAGGTAGGAAAGCTGGGTGTATGGACTCATGCCCTTAAGCATAGCACTCAGGAGTCACAAGCAAGTGAATGTCATGAGTTAGAGGCCAGCCTGTGCTACATAATGAGTTATAGGACAGCATCAAGTAAATATTAAGACGCTGTTACACACATTCCAAAAAGCCCAAACAGCTAATCAATCAAATAAACAAAAAATGACAGATAAAACTCCCAAGGTATCACAGAAGTTTTTTGGTGTGTTTTTTGTATGTTTTTGGTTTTGTTTTTTGTTTTTTTGAGGTAGAAAGAATTGCAACAAGTTTTCTTTTGGTTTTCTTAGATGGCTCAGGGATTTTTGGGGGGGGCGGGGGGAGGGGATTCTTTTCTTTTCTTTTTGATTGGATATTTTCTTTTTTTTTTAGAGTAAAACATAAATATGTATTTTTTATATTTTTATTAGGTATTTTCCTCATTTACGTTTCCAATGCTATCCCAAAAGTCCCCCATACCCTCCCCCCCACTGCCCTAACCCCCCCACTCCCACTTTTTGGCCCTGGCGTTCCCCTGTACTGGGGCATATAAAGTTTGCAAGTCCAATGGGCCTCTCTTTCCATTGATGGCCGACTAGGCCATCTTTTGATACATATGCAGCCAGCCTTTAATCCCAGAACTTGGGAGACAGAGGCAGGCAGATTTCTGAGTTTGAGGCCAGCCTGGTCTACAAAGTGAGTTCCAGGACAGCCAGGGCTATACAGAGAAACCCTGTATTAGAAAAAAAAAAACAAAAACAAAAACAAAAAAAAAAAACAACAACAACAAAATATATATATATGGAAAAGAGCTTCTCAGTTATTGATCCTCTCCTGTACTTTGATTTTGAATGAGAAAGAATGTAGTAAAGAAATCAGTCATAGTTATAAGGCTCACTGAGGATAGTAAATTTTATAAATTGCAATAATAAAGAGCTCCGGGGTACTGGTTAGTTCATAATGTTGTTCCACCTATAGGGTTGCAGATCCCTATAGCTCCTTGGGTACTTTCTCTAGCTCCTCCATTGGGGGCCCTGTGATCCATCCAATAGCTGACTGAGCATCCACTTCTGTGTTTGCTAGGCCCCGGAATAGTCTCACAAGAGACAGCTATATCAGGGTCCTTTCAGCAAAATCTTGTTAGTGTATTTTCTTTATTTACATCTCGAATATTTTCCCCTTTCCAGGTCTCCCCTTTGAAAACCGCCATCATATCCTCCCTCTCTCTGTCTCTATGAGGGTGTTCCCCCATCCACCTACCCACTCCCATCCTCCCATTCTGGGGTATCAAACACCCTCAGATCCAAGGACCTCTCACTCCCACTGATGTCCAACAAGGCCATCCTAAGCCACATATGTGGCCAGCACCATGGGTCACTCCATGTGTATTCTTTGGTTGGTAGTCCAGTCCCCAGGAGCTCCAGGAGGTCTGGATGGTTGATGCTGTTGCTCCCTCTATGGGGTTGCAAACCCCCTCAGAACCTTCAGTCCTTTCTCCAACTCCTCCATCAGGGACCTCCAACAGTTGGCTGCAAGCATCTGCTTCTGAATTTGGCAGGCTGGGGCAGAGCCTCTCAGGAGACAGACATATAAGGCTTTCCATCAGCAAGCACTTGCTGGCATCCACAATAATGTCTGGGTTTGGTGGCTGTATATGGGATAGATCACCACGTGGGGCAGTCTCTGGATGGCCTTTCCTTCAGTCTTTGTTCCACACTTGTCTCCATATTTCCTCCTGTGAGTATTTTGTTCACCCCTCCAAGAAGCACTGAAGTATCCCCATTTTGGTCTTCCTTCTTCTTAGGCTTCATATGATCTGTGAATTGAATCTTGGGTATTCCCAACATTTGGGCTAATATCCACTTATCAGTGAGTATAAACCATGTTTGTTCTTTTGTGACTGAGTTACCTCACTCAGGATGATATTTTCAAGTTCCATCCATTTGCCTGCAAATTTCATGAAGTTCTTGTTTTTAATAGCTGAGTAGTATTCCATTGTGTAAGTGTACCACATTTTCTGAATCCATTCCTCTGTTGAAGGACATATGGGCTCTTTCGTTCCAGGTTGTAGCTATTATAAATAAGGCTGCTATGAACATAGTGGAGCATGTGTCCTTATTACATGTTGGAGCATCTTTTGGGTGTTAGGAGTGTTATAGCTGTAATCTCAGAGAGTTCTATGTCAAATTTTCTAAGGAACCACCAGACTGATTTCCAGAGCAGTTGTTACAAGATTGCAATCCCACCAGCAATGGAGGAGTGTTCCTATTTCTCCACATCCTTGACAGGATCTGCCGTCACCTGAGTTTTAAATCTTAGTCATTCTAACTGGTGTGAGGTGGAATCTCAGGGTTGTTTTGAATTGCATTTCCATAATGACTAAGGATGTTGAACATTTCTTTAGGTGCTTCTCAGCCATTCGATTTTCTGCAGTTGAGAATTCTCTGGTCAGTCTGTTCCCCACTTTTTAATAGGGTTATTGGAGTCTAAATTCTTGAGTTCTTTGTATATTTTGGATATTAGCCCTTTACAGATGTAGCATTGGTAAAGATCTTTTCCCAGTCTGTTGGTTGCCATTTTGTCCTATTGACAATGTCCTTTGCCTTACAAAAGCTTTGCAATTTTATGAGGTCCCATTTGTCAATTCTTGATCTTAGAGCATAAGCCATTGGTGTTGCTCTGGAAATTTTCCGCTGTGCCCATGTGTTCGAGACATTTCCCCACTTTCTCTTCTGTTAAGATTCAGTGTATCTGGTTTTATGTGGAGGTTCTTAATCCACTTGGACTTGAGCTTTATACAAAGAGGTAAGAATAGATCAATTTGCATTTTTCTATGAGTTGACCGCCAGTTGATCCAGAACCATTTTTTGAAAATGCTGTCTTTTTTCCACCGGATGGTTGTAGCTCCTTTGTCAAAGATCAACTGGGTCTTTAATTCTTTTTTTTTTTTTTTTTTTTTTTTTTATTTTCGAGACAGGGTTTCTCTGTATAGCCCTGGCTGTCCTGGAACTCACTTTGTAGACTAGGCTGGCCTCGAACTCAGAAATCCACCTGCCTCTGCCTCCCGAGTGCTGGGATTAAAGGCATGCGCCACCACGCCCGGCTCTGGGTCTTTAATTCTACTCCATTGATCAACCTGCCTGTCACTGTACCAATACCATGCAGTTTTTATCACTATTGTCTATAGTACAGCTTGAGTTCATGGATGGTTATTCCCCCAGAAGTTCTTTTATTGTTGAGAATAGTTTTCAACAATAAAAACTATCCTGGGTTTTTGGTTATTCCAAATGAATTTGAGAATTGCTCTTTCTAACTCTATGAAGAATTGAGTTGGAATTTTAATGGGGATTGCATTGAATCTATACATTGCTTTCAGCAAGATGGCCATTTTTACTATATTAATTCTGCCAATCCATGACCATGGGAGATCTTTCGGTCTTCTGAGATCTTCAATTTCTTTCTTCAGAGACTTGAAGTTCTTTTCATAGAGATCTTTCACTTGTTTGGTTAAAGTCACATGAAGATACTTTATATTGTCTGTGGTTATTGTGAAGTGGGTCATTTGCCTGATTTCTTTCTCAGCCTGTTTATTCTTTAAGAAGAGGAAGGCAACTTATTTGTTTGTGTTAATATTATATCCAGAAACTTTGCTGAAGTTTTTTATCAGCTGTAGGAGTTCTCTGGTGGAATTTTTGGGGTCATGTAAGTATACTATCATATCATTTGCAAATAGTAATATTTTGACTTCTTCCTTTCCAATTTGTATCCCTTTGACCTCCATTTTTTATCTAATTGGTCTAGATAGAACTTCAAGTACTATATTGAATAGATAGGGAGGGAGGGCAGCCTTGTCTAGTCCCTGATTTTAGTAGGATTGCTTCAAGTTTCTCTCCATTTAGTTTGATGTTGGCTGCTGGTTTGCTGTATGTTGCTTTTACTATGTTTAGGTATGGGCCTTCAGTTCCTGACCTTTCCAAGACTTTTAACATAAAGGGGTGTTGGATTTTGTCAAATGCTTTCTCAGCATCTAATGAAATGATCATGTGGTTTTTTTTTCCTTTGAGTTTGTTTATGTAGTGGATTACATTGATGGATTTCCATATGTTGAACCATCCCTGCATCCCTGGGATGGAGACTATTTGATCATGGTGAATGATCATTTTGATATGGTCCTGGATTTGTTTTTTGAGAATTTGGTTGAGTATTCTTGCAATATTCATAATGGAAATTGGTCTGAAGTTTTCTTTCATTGTTGGGTCTTTGTGAGGTTTAGGCATAAGCATAACTGTGGCTTCAAAGAACAAATTGGGTAGTGTTCCTTCTGTTTCTATTTTGTGGAATAGTTTGAACAATATTGGTATTAGGTCTTCTTTGTAGGTCTGATAGAATCTGCACTAAATAACCATCTCGTCTTGGGGGTTATTGTTGTTGGGAGACTTTTAATGATTGCTTCTATTTCTTTAGAGGATATGGGACCATTTAGATGGTTTATCTGATCAGTATTTGGTATTTGGTATTTGGTATCTACCTAGACTATTGTCCATTTTATCAAGATTTTCCAGTTGTGTTGAGTACAGATTCTAATCTGGTAGTTTTTTAAATTTCCTCAGTTTCTGTTGTTATCTCCCTTTTCGTTTCTGATTTTGTTAATTTGGATACTGTCTCTGTGCCCTCTGGTTAGATTATTTATCTTGTTGATTTTCTTAAAGAAACAGCTCCCGGTTTGGTTGATTCTTTGTATAGTTCTTTTTGTTTCCATTTGGTTGATTTCAGCCCTGAGTTTGATTATTTCCTGCCATCTACTCCTCTTGGGTGAATTTGCTTCTTTTTGTCCTAGAGCTTTCAGGTGTTCTATCAAGCTGCTAGTGTATGCTCTCTCCAGTTTCTTTTTGGAGGCACTCAGAGCTATGAGATTTCCTCTTAGCCATGCTTTCATTGTGTCCCTTAAGTTTGGTTATGTTTTACCTTCATTTTCATTAAATTCTAAAAAGTCATAATTTCTTTCTTTATTTCTTCTTTGACCAAATGAGCACTGAGTAGGGTGTTCTTCAGGTTCCATGTATATGTGGGCTTTCTGTTGTTTTTGTTGCTATTGAAGACCAGCCTTAATCCATAGTGATGTTAGTTGGCACGGGATTATTTCAATCTTCTTATACCTCTTGAGGTCTGATTTGTGATCAATTATATGGTGAATTATGGAGAAGGTACCATGAGGTCCTGAAAAGGTATATTCTTTTGATTTAGGATCAGTGTTCTATAGGTATATCTGTTAAATCCATTAGGTCCATAACTAATGTTAGTTTCATTGTGTCTGTGTTTAGTTTGTGTTTCCATGATCTGTCCATTAATGAGATTGGTTATTGGAGTCTCCAACAATTATTGTGTAAGGTGCCACGTGTGCTTTGAGATTTAGTAAAGCTTCTTTTATGAATGTGGGTGCCACTGCATTTGGAGCATTGATGTTCAGAATTAGGAATTCTTCTTGGTAGATTTTTCCTTTGATGAGTATGAAGTGTCCTTCCTTATCTTTTTTGATGACTTTTGGTTGGAAGTTGATTTTATTTGATATTAGAATGGCCACTCCAGCTTGTTTCTTGGGACCACTGCTTGGAAAATTGTTTTCTAGCCCTTTACTCTGAGGTAGTGTTTGTCTTTGACACTGAGGTTCATTTCCTGTATGCAGCAAAATGCTGGGTTTTTTTTACATTTCCAGGTTGTTAGTCTATGTCTTTTTATTGGGGAATTGATTCCATTGATGTTAAGAGATATTAAGAAATAGTGATTGTTGCTTCCTGTTATTTTTGATGTTATTTTTATGTTTGTATGGTTATCTTCTTTTGGGTTTGTTGAAACAAGATTACTTTCTTGCTTTTTCTAGAGTGTAATTTCCCTCCTTGTGTTGGTGTTTTCCATCTATTATTCTTTGTAGGGCTGGATTTGTGGAAAGATATTGTGTAACTTTGGGTTTTTTTGTTTTTTTTGTTTTTTTTTTTCATGGAAAATCTTGGTTTCTTCATCTACAGTAATTGGAAGTTTTGCTCAGTATAGTAGCCTGGGCTGGCATTTGTGTTCTCTTAGGGTCTGTATGGCATCTGCCCAGGATCTTCTAGCTTTCATAGTCTCTGATGAGATGTCTGGTGTAATTCTGCCTTTATATGTTACTTAACCTTTTTTCCTTACTGCTTTTAATACTCTTTCTTTGTTTTGTGCATTTGGTGTTTTGAAATTATGTGACAAGAGGAATTTCTATTCTGGTCAAATCTATTTGGAGTTCTATAGGCTTCTTGTATGTTCATGGGCATCTCTTTCTTTAGGTTACAGAAGTTTTTTTTTCTATAATTTTGTTGAAGATATTTACTGGCCCTTTAAGTTGGGAATCTTTGCTCTCTTCTATACCTATTATCCTTAGGTTTGGACTTCCTATTGTGTCCTGGATTTCCTGGATGTTTTGAGTTAGGAGTTTTTTGCATTTGCATTCTCTTTGATGGTTGTGTCAATATTTTCTATGGTATCTTCTGCACCTGAGATTCTCTATTCTATCTTTTGTATTCTGTTGGTGATGCTTGCATCTATGACTCCTGATCTCTTTACTAGATTTTCTATCTCCAGGGTTGTCTCCCTTTGTGATTTCTTTACTGTTTCTATTTTCTTTTTTAGATCCTGGATAGTTTAGTTCAATTCTTTCACCTGTTTAGTTGTGTTTTCCTGTAATTCTTTAAGGTATTTTTGTGTTCTCTCTTTAAGGTCTTCTACCCGTTTACCTGTATTCTCTTCTAATTCTTTAAGGGAGTTATTTATGTTGTTTTCAAAGTCCTCTATCATCGACATGAGATGTGATCTTAAATCAGCGTCTTGATAGTCAGGTGTTTTGGGGTATCCAGAGCTCACTGTGGTGGGAGAACTGGGTTCTGATAATGCTAAGGAGCCTTGGTTTATTTTGCTTATATTCTGCTACGCTCTCTGGTCGAGTCAACTGGACAAGCTGAAAGGCTTAAAAGTCACTCATGAGGCAAAAGAGTTTCAAGGAAGCTCTCCTCCTGGAGGCTAGTGTTCTCTACCCATACATTAATTTTTCATTCCCGAGTTCCAGTACTACGCTAGTCTAGAGTATGGATCCACGTGCTCTCTTTCAGTATTTTCCTATAAGTGCTCTGACATGGCTAAAGCCTTCTGCCAGTGTTCCAACAGTCCAAGGGCATCCTTGACCAAGATCAAGGGTTTAGAATTCAGCAAGATTGTAAAAGCTAAGTCACTCCCTTACACAGGAATTTACCATCGCTTAGGAAGAAGGAAGTTTCAGACCAGAGGAGAAACCAGAATAGATACTATAGCAGAGTTACACCCATACACATATTTACAATGGCCTAAGGGGAAGGTGGACTATACAAGAGACTAAAATAGGAACTATGGCAAGGACGCGAAGCCCTTGACCCTGGCTTCTAAGATTAGTGAATTTTAGGTGGAGCCCTTGTTGATCCCAGCTGTTATCAATGTATTCTATCCTGGGTGGTTCCCGTTAGACCTTTTGTGTTTGCATTCCTCTGTTTTATGTAAGATTCTGGTTACCTCAATTGTACCTTGCGAATATGTCACCCAACTTCCTTATTGTCCTCTGCATAAAAAGTCTGATGCTCGAGTTATAAAATTACATTCAGATTCCACACAAACTCTCCTGCGTGTGTGTCTGTCTGTCATCCATCCACGCTTTGCCCACCCGCGTCGAGAGACCCCGTTCCACGCAGACACTGGGACCCAAAAGGTCTGCGGCAATATTCTTGTCCTTGCCTTTCGCCATCTGGTTATCTCTGGTGTTAGCTGGTCTTGTTGTCTCTGACTGTGGCTTCTCCCTTTTGCAAGGTTCTCTGTCAGTATTTCTGGGAGATCAATTCTCTCCGGGAGAATTTGGGTATGAGGAGCTGTGGTGGTACAAGGTCAGCTCTAGGGTGCAGACAGAAACTAGAAGGATTCTGTCCCTAGCTGTTCCTTGGTTCCTGTGTCCTGATGGCTCTGGGAGAGTCCCTCTTGGGCCAAGAATTTGAACAAAAGTGGTGGTCTTACCTGTGCTCTCCAGTGTGTTGGCTCTCCTGGGAGACCAGGTGGTATTTGTATATGTAGCACTGTAGCACAGGGTCAGCTCCAGCGCACAGTTGGAAACCAGAAGGCTCCTGTCTCAGGCTGCTCCTCAGTTCTTGTGTCCTGAGGATTCCCGTAGAATCCCTCTGAGCAGCAGTGGTAGTTTTACCTGTGCTCACAGGCTTGTCCATACTCCTGGGAGGCTAGCTCTCTCCTGGCCCTATTTGGGTATGGAGCCCTATGGCACAGAAACACCTCTGGGTGCAGATGGAAACAGGAAGGCCCTCACTGAAGTTCTTATGAAGAATTATGCATCCACTCCAGTTCTGTATTCATCTCTCAGAAACCGGAAGTGTCACAGTTTAAACTGTAAGATTAGGATCTTAGTAAAAGAGAATGAATGTTTAAACCACTGGACATGGACAGATGATAATGTAAACAATGTGTATGTAAATCATCGAAAACATAGGGCAAGAGCGAGGGCTCAGGAATTAAGAGCTCTTGCTGGGCTTATTGAGAAGATGGGTTCAATTATCAGTACTTACATGGGGGCTCGCAACTGTCAATAACTCCAAGCTTAGAGGTTCTGAGGCCATCTTCTGACTACTGTAAACACCAGACATACAACATATGGTGAACATCCATGCATACAGGCAAAAGGCACATATTCATTTAAAAAAATCAAAGCATACAACAGGTAAGAATAATATCATGCTCTTTCTTAGGATTCTCCGATATTATTAATGTCATAAACACATGTCATCCTGGGAGACAGAATGATAACTTCTGCTAAAGTTCAAAAGTCAAGATATAGGTGAAGGTCAGCACACCACCATATGCTTGAATCCCACAAAAACCTACATTTTAGGCCCACTACCCAGTAAAACAAAAAAAAAAAAGAAAAAAAAAAAAGAAAGAAAGAAAAAAGAAAAGTCAGGTGTGCTGGTCCTTAACTCTAATGCTAATGCTTGGGAGGCACAATCAGGACTTGGGAGGCAGGAGTAAGACCAGTAACAGCCTGGTCTTAAAAGCTAGTTTCAGAACAGCAGGGACTACACAAAGAAACCTTGTCTTCTAGAACAAAGCAAAAATAACAAAATATTTAAAATATCTGGTTAGCAAAATAGCTTAGCAACGATGTTTCTACTGTATCTTATTTACCAATAGAGTCTCTAATGGTGGTGAAGACACAGCAACATACGAAGGAAGCTAGCTGATCAGTTTCAACTACAACAAAGTAGAATCCTTGAACTGGAAATGGGGTGAGGCAATGGAGACCCAAACCCATCCCCAAAGAGAAACTTCCTCCAGAAATATTCTCCCTACTAACAATTCCATAACAACCCCAAAGAAAGCCACCAATAAAAGTCAACTAGACAAGTATTCAAATACATAATTCTATCTGGGATGTTTTTCATTCAATTTACTACTTTTCACTAAGGTTTATGGACCAAACCCATCCCCAAAGAGAAACTT
Source organism: Mus musculus (assembly GCF_000001635.26). Lineage (NCBI taxonomy): Eukaryota > Metazoa > Chordata > Mammalia > Rodentia > Muridae > Mus > Mus musculus. Next base: position 69,290,391 of record NC_000074.6, on the reverse strand, counting down.
CCTCCAGAAATATTCTCCCTACTAACAATTCCATAACAACCCCAAAGAAAGCCACCAATAAAAGTCAACTAGACAAGTATTCAAATACATAATTCTATCTGGGATGTTTTTCATTCAATTTACTACTTTTCACTAAGGTTTATGGACATCCCAAGATGAAATGTGTTTAAATTAAATGATCTTTACAATCTATAACGGCCCCAATACTGTTCAAATGCCCAAAGTCTCTCTGTCACTCAAAGCAATCTCTTGACTGTGGGATCTTGATTAATCAGAAAACAAATTATATCTTTGCAGCATATAATGACACAGAATACTTTCCCATTTGAAAACAGAAGAGCACACAGTGATGTAAGATTGGACCAAAACAAGAATGAAAGCCTGCATGACAAATACCAAATCTTGTAGCTTGTCTCAGACTCATGGGGATTCAGTTTCAAATGGTTTAAGTGACTCTATCCTTGCAACTTCTCATTTCTGACTGTCAGTATGTCTGTCTGCCTTGTGTGTCTGTGTCTCTTTCTCTCTCGGCAACTTCTCATCTCTGTCTCTCTTCAACTTCTCATCTCTGACTCTGTCTCTATCTCTCTCTGTATCTGTCTATCTCTAATTCTTCATACTACTTGCACTCCTTATAGGCCGCAGCTCTGCATGGCAGAAATCTTACAGATTAGGTATTTCAACATCTTGCAATCTCAAGATGGAAATCACATTTCATATTCAAAGCTTCATGCAATGAACTCTTATATTGTTCTCACTGAGGCTCTGACTCTGCCAAACAGGTGAGTGCAACAGGGCTGGACTGAAACAACAGAGGAGAAATCTATGACTGTGGGAACTAAAAAGGGGCCTAGGGGAAGAGGGAGGAGGGAAGACCCACGTCCAGCCAGAGTTCCACCTATGCTCTGGACAGGTGGACTTGAGAAGGCTGCCAGACTCTTTCCACTCAGCCCTAGGTGGGCATCCAAGCCTCTGACCCACTTGACAGGGGGTGGACAAGGGGCAGCCTAACCTGGGGCCACACCCTGTAGCCCCGGGGTTATAGGAGAGAGGGAAGAGAGGTTCCCACACAGGCGAGAGTGAGCACAGAAGATCTTGATGAGCAGAAACTGTCTATGGTTTTAGAGCTTTATTGTAGAAAGGCTGGGAGAAAAAGAGAAGATAGAAAGAGAGAGGGGGGAAAGGCTAGAAAGAAAGAGATTAAGAGTAAGAAGAAGAGAGGAGAGGAGGTGAGAGGAGAGGAGGGGGAGGGGAGGGGAGGGGAGAGGAGAGGAGAGGACAGGAGGGGAGAGGAGGGGAGAGGGGGGGAAGGGAGGGGAGGGGAGGGGAGGGGAGGGGAGGGAAGAGGAGAGGAGAGGAGAGGAGAGGAGAGGAGAGGAGAGGGGAAAAGACAGAGAGGAGAGAGGAGTAAGAGAAGTGAGAGGTAAGATAACAAAGGAATGAGAGAGCAAGGAGGGGCCAAACAGCCCCTTTTAAAGTGAGCTGCTATCTTTTCTGTTGCTAGGTACCTGGGGAGGAGTTTAGCCTGAAGGTCAGAAGCTTGGGACATTGCCTACATGACTGGTAGCCATGTTTCTCTTGTGGGGGCTTGGGGAGAGCAGTAACTTAGACAGGAGCCAGGAGACATGAGAGAACTCCTTCTATCCCATGTATGTAAATTATGACCACCGGGTCCCGGGGTTCAGCTTCTCAGCTCAACTGGAGACCAGCCTGTCTGTGTATAGCCCAATACCCCACATATGACCTTTAAATTTTGCAACTTTCTTATTTCCAGAACCAGGATAAAATGTGATCTTGTCAAGTTTGGTTTCTAGGTTGGGAATAACCCTGCCACACTTGGACCACAGTTGAAGCAGGTTCTGTATGAAGTTGCTTCCTGGGACTAGGAATCACTTTGCTTGTTCCTTCCATAAATTCAAGGCTTAGCTCAATGGTGACTTACCAGTAGGGCACATTCCTAAGCTTCCAGTGCAATGCAGAGGAAGGGTCCTTTCTTATAAAGAGCAGTGCTATCTTCCTTGAATGTGTCTGCCTTTGTTTTAGCACTTGACAGCCATCTGAAACTACCTAGTGGTGCTTTTTTTCTACAAATCAGACTTTTTGTTCCCTTCTGTTCTACTTGTTCTTTTTTGCTGAAGACCTGCATGAGTCATCAATAATAACTATTCAACAGAATCAATGTTTCTTCTAAGAAATCAACCTATTTTTCCACTCAATTTTGCATAGCATTGGCAGATAAGAATGGATTTGAACCAAAACATCACAGAAAAGACCTTTAGTTTAATTTTTCATGGAGTCTATTTCCCATTGAGATCCTATGACATCAACCTACACTGCTGCAAGACTCTCAACAGCCCCCTCATCCAGGTCCTACAAGAACAGCTGATTAAGTTTTGTGTCCAACTTTTGATGGCTTTTGACATCTAATGCACTGCTATCTTCTACATTCATCCAAAAGACAATATTCCCAGATTCTTTGAGGCAACAAAATAACTTTTGGGATTGGTTTTTTTTTTCTTCTAATGTGCTTCTAGAATGCTGTGATTAAATCCTCTACCCCAAAACAGCCTAGGAAATAAATGCGTTTGGCTGATACTGGCAGATCACAATCCATCACTGTGGGTGCTTAGCATAGAAACTCAAGCTAGAAACTGAGGGCAAAACCTATTGGGTAAATATTGTCTCCTGGCTGTCGCACTTGCTTGGTTTCTGTCTCATGCTCAGCTAGCACTCTGATGCAGCCCAGGCACACGTGCTTAGGGTATTACCACCCTCAGTGAAAAAGCCCTCCCACATCAACCATTAATTAACAAAATTTCTCAGACATAACAACCAGCCATTCTCATCAGGGCATGCTCTCAACTGATGACACTAGGCTCTGTCATATTCACAGCTGAATAACTAGGACACAGAGACAATGATATAAAAAACTGTTTTAAAAGCAAAACAATATATTAACCATATCAATCACTTAAGTAGAATAAACCCAAACAATAGCAACAACTGAAAAAAAAAAAAACCAAATATGTCAAGGAATAAGAAGAATGGTGCATTAAGATAAAAAACTAAAACTGTTTCTCCAGGGAAGAGTCTCAAGGAACTCATAATTTAATAGAGTCAATGTTCAGAATACAATAGGTGGTGGCACATCATTTTCCAGTGAAGAAACAATATGACTACATGCATAATTGATACTATTACACACCATGCATGACAACACTGATAAAAGAAGACACAAAGACATATCAACAAATACAGTTCCTTAACCAAGAACTACAACATCAACATCAAAGAAATCACTGGTCAGTACTTATGCTGTGCACTCCAATGCTTTAATTTACTATGCTAATATTAGAAAATGGATTAGGTGAGAAGGGCTGTTCCACCAAAATTGGAGTGATTTTTCTGGAAACCTTCTGATGTTTGAACATTGTATAAAATAGTTTTGACTATTAAAAGTATCTATTTGTCTCATGATAAAGGAAAGGATCAGATAGATATAGTATATCATTGGCATTGTACATCTAAAGAAACTTGGTTTGCTTTATAAGTCATAAAACTATAAAAACAAGTTTATCCACATTTTATATGTACGTTTACACATGTGAAAGAATGTCTTCCGTGTTTAAACTGGAGACACATCAGAGAAAAGGGTGTCAGAATCACTGGATCTGGAGTAGCAGGTGATTATGAGCCTCTTAATTCAGGTGTTGAGATCTGAACTCATGTCACCCCCAAGAAGAATACATGGTGTGTAACTTGCCCAAATAATTAGTCCTTTTTATCCAACAGACTAAAATTCTTTCACAGTTTAACAACAACAATAAACCTAAATAAATAAAGAAGTTTATAAATGATCCTTGGGAATATTTTATGAATAGCATCATTATTAAGATGTTAAGGATGGTCAGTTTATAGCACAAATTTAATACAATCCAAAGACAATTCCCAACTATTCATAATAGGAAAGCTGATTTCAAAGCTCCATGTATAGTAGGAAACAGAATGCTCAATAGGGTTATAAAGAAATAATACACATATTGACAAAATGACATCTATATTTACTACAGAGTCACAACAATGAAGAATGTGTACAATATTTGTGAATGAATGAAGAGATCAAGAGAAAAAATACAAAAACAAAAGCACAAAAATATAGTCAAGTTTTAATCAAAAGACCTAAAGAAACTCAGTCATGAAAATTATGATCTTGACCAATATTACCCAACAATAGATGATTCTAAGTCTATAGAAATTAAATGGCATAGGCTACCTGCTTGCAGATATCCTTTACTCTCTTGGATCCCTCAGACAACACCTCCCTGACTAACTACAGACCACACCTGCCAGAAGACCATGTAGGCTTCTCACCCTATGCCCAGTGTCCCTTCCTTCCTCCTCACTCCATGACAGCCCTCAACTAGGGTGGAAGCTCACTGCTGAAACACAAACCACACCAGCTACAAAAAGTTCAGACTACGACTCATGCAGAGACTCCCTGCTGGATCAGAAACCATACAGGTCTCCAGAACTCCTGTTTCCCACTTAGGTCTAGAACCGTACTCAACCACCAGTCACATAGGTGAGAAGACCAGAGAGAAACCAAAAAACAGAGGATAAAATACCATCCAACAAAGACAAGCCCAAAAATCCAGACCTAAATCTATAATTATGCCCAACTCAGATGCCTAAAAGTCAACATAATAAAACAATCAACTACAGCCAGGGCCATATGTCACCATCAGACCCTGGATCCTACTATGGAAAGCCCTGAGTACTCCAACACAGTAGAAGTAAAAGAAAAATACTTTAAAACAAACTTTATGAGGATGATAGAAATACTTGAAAAAGGAAATAAATCCCTTAAAGAAAGACAAGAAAAAACAACAGTTTATTGATACAAATAAAAGTGTTTAAGACAAGAAAATAGAAATAGTATCAGAGTAGAAACAAAATAGAAACATAAACTGAGAGAATTCTCCCCGCCCCCCCCCACCCCCCACCCCCACCCCCCCCCGCCAGGTCACTCAAATATTTATTTCTTGGCTGGAAAGGAGAGGTAGAACAGGCAGTGGTTGGAGATAGCCCATATGTGCAGGGATTTCTGCTCGAACTGAGAGAATTCTAGAAATGGAAAATCTAGATGAGTGAACAAGAACAGATGGAAGCATCACAAACAGCATACAGGTATTGAAGAAATAGATACATCAGTCAAAGAATATGTTAAATCTAAAAACTCATGCCACAATCATCCAGAATATCTGGGACACCATGAGAAGTATAAACCTAAGAATAACAGGAATAGAGGAAGGAGAAGAATACTAGCTCAAAAGTCCAGAAAATATTTTCAATAAACTCATGGAAGAAAACTTTCCTAACCCAAAGAAAGATTGGCCTAACATACATAAGAAGCATACAGATCAACAAATAGACTGGACCAGAAAAGAAAGTCTCCTCACCACATGAAAAATCAAAACAGTAAATATAGATAACAAAGAAAGAATATTAAAAGCTGTAAGGGAAAAAGACCAAGTAACATATACAGATAGACCTATTAAAATTACACCCGATTTTTCAACTGAGACTTAAAAAACTAGAAAATCTTAGACAAAGGTACTACAGACTAAAGAGACCACAGATGCCAGCCAAGGTGACTATACCCAATAAAACTTTCAATCACCATATGGATGGAGAAAATAAGATATTCCACAGTATAGTCAAATTTAACAATATCCACAAATCCAGCCCTACAGGAGTCAGAAGGAAAATTCTGAACCAAAAAGGCTAATGATACCCATGAAAAAAATAGCAAAAAATAATCTTACACCAACAAAACTAAAGGACGCATTCTCTCTCTCTCTCTCTCTCTCTCTCTCTCTCTCTCTCTCTCTCTCTCTCTCCCTCCCTCTCTCTCTCTCTCTCTCTCTCTCTCTCTCTCTCTCCCTCCCTCCCTCTTCCTCTCTCTCTCTCTCTCTCTCTCTCTCTCCACACACACACACACAACAACAACAACAATGACAAAACAACTGAAATAAATAACCATTTGTCACTGATATCTCTGAAGATAAATAGCCTCAGTTTCCCAATAAAAAAGACACAGACTAACATAACAAATGTGAAAACAGGATCCATCCTTCTGCTGTATATAGAAACATACCTCAACATCGAAGATAGACATTACCTCAGTGAAAAAAATTAGAAAAAGATTTTCCAGTCAAATGGATCTAAGAATGAAACTGCTGTAGCCATTCTATATCTAACAAAATAGACCTCAAACCAAAATTAATCAAGAGAATGGGAAGGACATTTCATAGTCATCAAAAGAAAAATACAGCAAGTTGACATCTTAAGTCTGACCATCTATGTTCCAAATGCAATGGCACTCACATAATCAAGCTTAAACGAAACATTGACCCTTGCACACTGAAAGAGTTAAATATCAAACTCTCACCAACCAAAAAGTCTTTCGGAATAAAAAGTAAACAGAGAAACACTGGAGCTAACACATGTTACAAACCAAATGGACCTAATACAACTACAAAACACTTCATGCAAACATTCTCCAAGAAGTATTAGGCACATACTCAGTTCAAAAGCAAGTCTCAGTAGATATAAGAAAATTGAAACAACCCCTGCATACTATCAGACCACCCAGAGATTAAAGCTGAATTTCAACAACAGAAATAACAAAAACTCTACAAACTCATGGAAACTTAACAACTCTCTTCTTGATGAATACTGTATCAAGAAAGTAATAAAGAAAACTTAAATACTTCCTAGAATTCAAATAAAATGATTGCACAGCACACCCAAACTTATGAGACAAAATGAAAGCAGTACTAGGAGTCAACTTCATAGCACTATCTGAAAGCTATAAAACAAAGAAATAAGCACATCCAAAAAGAAGACACTGAAAAAAATCAAACTGAGGACTAAAATAAATAAAATAGAGATAAAGAGAACATAATAAAGAATCAAAGAAACAAGAAATTTGTTCTTTGAGAAAATTAGCAAAATGGACAAATCCTTACCCACACTGACTAAAATACATAGAAACAGTATCCAAATTAACAAAATCAAAAATAAAAGGAGGACATAACAGACACTGAGGAAATCCAAAGAATAATTAGGTCATAGTTTTAAAACCTGTATACCACAAAACCTGTATATCTGTATACTAAAAGAAATGGATAGTTTTCTCAATTGATACCACTTACCAAAGTTAAATCAAGATCATATAAACAATTTAAATAGGACTATACCCTTTAAGAAAATAGAAGCAGTCATTCAAATTCTCCAAACCATAAAAAGCCCAGGTCCAAACAGTTTTACTGCAGAACTTTACCAGCCATTTAAAAAAAGGAGCTAACACCAATACTATTCGAATTATTCCACAAAATATAAACAAATGGAATACTGCCCAATTCATTTTATGAGGCCAGAGTCGCCCTGGTACCCAAAGTACACAAATATTCCAAAAAGAATCCACAAAGAGGATTCCAGACTAATTTCCCTCATGATCAAAGATGCAAAAATACTCAATAACATAGTTGCAAATAAAATTCAATAACATATCAAAAAGATCATCCACCATGATCAAGTAGGCTTCATCCCAGAGATTCAGGGACTGTCGATATAATCCACTGTTTAAATAAACTGAAAGAAAAAAACCATGTTATCAACTCATAAAATCCAACACCCCATCATGATACAAGTCTTGCAAAGATCAGGAATTCAAGGCCTATACCTTGTTTTATTATGTTTTAGTAAAAGCAATATACAGCAAACCAGTAGTCAACATCAAACTAAAAGGAGAAAATCTCGAAGCAATCCCACTAAAATCAGGGACTAGACAAGGCTGCCCACTTTCTCCCTACCTATTCAATATAGTACTTGAAGTCCTAGCCAGAGCAATTCGACAACAAAAGGACATCAAGGGGATACAAATTGGAAAGGAAGAAGTTAAAATACCACTATTTGCATTGATATGATAGTATATATAAGTGACCCTAAAATTCCACCAGAGAACTCCTAAACCTGATAAACAGCTTCAATGCAGTAGCTGGATATAAAATTAACTCAAACAAATAAATGGCCTTTCTCTACACAAAGGATAAACAGGCTGAGAAAGAAATTAGGGAAACAACACCCTTCACAATAGTCACTAAAAATATCAAATACCTTGGTGTGACTCTAACTAAGGAAGTGAAAGAGCTGTATGATAAAAACTTCAATTCTCTGAAGAAAGAAATTAAAGAAGATCTCAGAAAATGGAAAGATCTCCCATGCTCATGGATTGGAAGGATTAATATAGTAAAAATGGCTATCTTGCTGAAAGCAATCTACAGATTCAATGCAATCCCCATCAAAATTCCAAATCAATTCTTCACTGAGTTAGAAAGGGCAATCTGCAAATTCATCTGGAATAATAAAAAACCTAGGCTAGCAAAAACTATTCTCAACAATAAAAGAACCTCTGGTGGAATCATCATGCCTGACCTTAAGCTGTACTACAGAGCAATTGTGATAAAAACTGCATGGTGCTGGTACAGCAACAGACAGGTAGATCAATGGAATAGAATTGAAGACCCCGAAATGAATCTACACACCTATGGTCACTTGATCTTTGACAAGGGAGCTAAAACCATCCAGTGGGAAAAAGACAGCATTTTCAACAAATGGTGCTGGCACAACTGGCGGTTAACATGTAGAAGAATGCGAATTGATCCATTCCTATCTCCTTGTACAAAGCTTAAGTCTAAGTGGATCAAGGAACTCCATATAAAACTAGAGACACTGAAATTTATAGAGGAGAAAGCAGGGAAAAGCCTCGAAGATATGGGCACGGGGGAAAAATTCCTGAACAGAACAGCAATGGCTTGTGCTGTAAGATCAAGAAGTGACAAATGGAACCTCATAAAATTGCAAAGCTTCTGTACAGCAAAAGACACTGTCAATAACACAAAATGGCCACCAACAGATTGGGAAAGGATCTTTACCAATCCTAAATCTGATAGGGGACTAATATCTAATATATACAAAGACCTCAAAAAGCTGGACTCCAAAAAATTCAAATAGCCCCATTAAAAATGGGGTACAGAGCTAAACAAAGAATTCTCAACTGAGGAATACCGATTGGCTGAGAAGCACCTGAAAAAATGTTCAGCATCCTTAATCATCAGGGAAATGCAAATCAAAACAACCTTGGGATTCCACCTCACACCAGTCAGAATGGCTAAGATCAAAAATTCAGGTGACAGCAGATGCTGGCGAGGATGTGGAGAAAGAAGAACACTCCTCCATTGCTGGTGGGATTGCAAGCTGGTACAACCACTCAGGAAGTCAGTCTGGCGGTTCCTCAGATAATTGGACATAGTACTACCAGAACATCCAGCAATACCACTCCTGGGCATATACCCAGAAGATGTTCCAACTGGTAATAAGGACACATGCTCCACTATGTTCATAGCAGCCTTATTTATAATAACCAGAAGCTGAAAAGAACCCAGATGTCCGTCAACAGAGGAATGGATACAGAAAATGTGGTACATTTTCTTGCGCGCGCTCGACTGGCCAGGAAGAACAACGCTGCAACAGGATCCTTCTGCATACGTTTATTGGGAGAGCTTGATTGTAGAGGCGAAAAGACCTCGAGCCCAGAACTGGTGCTGCTTTTATAGGCCTAGGACAGGCGTTCTCTCTCATCTGATTGGTTAACTTGTCTCTCATCTGATTGGTTAACTTGTCTCTCATCTGATTGGTTAATTTTTGTCAATTCTCAAAACCTCACCTTAGCAAAAGAACCTTTACTGGCTATGTATGTGTGGTGGCCAGCTGTAGCCAACTGCCACTCTGTAACTGCCACTCTGTAACTGCCACTCTGTAATTGCCACTCTGCAACGGCTTCCCACAACATTTACACAATGGAGTACTACTCAGCTATTAAAAACAATGAATTTATGAAATTCTTGGGCAAATGGATGTACCTGGAAGATATCATCCTTAGTGAGGTAACCCAATCACAAAAGAAGTCACTAGATATGCACTCACTGATAAGTGGATATTAACCCAGAAACTTAAAATACCCAAGATACAATTTACAAACCAAAAGAAAATCAAGAAGAAGGAAGACCAATGTGTGGATACATCATTCCTCCTTAGAATAGGGAACAAAATACCCATGAAAGGAGTTACAGAGACAAAGTTTGGAGCTAAGACGAAAGGATGGACTTTCCAGAAACTACCCAACCCGGGGATCCATCCCATAATTAGGCACCAAACCATGACACTATTGCATATGCCAGCCTGATTTTGCTGAAGGGACCCTGATATAGCTGTCTCATATGAGGTTATGCCAGTGCCTGGCAAATACAGAAGTCATCTATAGTCTCATAGTCATCTATAGGATTTGACACAGAGCCCCCAATGGAGGAGATAGAAAAAGTACCCAAGGAGCTAAAGGGGTCTGCAACCCTATAGGTGGAACAACAATATGAACTAACCAGTACCCCCCAGAGCTCATGTTTCTATCTGCATATGTAGCAGAAGATGGCCTAGTCGGCCATCATTGGGAAGAGAGGCCCCTAGGTCTTGCAAACTTTATATGCCCCAGTACAGGGGAATGCCAGGGCCATGAAGTGGGAGTGGCTGGGTAGGGGAGCAGGGTGGGGGGAAGGGTATAGGGAACTTTTGGGATAGCATTTGAAATGTAAATAAAGAAAATATCTGGGCTGGTGAGATGGCTCAGTGGGTAAGAGCACCCGACTGCTCTTCCGAAGGTCCAGAGTTCAAATCCCGGCAACCACATGGTGGCTTACAACCATCCGTAACAAGATCTGACTCCCTCTTCTGGTATGTCTGAAGACAGCTACAGTGTACTTACATATAATAATAAATAAATCTTTAAAAAAAAAAAAAAAAAAAAAGAAAATATCTAATAAAATAAAGTAAAATGTGGGGAGCCGCCCTCACATTCGCTGTTACAAGATGGAGCTGACATCCTGTGTTCTAAGTAGTAAACAAATAATCTGCGCATGTGCCAAGGGTAGTTCTTCACTCCATGTGCTCTGCCTTCCCCGTGACGACAACTTGGCCAATGGGCTGCAGCCAATCAGGGAGCGACACGTCCTAGGCGGAGGATAATTCTCCTTAAAAGGGACGGGGTTTTGCCATTTTCTCTCTTGCTCCTGAAGATGTAAGCAATAAAGCTTTTGCCGCAGAAGATTCCGGTTTGTTGCGTCTTTCTTGCCAGTGGAACAAAAGCGTGGGCAATAGTAAAATAAATAATAATAATAAAAACAAAACAAAAAACTCTATGGTATTGGTATAGAAACAGGCAGGTAAATCAGTAGAATAGAATTGAATAACCAGAAATGAACCCACACACCAACGGTCACTTGATCTTTGACAAAGGAGCTAAAACCATACAGTGCCAAAAAAAAAAAAAAAATAAGACAGCATTTTCAACAAATGGTGCTGGTACAACTGGTGGTCAGCATGTAAAAGAATGCAAATTGATCCATTCCTATCTCCATGTACAAAGCTCAAGTTCCAGTGGATCAAGGACCTCCACATAAAACCAGATGCACTGAATCTGAATCTAATAAAGAGAAAGTGGGAAAGACCCTGAATATATGGGCATAGGGGGGAAATGCCTGAACAGAACACCAATGGCTTATGCTCTAAGATCAAGAATTGAAAAAATTAAAAATAAAAAGGCTGGGTGTGGTGGCACACGCCTTTAGTCCCAACACTTGGGAGGCAGAGGCAGGTGAATTTCTGAGTTCGAGGCCATCCTGGTCTACAGAGTGAGTTCCAGGACAGCCAGGGCTACACAAAGAAACCCTGTCTCGAAAAACCAAAGAGAGAGAGAGAGAGAGAGAGAGAGAGAGAATTGATAAATGGAACCTCATAAAATTGGAAAGCTTCTGTAAGGCAAAGGACACTGTCAATAAGACAAAATAGCAACCAACAGATTGAGAAAAGATCTTTACCAACCCTACATTCAAAAGAGGGCTAATATCCAAAATGTACAAAGAGAAGTTAGACTTCAGAGAATCAAATAATCCTATTAAAAATTTGGGTATAGAGCTAAACAAAGAATTCTCAACTGAGAAATCTCAAATGGCTGTGAAGCACCTAAAGAAATGTTCAACATCCTTAATCATCAGAGAAATGAAAAAAAAAGAGATCCTGAGATTCCATCTCACACCAGTCAGAATGGCTAAGATCAAAAATTCAGGTGACAGCAGATGCTGGCGAGGATGTGGAGAAAGAGAAACACTCATCCATTGTTGGTGGGATTGCAAGCTTGTACAACCACTCTGGAAATCAGTTTGGCAGTTCCTCAGAAAACTGGACATAGTACTACCTGAGGACCCAGCTATACCACTCCTGAGCATATACCCAAAAGATGCTTCAACATATAACAAGGACACCTGCTCCACTATGCTCATAGCAACTTTATTTATAATAGCCAGAAACTGGAAACAAGTCATACGTCCCTTAACAGAGGGATGGATACAGAAAATGTGGTACATTTACTCAATGGAGTAATACTCAGCTATTAAAAACAATGACTTCTGGTCTACAGAGTGAGCTCCAGGACAGCCAGGACTACACAGAGAAACCCTGTCTCGAAAAAAAACAAAAACAAAAACAAAAACAAAACAAACAAAAAAAACAAAACAAAACAATGACTTCATGAAATTCACAGGCAAATGGATGGAACTAGAAAAAATCATCCTGAGTGAGGTAACCCAGTCACAAAAGAACATACATGGTATGTACTCACTGATAAGTTGATATTAAGCACCTCCCCCCAAAAAAGTTCAGAATACCCATGATACAACTCACAGACCATATGAAACCCAAAAAGAAGGAAGACCAAAGTATGGATGCTTCAGTCCTACTCAGAAGGGGTAAGAAAATAATCCCAGGAGGTAGAGGGAGAGAGGGATCTGGAAGGGAGAGAGGAAGATTTAGTAAAGGGAGAGCAGGATCAGGTGTGGGTGGAGACAGAAGAGAACTACAGAGGGTCAGGAAAGTGGATGGAGGTAGAAGTGGGGGGTGGGAAACGATGGGTAGCCACTAGAAAGTCCCAGAGGCCAGGGACTGAAGAGATTCCCAGGACCCAACAGGGATGACATTAGCCAAAATACCCAACAAAGGTGAGAGATAACCTGTAGAGACCATATCCAGTGGATAGGCATTGCCCCCTATTGAGGGATGGGGCCACCCACCCATCTGAAAAATATTAATCCAGAATTGCTCCTGTCAAAAGGAAACACCAAGACAAAGTGTGGAGCAGAGACTGAAGGAAAGGCCATTCAGAGACTGCGCTATCTAGGGATCCATCCCATCTGCAGACATCAAACCTAGACGCTATTGCTGATACCAAGAAGCTCTTGCTGACAAGGAGCCTGGTATAGCTGTCCCCTGAGAGGCTGTGCCAGAGCCTGACCAATACAGATGCAGATGCAAGCAGCCATCCATTGGATTAAGTGTGGGGACCGAAATGGAGGAGTTACGGGAAGGACAAAAGGAGCCAAAGGGGTTAGCATCCCCCCAGGAAAAACAACAATATCAATCCACCAGGTCCCCAAAAGCTATATCACTCTTGGTCATACACCCAAAGGACCCTATTTTCTACCACAAGGACACTGGCCATCTGTACTGGCTAGTTTTGTGTCTACCTGACACAGCTGGAGTTATCACAGAGAAAGGAGCTTCAGTTGAGGAAATGCCTCCATGAGATCCAACTGTAAGGCATTTTCTCAATTAGTGATCAAGGGGGAAGGGCTCCTTGTGGGTGGGACCATTTCTGGGCTGGTAATCTTCATTCTATAAGAAAGCAGGCTGAGCAAGCCAGGGGAAGCAAGCCAGTAAGGAACATCCCTCCATGGCCTCTGCATCAGCTCCTGCTTCCTGGTGTGCTTGAGTTCCAGTCCTGACTTCCTTGGTGATGAACAGCAGTATGGAAGTGTAAGCCGAATAAATTCTTTCCTCCCCAACTTGTTTCTTGGTCATGATGTTTGTGCAAGAATAGAAACCCTGATTAAGACACCATCCAACTATATTCATATGTATTATATTGTACTCATAGAAGCTTTATTCATAATAGCCAGAAACTGAAAACAACTTGGGTTTCTCTCAATGTAAGAAAGAATAAAGAAACTGTAGTATACAGGGAAATGCATGAAAATAGAAAGACCATCTTGAGTATGGTAATCCAGACCCAGAAAGACAAACATGGTATGTACTCACTTAAAAGCACGTATTAGCTTTTAAGTTAAGGATAATTACACTGCAATCTAAGAACCCCAAGAGGCAAAGAAATAAAAAGGGCTCTGGGGGATCAAGGTAGAGGGAGGATCCCCTGGAGAAGTGGAAATAGATTTTCCCAGTGACTTGGTGTTGGGGAGTGTTGAATGATGCTGGGAACAGGATAGAACAGGTAAAGGAAGGAGGGTAGGAGGATGAGAGTATGAGGAACGACTAGTGAAATAGCTGGGCATTTATGGACCAATGTGGAAACCAAGTGCAGTGGAACCTTCCTGGAAACTCTGAGGGTGACTCTAATGAAGTCTCCTAGTTATGGAAGATATAGAGCCTAAACAAAACATCTTCTTATAACCAGGCTAGGCTTCCAGTGGTGGGACTGGAACAACAACCCAGCCTCAAATTCTTGAGCTCACAACCTGGTCTGCCTGCAAAATATGCTGGGGGCAGTGGTGGTTCAGAGCTTGTAGATGTGGCCAACTAAAGACTGGCCTAACTTGTGGCCCAAGCAAAGAGAGAGCCCATGGTCAACACTGCCTATATGGCTAGGAATCAGAAGGTATATGGTTTAGAGACCTAAGGTTGAATGTAACTGGACTGATAATAAAAAAACAAAAAAAATCAATGAAGTGATTCTTAATGAAATTCTACTTTATTCACAGATGCTGCCTAGAGGATTCCTACAGCAACTGATGGGAGCAGATGCAGACACCAACACCCAAACATCAGGTGGAGTTTGGGGCACCCTGAGGAAGAGGAGGAGGACAGATTGCTGGAAACAGAGGAGTTGATGACACCATGAGAATATGGCCCACCTAAGGGGGGACTCATAGGTAATCACAGAGACTGAATCAACCATCATGGAGCCTGCATGGTTCTATGCTAGGTCCTCTGCGTATGTGCTGTGGTTGTTCAGCTTGGGGATTTTGTGGAACTACTAACAGTGGGGGTTGGGCTGTCTCTGACTCTTTTGCCTTCTCAAGGAACACTTTTCTTCCTAGTGGGTTTCCTTGAAATGAGGGCTTATGCCTAGTTTTATTGTATCTTGTCTTGCCTTGTTCAGTTGATATCACTAGGAGGCCTGCTCTTTTTTGAAGTGAAATGTAGGAACACTGGACATGAGGGAGAGTGCAGATGGGCTCTACACACAAATATGTGTCTATGCTTGTGTCTATGTTGTGTGTGTGTGTGTGTGTGTGTGTGTGTGTGTGTGTGTGCGCGCACGTGTGTGTGTGTGTGTGTGCCCAGAGAGGTTAAGAATAGACCATCAGAGCCGGGCGTGGGTGACACGTGCCTTTAATCCCAGCACTCAGGAGGCAGAGGCAGGTGGATTTCTGAGTTCGAGGCCAGCCTGGTCTACAAAGTGAGTTCCAGGACAGCCAGGGCTATAAAGAGAAACCCTGTCTCAAGAAAAAAAAAAAAAAAAAAAAAGAATAGAACATCAGACCACCTGGAGGTAGAGTTACAGGTAGTTGTGAACCACATGATATGGATCCTGGGAACTGAACTCTGGTTCTCCGGAAACACATCAAGAGCTCTTTACCACTAAGCCATCTCTCCAGGCCTAGGTCCCCATCACCTCTTTTCTACCAGTTTCTAAACCCTTTGTAATATTTATATATGACAAGCCTGAAAGTAGAATACAACATTCAGAAGTTCTAGAAACCAGACAAACCTTCAGAATGCCTGTGTGTGCACACTGGGCAGTGATGTTACAAGAACCACAGCATCCCACAGCAATCCACACTCAGGGAAGCTCAGAGGCCAGGGGACACTACCCAAGTCTCCACATGCTTCAACAGAATCCAGTCTGGTTCACATTCCATCCCAGTCCCAATGACTCTGACAGCATAGCTGGCCTTATCTCCCCTAATCTAGTCAGCAGACCCCACACCTACCATGGTATGGCTAGTAGTCTCCATCACACTCCCTACAGCAGCACCAGAGGAGAATTCTGGAAGGAACCCACAAACTACCTTTCACTGGTGTTTCTGATTATTAGGACTTCTCAGAGTCTCTCATTAGCTAGGTCTTCCCAGCAGGGTATAGGACAATAGCAGCTCCCCTACAGGGTGAGCAGAAATCAACAGACTCAAATAGGACAGGCCTTCCACAATAGAGGCAGACAGGTCCCTAGTCTGGAAAACTTGTATTTTAGTAGAAATTCTTCCAGTCTCCCAGAGCACTTCCTGTCTCTCTTCCATGACATGAGGTCCCTTTGATACTCAATGTCTAGTGGAGCCATTTCTTGATCTCACAGCTGGGAAGTCCTGCAGCCAAATTTAGGTTAAATTCAACCAGTAACAACAATTAAAGCAAAAAGAGGCCATTTCATAGAATGCATAAAGGAGTATATAGGAGAAAGGAAAAATAATTTGTAAATGATGTAATTACAATTTCAAAAATTATATTTTAACGTTGAAACCCAGCTTTATGGCCCCACCTGCTCAAGGGACTATCGATTTGTAGAAGACCACACCTAGGATTACTCACACCTTTTCTCTCAGACTCTCCATTTTCATCCAGGAAAAGCAACACTCCTGTTAGACATGGCCATGTCAGTTTGACCAGATCTTCTGTACTGGTTAAACTAGTGTAACTACAGTAATTTGGTTCCTAGAAATAAATTCAGTTCTTTATTCAGATTCTTGATTGCATGTCCTGTGGACCCAAGAAACAGGACATTGATTGATCACCTAAAATTGACTCCCAGAGTACTCATTGGTAATCCCTACTGTTGCCAGAGCAAAAAAGCTCTCACCACCCTTCCTGACCCTGCCTTTCTGTGCTGTGACTACAGCAGTTTCAAAGTTGGTCAGTGAACTCGGTTCTAACACAAGTTCCTCTTCATTTGTAATTTCCTAATAGAAGCCAAGGAGGGCAGAGGACAATCATTCATTGGTCTCTTTTCCCTTTTCCTGGAAGGAGTTGCAGGACTGCCTTTCAAGCACTAGGCAGCAGAGGCAGGATTAGGTGTGGAAAGCAATGATAAATTGCAAGCCTGGGCTATGGGAGACATTGCTGTAAACAGAAATCAATACATAAATAGCATTTGAGAAAAACAGAATAAAATTCCTAACGAGAAGGAAACACTGGAGAACAGAAAGAAATAGAGATTGGAGCAGTGACACATTTAAAGAAAATTACATTTAAAAAGTGATACCAATAACTGACTTTTTTAAAAGGTAAAAATGATGTATAATTTTGTACTTAACTGATGCTTTAGCTACACTGGGTACACAGTACACCGTGTAGCATAGGACCACCACTTAGTTGGAGAATGCTATGACAAATGTGGTCAGCATTGCTGGTGCTCTGTCTGTATTACTCTACTGAGCACATCAGTACATCCCGCCTACCTGCTAACTCTAAGCCCTCTGGTATATTTGTCTCTTGCTATTTTAGTTTTGCCTGTCACCCTAAGTCATTGCAGCAGGCTCAGCGTGCCGAAATGTACGTGTATCATCTCCCTTGACGGACAACTTTTAACAAATTGCTGACTGGAGGTGATGTGTAAAAGCATGATCCCAGCCAGCTGCTTCTCCTGGTGGGGAAACTCCCCGTGTGCTTTACATTGCTTTGGAGTTTCCCTGTGGGGATTCACCTTCAGTTGTTCTCTCTGCTTTTCTCACTTTTCTGCTCCATTACCTCTTCTATGTGTACAACCAAAACACTTTTTTTATTTGAATTACTGTCTCAGTTTCCCACATATAACCTAAATTAAGAAAATAAAAAGTGTACATGTTATTAAGTTAAAAAATTTTTAAAAGGTAAAAATAATTGAAAAAAAAATCTTAGCACTATTGACCTGGAAAAAGAGTAGATCCTTCCTTAGTAGAGGGAATGCCATTAATAAGATATCGATTGACCTTGCCTCTGGGCACAGTGTTAGCTGTTGAGATGTATAACCCATGACACACAGCTACAGCCAGTGAGTGGCCTGTGTCTCAAACCTCTGAGCTGACTTAACTGTGTCAATCCAGGTTTCTACTGGATCTACCAGGTTTGTTCCTCAGTTTGAGAAGGGGCAGTGCTCCTTTTCCACACAGGAAAGCCTCAGGGAAAACCTTGCTAGATCAGGCCAGCCCTCAACACAACAGTGCCCTTCCTTTTCAAAGAGCTGTGTCTTACCCATCGGGCAAAACTATGCTTTTTTAGTGGGAAAAACTAGACCTGTATAGCACACCAGACCTTGATGTTAGTTGTGACCGTGCACTACTTCTTTGAATAGCTTTTAGACAACTAACTGCCTTTTAATATGCGGATTGCGTTAGTGGCTGGTTGTAAATCTTTTGTTAGAGTTTGGGGCCAAATGTCGAGACAATTCTGGTGAGTGAACATGTGTTTCTGATCACCTCATGTCTAAGAAGCCTGGTTAGCATACTACTTATCATCATCTTTAGGATGCTTTAGAGGCAGCCCACCCTTAGCTAAACTCTACTTTGCGTGACTTATTATCTCCTAAGCATTGGTAAATCCTTTCCATCATCAACTCTACCCTTCTCCATCACAGATTATTAGCGGAGTGCTAACGAACACATGAAACGCCATTTACTACCTCCCCAAAACTAACTCCAAATGGATCGTACTCCTAAATATTAAATATGAAGCACAGAAATTCTAGAGATGCTAGAGAAACTGGGACTCTCTGAGTTTGGCAAACTGCCATCTTCAGATGCAACAAAAGCCTGGTGAAACTGACTACAAGGATACTTCTACACACTACCCCTGTTCCCAAGGCTCTGCGCAGATGCAGCTCCCAGACCACCACTGGGGTCTAGGGAGATGCAAATACCACAAAGAATCTCACAGCAGGCTGCATCTAACCACTGCTTCCCATCCGACCCCAGGGAGGGCCAACCACACGGGCTCCCGAGGTTCACAAGCCCACTGCTCACCAGGCAACCGCCCCTCGCTCACCATATCTTCTCTCCCAGGCTCGCGCTTAAGCCGCAGGTAGTGGCAAAGAACCACTAGCACTAAGGAAGCTTCAGATTCCAGCCTGCAGAAAGTCCCCCGGAAGAGCCCGCCTCCCCTTCTGACTGGAGGTCCGCCTCAAGGGTCTGATTGGCTAATGAGACTTGAGTGACAAGAACCTCCCCCTTATGCTTAGAGGATGCAGAAGGGACACAGCACAGTGTTTGCTAGAGCTGATATCAACCCCAAGGCCAGACCTTTCCCGGATATGCACATATTTGCATTTCAGTCGCATTTGCCCCTGCCTCCAACCATTCACCCTTCCGCCTTTCTGCACTCAGCAACATTTCCTTCTTCCTCCTGGACACTGGGTGGCTGGCTTGTGCATCTCATTTCACAATGTGGAGTGGAGTGATTTTTGTGTCCCACAAGTAGAAGGGAGCCACAATATTAACAATTAAGGAGAGATTTTAGGAATCAAAACGTTTGTTCTTTTGCTTGACACTGAGGCTAGGTGAAGTTCAACTGCATGTAACCTGGGAGGCAAGGGTACGTCAGAATATCCTGAGAGAAAAGCTGGAACCAGATCAGAAACACAATGATAGGTATACCTCCCACCAGAAGGCTGAATGGTACTCCACTCCTATAGGAGTTTTCCTCATGAAATGCAGGCCTGTCTCCTGACAAATTAGTAATAATGAAAAGTATAGTCTCCATGGTAACTTGAATACTTAGAATGAATTGGTTCATAGAAACATGCCTTTTATGAACACTATTCTTAGCCAGCATGTTCCTGAGTTAAGGTGAAAAGAACATAGCTGTGTATTAGTGAAGGTTCTCTAGATGAACAGAAGGGATAAAACAGATCTCTATGTAGGTAGAAAGGGAATCTATTAGAATGGCTCACAGGCTGTGGTCCAGCAAGTCCAAGAAGGGCTGTCTACCAACTAAAAGTTGAAGAATTCACTAGTTCAGTCCATTAGGCTGGTTGTCTCAGCCGGTCTTCAGTATAACCCACGATTTTAAAGATAGGGGCTCTAATGCCAGTAAAGAAATGAACTTACAAAAGTAGGCTGTTACCAGAAGGTGTGGCCCAGATTAAAGGTGAATATTGTCACCTCAAAAGATCCTGAAATGTCTTTCCACTTTAAAAGCTTTAATTAAAATCCCTCGCATGTTTTCAGCCCATTGGGTTTTAGTTAATTCCAGATGTATTCAGTCTGACTATCAAAAATTGCTATCACAGCAGACAAAACAGAAATGCTGAGCCAAAGTTCTTACCTGTATGGGCATGGGAGTCATTTCCAAAGCAATGCTGTTTCTCAAAAAAGGAAGCATGGGGATTTTTCTTAGGAAGCCTGGACACATTCACGTGGAGTTCTGCTTATTCCTCAACATGCTCATTTAACAAATACACTTTTGAACATGGTCGCAATCTAAAAGCAGAGACGTTTATGTGCCTTCTAACTCAAAGTCAAGCAGGAACATAAAAAAATTATCTTAAAAGATGGAAGGAAATGTCTCCGGCATGTTCATCTTGTACCACAAGATCATAAATGAAAATCATGTGTTAATCTAGCCAGGAGAGAATAAGGCCACTACCACAATTTTGAGCCAAATTTGAACCAAGCTTGATTTTATTGGGATGCACCCAAGAGCTAGCCAGCAACTGCCCCCTAAGTCAGGTTAAAGAGAGAAACCCTTCATTTTTGACCCACTTTAAGGAGTAAAATCATAAGATTTGCCAAGCCAGTTTACAGAAGGGAGACATGGAGGCAGTAAAGTAATATGAAAAAATATCTCAAAAACACACACTATGGTCATTATGTGATTAGCAAGAGTGGTTAGGAAGGGTCAGGAATGTTCAAGGCGTCCTCAAAAATAAATCAAGGTCATGAGTTGGGACAGGTCAAGCTCCAGGAAACAAAATTAAAAGCAGCAGCTCAGCTCTTACAGTAAATGGAAACCTATTTTTTAAAAATACAGCATAATGGCTGCTGCCTTCAAAATGGAGTCAGGCAGGTTCCTCATAAGTAAATGAGTCTGTGAATATATCTTACTTAGGAGCCAATAATACCTGTTAATTATGTTTTATACTCTTAAAGATAGATGTATCAATTCAATAATTTTCACACATACAAATGAGAGAGAGCACAAATATAGCAAACATCAAGGAAAAGTCACCTATTGGCACCGTAGACACTGTACTTACAGTGAACAGCTACACTGAGCTATTCTATGCTCAGAAGGCTGCTTTCGCCTCTGAGCAGGCTGGCTCAGAGGAAGGCGATGGCTGTTGCCATGCAGAATAAGAAAGAGTTCATTTTAACCAACCCTGGCTGCTGTCTCTCTCAAGACTGTGACATCCACAAAGATTTATTTTTCTTTTTTATGTTAGTAATGAGTGTTTGCCTGCATGAGTCTATTCAGAACCCACAGAGGCCAGAAGAGGGCAGACGATCCCAGCAACTGGAGTCATAGCATATTATTAGTAACCTTATGTGTCCTGGAACTGGAACCTGTGTCCTCCGGAAAACACCCAGTGCTCTTAACTGCTGAAGCATCTATCTCTCTAGCCTTACTTTTTTATTTAAAATTTCCTTTTATACTGGTTGATTAAAATA
Source organism: Mus musculus (assembly GCF_000001635.26). Classification (NCBI taxonomy): domain Eukaryota; kingdom Metazoa; phylum Chordata; class Mammalia; order Rodentia; family Muridae; genus Mus; species Mus musculus. Next base: position 69,268,570 of record NC_000074.6, on the reverse strand, counting down.
TATTACATCTCACACACCCTTCCTCGTCCTCTTTCCATCTTGTCCCAAAATTTTCCTTGTTATGTATAAGCAAGCTCTTAATATATGACTACAACCTGCTGAGTATTTTCTTATTTTTGGCTGTGTGTTTATGGTTTCTGGGCTGATCACATTGCACTGGATAGCCAATTAGGAAGTTTGTCTCTGTCTGCAGCTGATTGTCCTACTTGTAAGAGAATTGTCCTCTTTAGTGAGAATGGGAGTCTGATGCCTTAATGCCTTAGGCTATATTTTTTAAACAAATTTCTCTGCAGTTTGCCTGTGTGATATGATTATGGATGTGTAGACAGATGCAGATATGTAGATATAATAACTGGATGATAACTGTGTGGACCCTTTCTTTACATGGACTCTGAATATCCAGCTCATGTTGCCAGATTTGTACCCAAGAGGAAGTTTTCTCAGTAAGCCTTTTCACTGGTCTGCAAATAACACTTGCAGTAACATTCCACCAGTAAAAGGTATGTCTCCTTTTAAAATCTCATAATCCAAGTGTATAAGTCCATGGATAATCTGAGTAATAAGCCCTACTTGCAAGCCAAAATGATAGTCATACCCTCGTTTTTCTATGCGTGTTACTTTATTTTGAAGACTAAACATAAAAACCTGTGATTAGGAAACTCTCATAAACAGAATCTCAGAAATGCAATGTGTGCCTGTGAGATGGCACAGATGTGTGCCTGTGAGATGGCACAGATGTGTGCCTGTGAGATGGCACAGATGTGTGCCTGTGAGATGGCACAGATGTGTGCCTGTGAGATGGCACAGATGTGTGCCTGTGAGATGGCACAGATGTGTGCCTGTGAGATGGCACAGATGTGTGCCTGTGAGATGGCACAGATGAGATGTGCCTGTGAGATGGCACAGATGTGTGCCTGTGAGATGGCACAGATGTGTGCCTGTGAGATGGCACAGATGTGTGCCTGTGAGATGGCACAGATGTGTGCCTGTGAGATGGCACAGATGTGTGCCTGTGAGATGGCACAGATGTGTGCCTGTGAGATGGCACAGAGGGAAAAGGCGTTTGGTGCTAAGCCTGATGACTGAAGTCAATTCCTGAGAGATCCACATGACTCCCACACATTATACTCTGACTTCTTTTTTTTTTTTTTTTTTTGGTTTTTCGAGACAGGGTTTCTCTGAATAGCCCTGGCTATTCTGTATACTCTGACTTCTACACTTGAACTATAACATATGAATATCCACACACCACCACTCAAGGAAATACCTAAAGGCACCAAAGTCACTTACTAATGCAAGATACTTGCTGCCAAGTTTGCTTACATGCATTTCATCTCTAGAACTTAGGTGGAGCAAGGAGAAAACAGACAGATATAAGATGTTCTCTGATTTCCACATGTACTCCATGGCACACAAACACAGGTATACCTTTTGTTTTGTTTTGTTTTGTTTTGTTTTGTTTTGTTTTGTTTTGTTTTGTTTTGTTTTGTTTTTCGAGACAGGGTGTCTCTGTGTAGCCCTGGCTGTCCTGGAACTCACGCTATAGACCAGGCTGGCCTCGAACTCAGAAATCTGCCTGCCTCTGCCTCCTGAGTGCTGGGATTAAAGGCGTGCGCCACCACTGCCCAGCTACAGGTGTACCTTTTTAAATAGAAGAAATTAACAAACCACAGAAAATAGCCAAAATATTAAATGAAAAAAAAAATATGATACGTTTAAGAAGTTGGGATTAGTATCTTAAAATGTTCCAAGAATTGTCACTGTTTACCAAAACAATGACAGTTCCTTTCATTCTTCGATTCAATGATAGCTCAGTTTAAAGGCTTATGTTAATTGTCTAGCAGTTCACAAACCCCTGTAACTTCACTTCCATTATGTCTGGCATCCTCTTGTCCCTGTAGGCACTGCTTTTTAAAAAATAAATAGACAAACACACAAACACATCCATGCTCGTGCACACACACACATCACACACACAAACCACACACATACTTTATTGTCATCAACATCAACATCACTATTGTATAAAAATTTAGATTGGATTTACAGGTTTTCCTTATTTAATATTGGCCATAAAATACAATGTTCTTGAATTTGTCCTGCAATGATAGAACTGTAACATGTAATCAAAATAAATTATATTTCTTCTTACCACTTGTATTTCATTCTTGGTTTGCATCTGTGAGACTTTCATTGCTAATATTTTTATGTGTCTGTTTATATAAATACTAATAAAAACTCAGTGATTCTTCTATATAGCTCCTATCAAAAAAAATTAAATAAAAACTTATGTTAAATTTTGAAAACTATTCTAATTATATATTCTATTATAATCTGGACATGTTCATGAATGTGAGTTGATTTGTTTGTTGTTTGTGACATTTATTAAGATTTAGTGTGATATTGTTCACTTGCATGAGAGTAGTAGGTGAGAATTTAGTTTTGTTTTCAGTTTCAGGTGAAAAGAACATGATCTTTTTGCTGGTACTCTAGCTGGTCTTTCCATGATCCTTCACAACTGTATTATCTCTGTGAAAGAAATAGGTGAGCTAGTAACTGAAGGGGAATTGATTTTGGCTACAGGTTCAGAGACTTCAGTCCATGCTCTAGAATAAATTGCTTCTGTTTTGTTTTTAATCTCTCTGTATCTCTGTCTTCCCCTCTGTACCTGCCTCTCTCCCTTTTCCCATCCCCCTTCTCATTTTCTCCTTTCTCACTGGGGGGGTGGGGGGGTGGGGGGGATCTATGTGTGAACAATCCCAAATTGAATATCAGATCACAGGAGGTGGAGTTGTAGGCACTTGTGATGTACTGACATGTAGTCTTATTCAAATTCTGGTCCTCATGGCATCATCAAGTATTATTAATCGCTGGCCATCCTTGGCTCTAGGATGAGTTTTTAATGTGCTCGGCCATTTCTACAATTGATTTGCCAACTGTATGACTCTTAGCATTTCTAAAGAGTCTCTTGATAGTATTCTGTGAACTGTTTAAAGAGCTTTGGGGAAAGTATGTATTTGATGTTCATTTACACCCATGAAAGTCAATGGAAACATAGAAATCTTGTTAGCCAGTCTCAAACTAACCTAACAAATTAAAGATATAAGCTGGCTACTGGTCGTACCAGTATATGCTAGAGGAAAGATTTTTTTTAATGCATTAATCTCAGAAATTTAAGATCCTAGATAAAGAAAGCTGCTATATTTGACCTCACAATCTTGTCTCCAGCAGTGCAGAAATAAGGTTGGAGAACAACAGAAGCCCTCATCATGTGATTAGATGATTGTTCATACAACTTTAAGGCTCAGTCACTAAATGATTCAGGCGTTTGTTCAGAGCTGCCTGAATGTGAGCTAAAACAGTTAACTCTTAGACCCCAAAACCAAGAAAAAGCTTCATACAGACAGTTCTTAGATGGCAGAAATTCCCTGGAGCAAACAATGAACAGCAGTCAACTACAACAATGAAAAATCAGGTGCATACCTTAAAAGATGCCTTCCCGGATTTCTGAGTTCGAGGCCAGCCTGGTCTACAAAGTGAGTGCCAGGAAAGTCAGGGCTACACAGAGAAACCCTGTCTCGAAAAACCCTATCTCGAAAAACCAAAAAAAAAAAAAAAAAAAAAAAGATGCCGCCTTCCATACCATTTGTAATAAAAAGTTCCCAGAGGCCAAAAATAGGCTCCTAAATTTCATGTTTGCTCAAGCTGCCTTCTGTTTTATAGATTGTATTCTGTGAGTTTCCTCTCACATTTAAGACATTGATAATTTTAAGGTTAATGACAGTCCTTAATAGTTTTTGTTGTTATTACTTTGCATGGTTTTGGTTTTGAGACAGGGCCAGGCTGGCCTAGATATCAGTAAGAAAATCAACCTGTCTTGCACTCACACATGTCTCAGGGCTGCTGCCTTCTGAGAGCTGGGATTAAAGGCACGCACCACCGTGCAGTCAGTCATCCTGGTTTGTTCTTGACTGTGGGTGTTATGTGAGTAAATGCTTGAGTTCCTCCCTGTACACCTCTGAAATGATAACTTGGAATCACAGCACAAACAGAGCCTTTCTCCCTATGGTTGATTTGGTCGGGCTATTTATACAAGTAAACAAACAGGAATAAGTAAATAAAATGGAACTAGAACTAGAAAGAAAACCTTATCAGAGATGTGGGGCTGCAGGTTAGAATACTGTGACTTTGTGGCGTTTTATGCTTCCAGATTGTTATGGTTTGTATATGCTAATTTCAGGGAGTGGCACTATTAGAATGTTTGGTGTTGTTGAAGTAGGTGTGTCCCTGTGGTTGTGGGCTTTAAGACCTTCATCCTTGCTGCCTGGAAGCCTGTATTCTGCCATCAGCCTTCAGATAAAGATGTAGAACTCTCAGCTCCTCCTGCACTATGACTGACTGGATGTTGCCATGTTCCCACTTTGATGATAATGGACTGAATCTCTAAACCTGTAAGCCAGCCCCAATTAAATGTTGTCCTTATGAGAGTTGCCTTGGTCATGGTATCTGTTCCAGCAGTAAAATCCTAAGACACAGATAACTGTGTTAGCAGATGATAGAGGTGTTTTAAAAACAGAGCTGTAAATTCCATGCTGAGATATCATGGAGGGTCTGTTCTTGTAGAACAGTGGAGAATGTTGAGAGAATCAATGGCTTGTGAAGTCTCGGAAATTGTTTTGACTGTGTATGCTGTAGAGGCAACTCTGCCTGTCAAAGAAATGAGCACTATTAAATTGTGTTGTGGTCTGGCCTGGTCAAGGTTTTCCTTGAGGCCATGATGTATGGAGAAGAAAAGTAGTTTTAGGAACATGCTTGGCAGAGCCATTAACAACTGGGGGTGAGGTTCTTGGCAGCTTTTCCCTGAGACCCTGATTTATATCATATATATCATATAGAAAACACGGAGCTTTGACCCTACAACATGGAGTTTGCTTGGCAGGCCAGTAGGACTAGACCAAAGCCTCTGGGGATCTTTGGCTTAGGATCCAAAGTACACAGCTCATATTCTTATACTAGGGTATGGTCAGCAGTCCCAAGGCTACTGGGTGCTCTGTGTGTAATTCTCTGAAGGTATCATGTGTTGCTTTGTGCAACATTGCTTCATTAGCTCCCTGCTGTCTTCATCCCATTGTATGGTAGCTTCTGCTGACCTCATCTTATTTCTTTCTTTAAAATAGTATATGAGATATTCTACTTCAAAGTGAGCATGCTTGGCATACGATATAGCTTGTGTGATACCTTCTGATCCCGAACTAATGTATCTCCTTATTCTTCTGGTCTCCTGGTCCTCTTTCACAGAACAGAATGGCCTGCTGTGTCAGATCGAATTGATGTCTACTTTATTTCACTGCAAAAGCTCATGCAGTTGTGGAATCAAGTCGAGCTTCGAAAGAAAAAAGAAAAACTGCTTCATTTTGCCTCCCAAATAAAAGGCATGTGCTACCACATCTGTACTTAGGAAAAAATATAAATATATATTTCATGTCTCATACCCACATGTATATATATTATAGAGACATAATATATGTATATATGTCTTTTCTCCTATGAACTTATAGGTGCACGTGAAATGAAAAAGGACATCAAAGGACTTGAACAGATAGATTGCAGCTGTCAAATTTTTTGCCTACAGAAAATGTAACATTCTGCAACTGAAGTGATGTATGTTGGCTAAAGATAATCCTACATTATTCTGAGTCATATATTCCTGTAAGTAAGCATTATTTCATGACATCAAACACTAATGTGAAATCTTATGTGCTTTCCCATATTGTTTACACATTAAAGGTTTACTCCTCCATGAATCCTTTCATGCCCTAAATGGTAATGTTTGTGAGTACCTACAAGAATCTTGGTGTGCAGGAGACAATCTGCAAAGTGGGAAGGAAGTCAGATGGATGTAGCTGAGGTGGAACTATATAGCATGGAGTTTACCTACTCAGCTTTGGCTCCAGACACTGGCCCAGGATCCCTTTTAATCCGTGAATGAAAGACACACACAAGCTTATTTTTTAATTGCCTTATCTAACTCAATGCCTAGGCACGTCTAATCCTCTGCCTCTTACCCTAGGCCCAGTTGGGGAAGTGGTAACTGGCCACTTACCAGAAATCTCACATGGCTGGTTGGCTTTATCTCCTAAAGCTTCTACTTCCATCCATCTCCCTCTGCTTCATAGTGATTTTTTTCTCATTCTCTCTCTCTCATATTCTCTTTCTCACATTCTCTCTCTCTCATATTCTCTGTCTCTCTCTCTCTCTCTCTCTCTGTCTCTCTCTCCCTCCCTCCCTCCCTCCCTCTCTCCCTCCCTCCCTGCACTTGATTCCTTGGCAGGGAACCATATGGTAGGCAAGAACCCACTATTAAAAATAATTGATGAATTGCCATGATTGGGGGCGGCAGGTCGAGGGGAAGGGAGACGAATCAGATTTAGAGCTGCAGACCGAAGATCATCTGAAATGTAGGTAGGAAGGGCAAGTAGTCCCCAGAAGGGTTGCTGTCTCGGGAAGCAAAGAGCAGTGGGCCTCACAGAAGGTAACAGGGCAGCAGAGTTATAAGTAGATTTAGATAGTGTTGAGCCAAGAGTACCAGAAGTAAGTAAACTAGTAAGCTAGTTTCAGGAAAATTAAAACTGCCCAGCTTTTGATTGCTAAGGCATTTCAAAAATAAGCTAATTTGTCATTGTCTTTCATTCTCAGATCCAGAGTTTCTGGGGGACTGGGGGGGGGGGTCTGGAAGTGTACGACCCACCTGTAGCATAAAGCAGAGTACCAAAAAACCCTCCAAGCTACAAGATCAAATATTGAGTGTCTGATACCAGGTGGTTTGTTGCCAGCATATTTAAACGTAGTATAATTTGGAATAAAGTTTCTTGGTGCAATAAAATAAACTAGAAGGCATAATTACATCGAAACTCAATTCAAAGTACACGTCATTTCTTCCAGGAAGATGGGTTCTAGAGATGGGATACATGTATTAGCTTAAGAACCTAGGGAAGGCTCTCACATGGTCTCTGTTATATAGAAAGTGTAGAGGTGATTTTGGCTCTTCGATACCATCAGTTCTAGTTGTGGGTACTTGAGGATGACCCTGAGTGTACAGATAGTGGAAGGGTCATTTAGACTATGAGCCAACTCTGTTCTTGGTGGTAGAAATTTCATAGAGCTTGGCCCTCCACATAACATGGAGCACCAGGCTATTTGTTTGTTTGGTTGCTTGGTTGGTTGGTTGGTTGGTTGGTTGGTTGGTTGGTTTGGTTTTTCAAGACAGGGTTTCTCTGTATAGTCCTGACTGTCCTGGAACTCACTTTGTAGACTAGGCTAGCCTCGAACTCAGAAATCTGCCTGCCTCTGCCTCCCAAGTACTGGGATTAAAGGCGTGCACCACCACCGCCCGGCGAGCACCAGGCTATTAGGCTATTAATCACCTCCATTTCTAAACTTTCTTAGTGGAAAAACAAGGTATAATTTTAAAAAAAGAAGAAGAGGAAGAAGAAGAAGAAGAAGAAGAAGAAGAAGAAGAAGAAGAAGAAGAAGAAGAAGAAGAAGAAGAAGAAGAAGAAGAAGAAGAAGAAGAAGAAGAAGACAACGACAACCCTGTGCACTTAAAATTCCTCATTTCCCTAGTGATCTTTGGGTACAAAGAATTTTGTGCTCCCAACAGTAATGTTTACATGCAAAGGCTTTTCCACATTACTTACATTCATATGTGTTCTCTCCAGTATGAGCTATTTTATGTCCATGAAGATAACTGTGACATGCAAAGGCTTTATGACATTGATTACATTCAAATGTTCACTTCTAGCATGACCTTTTACCAGACCTGACTGGTTTAAATTTAAATGTTTTGACAGTTCTGCATTATGGCTGTCATAGGGTATAATTTAAACAGTGATATTTTTTATGGCAGTGTCCTAGTATTGTGTCTTAGAGAAATGCCTTGCAAACAACTTACAATGAGATATATAGTTTTGTAAAACATAAAAACCATCAATACTCTTAAAGCTGTGGTCTTTTACTCTGGTGCATCTCTTAAAATTTCTGGAACAACTTAAAATTTCCTTCAGAGGGACATTTGTGTTGGCTGACACATGAATATTAATACCATTCCTTCTAAAATTTTGACAAGGTTCTTCAATATTGGAATCTTCAAACTGTATTACAAAATAAAGTGCCAGGAAAAAATATAAAATATTTTGGGAAATTGAAAAACATAAATTTCTATATTCAGTAAACCCTACACACATACCTGATTTATTTAACTCATTCTTCCTTCTCCACAATTGAAATCACAGAAGAGCCTAGAGAATCAAGAAACACTTTCTCCTCTTTAGGATGTAAAGGAAAACTCACGTTTTTACCTATAGCAGTTCCTATAGGTTACCAGCATCACATCTTTGTAAAGGATCTTCTTGGAATGATTAAAGCCCCCACTCTGCTTTTGTTTTTGTTGTTGTTGTTGTTGTTGTTGTTTGGTTTTTGGTTTTGTTTTTTTTTTTTGTTTTGTTTTGTTTTGTTTTTGCTTCTTTTTTTTTTAATTGGGTATTTTCTTCATTTACATTTCAAATGTTATCCAGTTTGCCTCCCTCCCAGAAACACCCTATCACATCCTACATTCCCCTGCTTCTGTGAGGGTGTTCCTCCACCCACCCACCCACCCACTCCCACATCCCTGCCCTCAATTACCCTATACTGGAGCATCTATCAAACCTTCATAGGACCAAGGACCTCTTCTTCCATTGATACATGACAAGGCCATTCTCTCCTACATATGCAGCTGGAACCGTGTGTACTCCTTTATTGATGGCTTAGCCCCTAGGAGTTCTGGGGCATCTAGTTGGTTGATATTGTTGTTTTCTCCTATGGGGCTGCAAACTCCTTCAACTGCTTCAGTCCCTTCTCTAACTCCTCTATTAGGGACCCCATGCTCAGTCCAATGGTTAGCTGCTAATATCCACCTCTGTATTTGTAAGGCTCTGACAGGGCCTCTCGGGAGACAGTCATATCAGGCTCCTTTCAACATGCACTTCTTGGCATCCACAATAGTGTCTGGGTTTGGTAACTGTATATGGGATGAATCCCCAGGTGGGACAGTCTCTGGATGGCCTTTCCTTTAGTCTCTGCTGTACACTTTATCTCCATATTTGCTCCTGTGAGTATTTTGTTCTCCTTCTAAGAAGGACCGAAGTATCCACACTTTGGTCTTTCTTCTTCTTGAGCTTCATGTGGTCTGTGAATTGTATCCTGGTTATTTGGAGCTTTTGGGCTAGTATCCACTTATCAGTGAGTGCATACCATGTGTGTTTTTTTGTGATTGGGTTACCTCAGTCAGGATGACATTTTCTAGTTCTATCCATTTGCCTAAGAACTTCATGAATTCATCATTTTTAATAGTTGAGTAGTACTCCAATGTGTAAGTGAACCACATTTTCTGTATCCATTCCTCTGTTGAATGACATCTGGGTTCTTTCTAGCTCCTGGCTATTTAAATAAGGTTACTATGAACATAGTGGAGCATGTGTCCTTATTACATGTTGGGGCAACTTCTGGGTATATGCCCAGGAGTGGTATAGATAGATCCTCAAGTAATACTATGTCCAATTTTTCTGAGGAACTGCCAAACTCATTTCCAGAGTGGTTGTACCAGCTTGCAATCTCACCAGCAATGGAGGAGTGTTCCTTTCTCCACATCCTTGACAGCATCTACTGTCACCTGAGTTTTTGATTTTAGCCATTCTCACTGGTGTGAGATGGAATCTCAGGGTTGTTTTGATTTGCATTTCCCTGATGACTAAGGATATTGAACATTTTTTTAGGTGCTTCATGGCCATTCAATATTCCTCAGTTGAGAATTCTTTGTTTAGCTCTTTATTCCATTTTTTAATAGGGTTATTTGGTTCACTGGAGTCTAACTTCTTGAGTTCTTTGTATATATTGGATATTAGCCTTCTTTCAGATGTAGGATTGGCAAAGACCTTTTCCCAATCTATTGATTGCCTTTATGTCTTATTGACAGTGTCCCTGACTTACAAAAGATTTGCAATTTTATGAGATCCCATTTGTCAATTCTTGATTTTACAGCACAAGCCATTGGTGTTCTGTTCAGGAATTTTTCCCCTATGCCCATATGTTCAAGGCTCTTCCCCACTTTCTCCTCTATAAGTTTCAGTGTATATGGTTTTATGTGGAGGTCCTTGATCCACTTGGACTTGATCTTTGTACAATAAGATAAGAATGGGTTGATTTGCATTCTTCTACATGCTGACTGTCAGTTGAACCAGCACCAGTTGTTAAAAATGCTGTCTTTTTTCCACTAGATGGTTTTAGCTCCTTGGTCAAAGATCAAGTGACCTTATATGTGTGGGTCATTTCTGGATCTTCAATTCTATTCCATTGATCTTCCTGCCTTATCTGTACCAGTACCATGCAGTTTTTATCATGATTGCTCTATAATACAGCTTGAGGTAGTGGATGGTGATTCCACCAGAAGTTCTTTTATTGTTGAGAATAGTTTTCACTATCATGGGGTTTTTTGTTATTCCAAATGAATTTGAAAACTGCTCTTTCTAACTCTATGAAGAATTGAGTTGGAATTTTGATGGGGATTGCATTGAATCTGTAGACTGCTTTTGGCAAGATGGCCATTTTTACTATATTAATTCTGCCAATCCATGAGCATGGGAGATCTTTCCATTTTCTGAGATCTTCTTCAATTTCTTTCTTCAGAGACTTGAAAATCTTGTCATATATATCTTTCACTTGTTTGATTAGAGTCACACTAAGGTATGTAATATTACTTGTAGCTATTGTGAATGGTGTCACAGTTGTTTATCAGCTTTAAAAGTCCTATGGTGGAATTTTTGGGGTCACTTAAGTATATAATCATATCATCTGCAATTAGTGATATTTTGACTTCTTCCTTTCCAATTTGTATCCCTTTGACTTCCTTTTGTTGTCTAATTGCCTGCCACAGACCGGGCCCAGTCAGCCCCGATCAATCTATGGGAATACGGGTCTCTGACAGATGGGCATAGAGTCAGCGATAATGGGGTGACAAACAGACAGGACACAAGGGAGTGTGCTGAATCTGAATGTAATTTGTCAAATCGAGCATCAAATTTTTTATACAGAAGAAAATAGAAGTTAGGTGACACATTGGCAAGGTACAAAAGAGGTTACCGGCTGCTTAATGACTCTTAAACAAAACAGAGGAAAGCAAACACAAAGACTGGCAGGAACTGAGCAATAAAACAACTGAGACAAAGTCAACTCTACCTAAGGTCAGCTATAGTCTTAGAAGCCAGGTGTGAGGTCTTTACACTCCCAGGGCAAGGACTTTCACGCCCAAGTCATGGTTCTAATTAGGGAGTTCCGCTCTACCTAACTATCTCATGAATAATGCAATATCCTAAAACCACAGCCTGATCTACTTCCTAAACCATTGTAAATTCCTGTATATGGAAGCCACTTGGCTTTTACTCTAAGTGATAGTGTGGGGGGAATTTTTCTACTAATAAGTAATGTAGTCTGCCATACATAACTATAATAAGAATTCTAAACTTATGTTGCTAAGCTTGCCCTGAGATTTCTAACTCTATGTAGTAGATAGTAAAGCCTGATTTCTTTCACTATCTCTCTTACAATACTAGAGGCAATTCTGAATGTCACTGAATAGGCAACATTCTTACTGAATTCCAAGCCCAGGGTCGGCTCAGTGACTACCTAGGGCATTGGTGAAGGCCAGGAAGCAAAGTTCGATTTTGCTTAGGTATTTGGCAAGTCATTGCTTGGAGGCACCTATAACAAAACAATACTGAAAGGAAGCACACAGAACCATTCGCAAGGACAAAATTGGAGCATATGTGCTATGGAATGCCACAGTTCCAGGAAACTAAGTTTCCGTGAACCTTTTGCCTCAGGACGGCATCCAGGCCTTTGGCCTGTCATTCTGTCACTACTGGAGTGGATATAGCAATTGCCCTAGTTAGAACTTCAAGTGCTATGTTGAATAGATAGGGAAAGAGTGAGCAGCCTTGTCTAGTCCCTGATTTTAGTGGGATTGCTTCAAGTTTCTCTCCATTTAGTTTGATGTTGGCTACTGGTTTGCTGTATATTGCTTTTACTATTTTTAGGTACGGGCCTTGAATTCCTGATTTTTCCAAGACTTTTAACTTGAATGGATGTTAAATTTTGTCAAATGCTTTTTTAGCATCTAATGAAATGATCATGTGGTTTTCGTCTTTGAATTACTTTATGTGGTGGATTATGTTGATGGATTTCTGAATATTGAACCATTCCTGCATCCCTGGAATGAAGCCTACCTGATAGTGGTGAATGATGGTTTTGATGTGTTCTTTGATTCTGCTGGCAAGAATTATATTGAGTATTTTTGCATCAGTGTTTATAAGGAAGATTGGTCTGAAGTTTTCTTTCTTCATTTGGTCTTTGTGTGTTTTAGGTACAAGTGTAGTTGTGGCTTCATAGAATGAATTGGGTAGTCTATCTTCTGTTTCTATTTTGTGGAATAGTCTGAAGAGTATTGGTATTAGGTCTTCTTTAAAGATCTGACAGAATTTTCCACTGAACCCATCTGACCCTGGACTATTTTTGGTTGGAAGACTACTAATGACTTCTTCTATTTCTTTAGGGGTTATGGGACTGCTTATATGGCTTATCTGATCCTGTTTTAACTTTAGCACCTTGTACATGTCTAGAAAATTATCCATTTCATCCAGATTTTCAAATTTAGTTCAGTATAAACTTTTATAGTAGGATCTGGTGATTTTTTATTATTATTCGATATTTTCTTTATTTACATTTCAAATGTTATTCCCTTATGAAAATTCCCCCCTCTCCCTGCTCCCCAACCCACCCACTCTTGCTTTCTTGCCCTGGCATTCCCCTATACTGGGTCATAGAACCTTCACAGAACCAAGGGCCTCTCCTCCCATTGATGAATGACTAGGCCATTCTCTGCTACATATGCAGCTGAAGCCATGAGTGCCACCATGTCTTTGATTGGTGGTTTAGTCCCAGGGAGCTCTGAGGGTACTGTTTATTTCATATTTTTGTTCCACCTATAGGGCTGCAAACCTCTTCAGCTCTTTGGGTACTTTCTCTACTTCAGTGGGGACCCTGTGCTTCGACCAATGGATGGCTGTGAACATCCACTTCTGTATTTGTCAAGCACTGGCAGAGCCTCTCAGGAGACAGCTTTATCAGGCTCTTGTCAGCTAGCTCTTGTTATCATGTACAATAGTGTCTGGGTATGGTGGTTGTTTATGAGATGGGTCCCCAGGATGGGAGGTTTCTGGATGGTCATTTCTTCATTCTCTGCTCCAAACTTTGTTATTGTATTTCCTTTCATGGATATTTTGTTCCCCCTTCTAAGAAGGATTCTGAGCTTCTGGAATAATATCCTTATCAGTGAGTGCATATCATGTGTGTTCTTTTGTGATTGGGTTACCTCACTTAGGATGATATCCTCCAGATAGATCCATTTGTCTAAGAATTTCATAAATTCACTGTTTTTAATAACTGCATAGTACTCCATTGTGTAAATGTACCACATTTTCTGTATCCATTCCTCTATTGAGGGACATCTGGGTTCATTCCAGCTTCTGGCTATTATAACTAAGGCTGCTATGAGCATAGTGGAGCATGTGTCCTTATTACAAGTTGAATTTCCATGGTTTCCATTGTTATGTCTCCCTTTTCATTTTTTATTTCATTAATTTGGATGCTGTCTCTGTGCCCTCTTGTTAGTCTAGCTAAGGATTTACCTAAGGAAACTCTTGTTGATTTTCTCAAAGAACCAGCTACTGGTTTTGTTGATTCTTTGTATAGTTCTTTTTGTTTCTATTTGGTTGATTTCAGCCCTGAGTTTGATTATTCCCTGCTATCTACTCCTCTTGAAAGTATTTGGTTCTTTTGGTTCTACAGCTTTCAGGTGTGCTGACAACCTGCTAGTACAAGCTCTCTCCAGTTTCTCTTTGTAGGCACTTAGAGCTACGAGTTTTCGCCTTAGGACTGCTTTCATTGTGGCCCATAAGTTTTGGCATGATGTATCATTATTTTCATTAAATTCTAAAAAGCCCTTAATTTCTTTCTTTATTTCTTCCTTGACCAAGTTATCATTGAACAGAGCATTGTTCACTTTCCATGTGTATGTGTGTTTTCCATTGTTTTTGTTGGAATTTAAAAACAGTCTTAGTCCGTGGTGATCTGATAAGGTGCATGGGATTATTTCAATCTTCTTGTATCTGTTGAGGCCTATTTTGTGGTCAATTATATGGTCAATTTTGGAGAAGGTACTGTGAGGTGCTGAGAAGATAGTATATTATTTTGCTTTAGAATGAAATGTTCTATAAATCTATTAGATCCATTTGATTCATAACTTCTGTGAGTTTGACCATGTCTCTGTTTAGTTTCTGTTTCCATGATCTGTCCATTTCTGAGAGTAGGGTGTTAAAGTCTCCCACTATTATTGTTGGGGTAAGATGTGTGCTTTGAACTTTAGTAAAGTTTATTTTATGAATGTGTGTGCCCTTGCATTTGGAGCATAAGAATTGACAGTTCATCTTGGTAGATTTTTCCTTTAACCAATGTAAAGTGTCCCTCATTATCTTTTTTGATTGCTTTAGGTTGAAAGTCTATTTTATTCCATAGTAGAATGGCTAAACCATCTTGTTTCTTTGGACCATTTACTTGGAAAATTGTTTTCCAACCTTTTACTCTGAGGTAGTGTCTGTCTTTGTCACTGAGGTTCATTTCTTGTATGCTGCAAAATGCTGGATCCTGTTTACATATCCAGTCTATTAGTCTATGTCTTTTTTATTGGGGAATTGAGTCCATTGATGTTAAGAGACATTAAGGAAAAGTGATAGTTACTCCCTGTTATCTTTATTGTTAGTGGTGGCATTATGTTTGTGTGCCTATCTTCTTTTGGGTTTGTGGAATGATTACTTTCTTGCTTTTTCTAGGGTGTAGTTTCCCTCTTTGTGTTGGTGCTTTCCATCTATTATCCTTTGTAGGGATCAATTTGTGGAAAGATATTGTGTAAATTTGTTTTTGTCATGGAATATCTTGGTTCCTCCCTCTATAGTAATTGAGAGTTTTGCTGGGTATAGTAGCCTGGGCTGGCATTTGTGTTAGCTTAGTGTCTCTATGATATCTGCCCAGGATCTTCTGACTTTTATAATCTCTGACGAGGAGTCTGGTGTAATTATGACAGTCTTCCTTTATGTTATTTGACCTTTTCCCCTTAATGCTTTTAATATTCTTTCTTTATTTAATATATTTGGTGTTTTGATTATTATGTTAAAGGAAGAATTTCTTTTCTTGTCCAGTCTATTTGGAGTTCTGTAGGCTTTTTGTATGTTCGTGGGCATCTCTGTCTTTAGGTTGCAGATGTTTTTTTTCTATAATTTTGTTGAAGATATTTACTGACCCCTTAAGTTGGAAATCTTCATTCTCTTCTATACCTATTATCCTTAGGTTTGGTCTTCTCCTTGTTTCCTGGATTTCCTGGATGCTTTGGGTTAGGATTTTTTGCATTTTCTTTGACTGTTGTGTCAATGTTTTCTATGGTATTCTTCTGCATCTGAGATTCTCTCTTCTATCTCTTGTATTCTGTTGGTGATGCTTGCATCTATGACTCCTGATCTCTTTCCTAGGTCTTCTAACTCCAGGGTTATCTCCCTTTGTGATTTCTTCATTGTTTCTATTCCCATTTTTAGATCTTGGATGGTTTTATTCATTTCTTTTGCCTGTTTGATTGAGTTTTTCTGTAATTCTTTAAGGAATTTTTGTGTTTCCTCTTTACGGTCTTCTACCTGTTTACCTGTGTTCTCCTGTATTTCTTTAAGGGAGTTATTTTTGTCCTTCTTAAAGTCCTCTATCATCATCATGAAAAGTGACTTTAGATCTGAATCTTGCTTTTTTGTTGTGATGGTGTATCCAGGACTTGGTATGGTGGGAGAATTGGGTTCCTATAATGCCATGTAACTTTGGTTTCTGTTGCTTATGTTCTTACTCTTGCCTCCCACCATCTGATTATCTCTAGTGCTCCCTGCCCTCACTATATATGACTGGAGCCTGTCCTTCCTGTAATCCTGAGTGAGTCAGAACTCCTCAGAACCCAGCTGTCTCTGTGATCCTGTGATTCCAGGATCCTGTGATCCTGAGATTCTGGGTGTGCCAGAGTTCCTGGGAATCAGGCTGCCCCTGGGACCCTGAAATCCTGGTGTGACCAAGTTTCTGGGATGCTGGGATCCTGGGATCCTGGCTGTATTAGAGTAGCTGGGATTTGAGCCTACTATGGGCGCTGTGGAACTGGCTACAGTTTGTGCCCAAGGTAAACCAGTGCAGACTAGAAGGAGCCCAAGCCACTGGTTGGGCGGGGTTCCTGTGTCCCTGGGACCTGCTGGTTCCAGTTACTCCCGGTGGTGTTGTAACAGATATTTTGTCCTACTCGTCCCTGATCCTAAGATCCTGGGTGTGCTAGAGCTCCTGGGATTGGAGTCTGCTCTGGGTGCTGTGGGACTGACTGCAGAGTTTGCACCCAAGGTAAACTGGTGCAGACAGGAAGGACTTTTTTTTCTAACCCTCTTGTTCCTCTTGTTCCTCTTTTTCACTAAAGACCTGCATGAATGACCATCACCATCTTAAGTAGGGTTTCTATGGCTGCAATTAAACTCCACCGGCAAAATGCAATTTGGGAGGAAAACATTCATTTGGCTTAAATTTCCATAGCACCATTCACCAACAAATAGGAACTCAAAACACAGTAGAGACTGGAGGCAGGAGCTGACACAAAGTCAATGGAAGAATGCTGCTTTCTGGCTTGCTCTCCATGGCCTTCTCAGCCTGATTAGAACCCAGGACAATCAACCCAAGGACTATACCATCCACAAAAGGCTGAGCCTTCCCTTATCAATCACAAATTAAGAAAAGTAACTGGGGCGTGGTGGCGCACGCCTTTAATCCCAGCACTTGGGAGGCAGAGGCAGGCGGATTTCTGAGTTCGAGGCCAGCCTGGTCTACAGAGTGAGTTCCAGGACAGCCAGGGCTATACAGAGAAACCCTGTCTCGGAAAACCAAAAATAAAAATTAAAATAAAATAAAATAAACAAATCTTAAAAAAAAAAAAAGAAAAGAAAAGAAAAGTAACTGGGTTACCTTTTTAGTAACTTGCCTTGAGGGACTAATTGAATGTTGACCCCAATAAACCTGTTGCTATTGCATCTGATCTGCATCTCGGTGTCTCACTTGGGGGCATCTAGAAGTACCACTGACTGAGGATCGGGATCTTACATTTGGAGGCTTCATCGGGCATTTGAGGAGAGCCACAGAACAACCACTGACTAGGCTAATCAGAGAGAAAAAGACTGAGCTTGGCAATAGCAACAAGCACCTAAGTAAGGGTTTGTCTCTCTGTCTTCTGTCTTCTTTCACTTTTGGCTCGAGAGCATGGTGTTGGCTGGAAAGCCTCTGGTCTGGTGGGGGTCAATTATGGCAGATAGATGTGCCTTAATGCCATGACTATGGGGAGTCTGGAGGATGCTTCAGGCCCCTCTGGATGGAGTCAGAAGGGCTCTGCTCCTTTTGAAATGGCTTACCAAGTCTTGCTATAACCTGGTTTCTGTGCTCATGGAAGGGACAAACTTTGTGTTGATTGTCTTTCTCTGTATTCTTGGACTTAGACTGTCTATGCCTGTGGCAGGAGCAACTGTCTGTGTTGATTGTCTTTCTCTGTGTTTGTTGGTGTTGGTTATCTCATTCTCTGTTCTTGGACTTAGACTGACAGTTTTGTTTGTTTGTTTGTTTGTTTGTTTGTTTGTTGACATGGGACAGACTGAATCTATCCCATTAAACATCCTAATACACCACTAGAGGGAAGTTAGGGAATGGGGAGAAAATTTGTCAGTAGTAGTAAACAAGGGCAAGTTAGTTACTCTTTGCTTCTCCCAATGGTCTACCTTCGGAGTAGGGTGGCCACCTGTAGGGACCTTCGACTTGCAGATGATCAAAGCAGTAGAGGAAAGAGTCTTTAGGCCAGGATCCCTCAGGCACTCAGACCAAGTGCCCTATATAGTTACCTGGAAGAATCTAGTGGGGAACCAACCCCCCCCCTTCACAGATAAAAGCCTTTCTTTCCCCAAGATCCACCTCACAGGTTCTGACCATCAGGAAGAAGGAGGGATCCAGATCTGAGAAGAAGTTGATCCTCCAAGACCCTTCAACAGTAGACCTGTTTCTCCAAGACCCTCCTCCTCCATATCTCCCTACCCTTGCCCCGATGGCTCCACCAGCACTGGCACCCCAGGGTCCTCAGACCATATAGGACTGGGGCCATTGTACTCCCCTTTACCAGAGGGAGGACCAAGAGGAGACCCCCAACTTCCTGGTCCTGCCATGGGGACCCAAAGTCTGAGAGTTACCTCCCCTGACACCACGTTGCTCTCCCACTGGAGGCATATGGGCTCTAAAAAAGGGCAATCAGGCTATGAATATTGGTCCTTCTCTTTGGCCAACTTGTATAACTGAAAGGTCCAACACACACACACCCTTCCAAGGGGCCAATTAATCTCTTTAAGACTGTTTTACTGATCAACCCACCTGGGATGATACCCAACAACTCATGAGAGTGCTCTTCATGACCGAAGAGCAACAGAGGATAATATAGGAAGCCAGAAAGAATGCCCCCTCAGACACAGGGGGCACCATCAATTGAACAGGCTGTCATCGACAGTAGGTTCCCCTGAGTAGACCTGACTGGGACTTTGATACAGCAGAAGGTAAGGGACACCTGAAGGTCTACCACCTGTCTCTGTTGGCAGGTCTCAAGGGGGCTGCACAGTGACCCACCAATTTGACTAAGGTACATGAGGTTAGGCAGGGATCAGATGAGTTACCTGCTGCCTTTCTAGAGTGACTAATGGAAGCATACTGCCAGTAAACACCCTATGACTCCAGTAGCAAAAAGCACAAAGCTACTGTGATATGGCTTTTATAGACAAGGCTAGGAGAGATATCAGGGAAAAGCTTCAAAAACTAGAGGGACTGCAGGATAAGTTGTTAAGGGATTTGGTGCAGGTTGCTGAGAAAATCTACCATAACAGGGAGACAGAGGAGAAGGAGCAGAGAAAGAGAAAGGAAGATGAAAGGGAGATGAAAAAAGAAAGGAAAGGAATTTACAGAGAATCTTGGCTATAGTAGTCAGGGAAAGCAGAGAGAGAGACTCCAACCAAAAAGAGATAGAAAATGCCTTGTAAAGGACCAGTGCACATATTGCAAGGGGAGGAGTAACTGGGCCCAAGAGTGCCCTAACAAACAAAAGCAGGGGACAGAAAATACCAAGTCTTGCTAGGCGGTGGTGGCACACACCTTTGATCCCAGCACTTGGGAGGCAGAGGCAGGTGGATTTCTGAGTTCGAGGCCAGCCTGGTCTACAAAGTAAGTTCCAGGACAGCCAGGGCTATACAGAGAATCCTGTCTCAAAAAAAAAAAAAAAAAAAAGAAGAAGAAGAAGAAGAAGAGAAAAAAGAAAAAGAAAGAAAGAAAGAAAGAAAGAAAGAAAGAAAGAAAGAAAGAAAGAAAGAAAGAAAGAAAGAAAGAAAGAAAGGAAGAAAGAAAGAAAGAAAGAAAGAAAGAAAGAGAGAGAGAGAAAGAAAGACTAAGTCTTGGGAAAAACAACCCCAAATGGCAAAGGTGTTAGCCCTGCATGAAGACAGGTTTGAACCCCCTCCCTGAACTCAGAGTAACTTTGAGAGTGGAGGGGAAATCCAATCAATTCTTGGTGGACACAGGGGCTCAACACTTGGTCCTCCTCCAAAACGATGGCCCCATTTCCAAGAAAAAAATCTTGGGTCCAAGGAGCCACTGGCACCAAAATGTATTCGTGGACTACCCGAAGAACAGTGGACCTAGGGATAGGTCAGATATCCCATTCTTTTATGGTCATCCCAGACTGTCCCTACCCTCTGTTGGGGCAAGACTTACTCTCCAAGATGGGGGTCCAGATACACTTCCTGACCGACAGGCCACAACTAACTGGCCCAAAAGGAGAGCCCATGGGTGGAGGAAAGACCTCTCCAAGTGACCCCTGACAAGAGCCAAGGTTACCTGGTTTACAGATAGGAGCAGTTTTCTCCATGAAAGTCAGAAACGAGTGGGTGCTGCTGTGGTGGACAGCACAAATGTCATCTGGGTGGAACCTCTACCCCCACAACCCGGCACCTATGGCAGAAAGTGGAGCTAATTGCCCTCACCAAGGCCTTGGAACTTGGGGCCAGCAAGAAAATTAACATCTACCTGGATAGTAGAAATGACTTTGCCACAGCCCATGTTCATAGGGCTATATACCAAGAGAGAGGACCGCTCACATCAGAGGGAAAAGAAATAAACAAGCAGGATATCTTGGATCTCTTGAATGCCCTGATGAAGCTGGCAACTGTGAATATTATTCAAGGCCCAGGACATCAGAAGGGAAGAGACTCAGTGGCCTGGAGCAATAACCAGGCAGATCAAGTGGCTTGAGAAGTGGCTATTCAGGAGCTTATCCCAGTTATGGGCCTGCAAAAGACACCTGCTGGGAAATAGGAGTGGACTAAGAGATGCCTCACTTAAAATATACTGAAGAAAGGACTCCGATTGCTAGCCACCCTACCAACTATAACCTAGAGAAGGAAGGGCAGTGGTGCACACAAGAAGGAAAAACTATACTCCCCAGAAAACAAGCTGAGGACTTACTTGACCAAATGCATAGATGGACTCATTTAGGGGATAAGAAGCTCATCCAGCCAGTCAAGGGATCTAAGGTATACATAATGAACCTTAGAATTTTAGCCAGAGAGACAGTAGAAGAGTGTAAGGTATACATCAGCAAGTGAATGCTTATGCAGCCAAGAGCAAACAGGGCAAAAGACTTAGGGGAGAACGGCCTGGAGTATATTGGGAGGTCGATTTTACAGAAGTTAAGCCAGGAAATATGGTTACAAATACCTTCTAGTGTTTGTGGATACTTTCTCTGGATGGATTGAGGCTTTCCCCACCAAGCAGGAAACAGTTACTGTGGTAGCTAAGAGGATATTAGAGGAAATTTTCCAAGGTTCAGAGTGCCCAAGGTAATTGGATCAGACAATGGTCCTGCTTTTTTTCTCTAAGGTAAGTCAGAGATTGGCAGAGATATTGGGAACTAGTTGGAAGCTCCATTATGTGTACCATCCCCAGAGATCAGGGCAGGTAGAAAGGATGAACAGAACCCTAAAAGAGACCTTAAGTAAATTGTCCTTGGGGACTGGCACTGACTGGATGGTGCTCTTTCCCCTGGCCCTTTTCTGAGCCTGGAACACCCCCTACCATTTTAATCCAACCCCTTTTGAGATCCTGTAAGGGACTCCCACTCCCTTGGCCCTGGCTCTTGACAACCACCCCCCACCCTCATGAATTTTCAAGGTGACAAGGATCTTATAGCTGGATTGCAAGCTTTCCAGATCAGCTACCAGGAATTGTGGCCTAAACGTAGTGCCCTGTATAATGCAGGTACCCCAGAGATTCCACACAAGTACCAAGTTGGAGATTGTATATATGTTAAGCGACATCATGCTGAAAACTTGGACACAAAGTGGAAAGGGCCATTCCTGGTGTTGTTGGCCATCCCGACCACCTGTTAAAGTGGCTGGAGTAACTGCCTGGGTTCACGTTAACTCATGTCAGACTAGCACCAGCGCCTGACACCAACTAGATAGCAGCCAGACACCCAAACATTCCCCTTCTGCAAGGCCAAAGAAACCATGAGATAGCTATGGTATATCTTCCAGTGCTGAGCCTCAACAATGCCCACAACCCTACCAAAGTGACTTGACAAGTACTCTCAGTCACTAGGGATGTAGCTTGCTTCACTACAGAGGAACACCTGCCTTATATTTGGAGGTGAGACCTTGTCTTTGATCTCTGGAAGTTGGCAGTGAGCTGTGACTCCTGGCATATCCCCACCGTGGAGACACAGGGGAAGGGATTACCCGAATGTAGAGGATGAGGGGCTTGTGAATCTAAACCGTGTCCCATAAGTGGCCTAGGAGGGTGGGGCTTAGGGTTTGGACAAGCAAAGTTGAGGAGTGTCATATATGTGTGCCCCCAAGATGGGAGAAGCCAGAAGCAGGCCCATCAGTGTTAGGGGGCCAACCACTTTTTCTGTGCTACCTGGGGGTGTGGAACATTGGGAAGCACATACTGAAAAGCATTCTGGGGGGGGGGGGTTAAAGATTAAAGATTCAATTGCCAAGATGAGAGAAGGGCTAGCCAAGCAGAAAAGAGAAAGAGAATAGAGTCAGGGCTGGTTCAGAGTCTTGGTTTAACTCCTCCCCTTGTTAGGACCCCTAATTGTTCTCCTGCTATTGAAAGGACCTGAAGAATATGAGATAGTTACCCAAGACCCCTGAGTGTAGCACCAGGATTGGAGTTTGTACAAGAAAAAGGGGGGAATGAGGGATCCTAAGGAGTTTCCAGTCCCACACCCTCCTTAGAGCTTCCCTCTCCTACCTGGGGTCAAGGATAGGGTCCATTCTCCTTGAGTTAAAAAAAAAATCGCAGAATGTACTGACTACTATTCACCTGGCCCTCTGGAAAGTCCCATGTAGAGTTCAAATGTGTGTAATGCTTGCTGGCCAATAAATTTAAAGGTCAATATGCTTAGCCAATAAGTTTGAACTGTAACCTTGCTGTTGTAACCTGTGCTCCTAAAAAGTATAAAACCTTTTTATAATAGCCATTTGGGGTTGCCTTCTTAGTAACTCTCCTTAGGGGACTAATTGAAGGTCATCCCAGACATTCTGGAAAATCAACCTCTTACTTTTGCATTGAAAAAAAAAAAAGGAAGGAAGGAAGGAAGGAAGAAAGAAAAGGAACTGTAGGCTTGCTTAAAGCCACATCTTATGGAAGCTGTATTAGTGTCTATATACAGGCTTGTAGATTATAAATTAGGTTCTCTACAATCACCATCTGAAATGCCTCTATATATTAAGAGAATTTATTGTAAAGACTTACAGTGTGTAGTCCAAATAACCCAACGATGGGCAGCTGTAAATGAGAAGTTCTCATAGTTGCTCAGTTTCATGAGGCTAGTTGTTTTACCTGGTCTTCTCTATAAGCTAGACTACTGAAGAAATAGTATCCGACATATGTGCTGTTAAATGCAAGAAGGCTAAGATGAATGAGTTTTCCTTATGTAGGCCTCCATCAGATGGTGTGGCTCAGATTAAAGGTGTGTAGCACCATGCTAGATCTGGAACATGCCTTATCTCAAAATAGCCTTGAACTCAGATCTGCTTGCCTCAGTCTCCTGGGATTATAGGTGTGTACTACATTGCCTGGGCCTGAGCTTTTCATAGCCACTATGCCTCAAGATCTCTATGTCAAGAGTCAGGTCAGAAGCCTTTGTCTTCCAGCCTCATCATCTGGATCAAAGGTATTCCCTCCATTTCTGGATTGTAGTTCATTCCAGATGTAGTCAAGTTGACAGCCAGGAATATCCATCACAGAAGTAGTTTCTTTCTTTTTTTTTTTTTTTTGGGGGGGGGGCGGGGTTCGAGACAGGGTTTCTCTGTATAGCCCTGGCTGTCCTGGAACTCGCTTTGTAGACCAGGCTGGCCTCGAACTCAGAAATCCGCCTGCCTCTGCCTCCCGAGTGCTGGGATTAAAGGCATGCGCCACCACGCCCGGCTAGAAGTAGTTTCCTAATTAAGTGTACCTCCTCTCAGATGAATTTAGCTTATGTGAACTTGATGTAAAACTATTCAGCACAATCCCTGGCTCAATGTTTAGTCAAAGATATTTGCTCATTACCATTCAATTCAGGCTCACTCAGTTTCTTGGGACATGCACAGAATGTAGACAGATTTCCTTTCCAAAATATTATACAAAAATGGCCTGTCCTAGTTACTGTTTTACTAATTTGAGGAGACACCATTGTAAAGGCAACACTTATAATAGAAGGCTTTTTACACTTAAATTTTTACACTTCCAGAGGATTAGCCCATTATCATCATAGCAGGTAAGCAAGCATGGATCTGAAAGCTTACATGCAGATCTGGAGACAATGCACAAAAAAAGAAGGGACTCTGGAACTGTGCTCTTGAAATCACAAAACCCATTGTGATGACAGAGCTCCTCAATCAACAACACATCTATCTCCTCAGATTTCCTATTACTTCAACTGATTGGGAGCCAAGCATTAAATATATGAGCATATAAGGGCCATTTTCATTCAAATTACAATATGACTTCTATCCTAATACTTCTTAGAGTCTATTAGCCACTGATCTTTATGACTTTGACCTCCACTACTTGTACTCTCAGGACTCTCATCTTCCATTTCCTCATGAAATGGCCCATTAAGCTCTCAGTTGGCCATCCCACACATTATACTATGATATGTAACATTGAAAACTGAAGCTAACTAGGGTATAAAGATAATATCTAAGTATATTTACTGAATCAATACCAATGGATTAGTATTAATTACCAGTGGATTAACAGTATCACTCATTTAAATAGTAAAACGCAAAGCACTCATAGCAACAATTTGAGAACAGTGATACGCTAATGTAGAATCCAAAATAAATTCAAGACCACTCAGCCCCTTACCCCTCTGAAGGGACTTTCCAAACTATACTAGCAGGCCAAGTGCAGAGCAAGATAAAGCTGGCTGACTAAACAATGCTGAGAAAAAAAACACAAGGGCAGGCAGAGTGAGGGACTAGGCCCAAAGGTAGTCACCCTATGCAAACCAATCAATGCCTGAAAGGGTTACTTGCTACACCAATGAGAATAAGCCAGCTACCCTGTTACCC
The DNA here is from genome assembly GCF_000001635.26 of Mus musculus. Lineage (NCBI taxonomy): Eukaryota > Metazoa > Chordata > Mammalia > Rodentia > Muridae > Mus > Mus musculus. The sequence goes on along the minus strand of NC_000074.6, from coordinate 69,243,722 downwards.
TGTTGCCTAAATCTGCCCCTTACAAGATAAAAAAGTGTGTTCTTTGTTCGTCCAGGGTCTCTCCTCTTGCCTGTGTGCTGAGGGTGGGTCCCCAATGCGTTGGATCGATAAAAAAAAACAAACAAACAAAAAAAAACCTCTTGCGGTTTGCAGCAATGTTGGTCTCTGTGGTCTTTGTGAGTGAGGGTCTTTTGGCAGACTCTAACACTAAGAAATGGGGACTGAGAAAAAACTGAGGGAAGATTTAGTCTCTTGATGTGGTTAAGTCTGACTGTCTTAGATGGTGCTGATCACCACTGCTGTTCTGAGGAAAGGTATCACAAAAAGCTACCAAGGTTTTTTATCAGGATGAATCATTTTAACAAATTTGTTCCCAAAGGTTTTAAATTTCAGCCCACATAGACGGTCACAGACTATTCTGATTTCTGCCCACTGCATATTCAAGTGGAATAAAATGAGGCCATACAACTCTTGTGTCTAGAGACAGAGAAGCTAAAACACCTGGATAACAATGCTTGGCTTCCACAGTTACAATTCATGTGGAAAACACATGGGCTCAAATGTCACTGATTGAGACCATGGAATTTTTTTCTCTTTTTCCTTTTAGCCTATCAGCATAGGCCATAGGCATCATCTCCTCCTATATCCATGCTTAACTAACTAAAGAGCTTTTTTTTAATAAAGGGGGAGTGACAGAGCACATTTAACTTGTGAGATGTATAGATCCTACAGGAACATGTGTGACCAAACCAGCTCAGTTGTCAACAGGGTCTCAAGGGAGGGAGTGAGGATTAAAGAAAGAAAACACAATTATACAACATTATAACATGACTCCAGCCAGTGCTGAGGTTGAAGCGCCTTTATTTTTTTCCCAGTCTGCTTTTATACCATTCTAGGTACATGCAAAGAGTAGGGTCAGTTCTTAGATCAAAGACAAAGAGATAAACAGGGCAATAAACAAAGCCCCATGGTTAATGTGTCTAGGGGCTTATCAGGATGACCAAGATGAAAGGAATGCCACACACTCCTCAGCTGTGTTTACCTTGAGTCCAAATATAAATATTAGTATCTGAGCATATTCTCTGATCCTTCTATCCCTGTGTAAATATTCTTGCCAATATCCTAGAAGCGACATCAAGGGCTCTCCACATATCTGGATGATGGAGGATGGGATTACAGACTCAATGGAAGAGAAAAACAATATTTTTCAATAGTTGGAAGACAGTGAACTTTAAGGCAAGAGATCTGCATTTGATGGGAACATTTTTTTTAATGACATTAGAACCACAGGCACTGGTCTGGTCACCCTAACCAGTCATGTTAAACTACTCATCCTTATTAAGCCCGTGAAAAGTGAGAAGCGCTAATAAAGGCATCCACTGCATTGAAAAGGCTGAGAGGTCTGAGCTCAAGCTTGAATAAAGACTCTGCATTTGCATACGAGTTAGGTCCCTGATGGTCTCTTGTGGTTTGGGCATAACACTTGGAAGAACCATGACCCTGAAAATCTAGAGATACAGAGAAGACTATGGGCATTTGTTATAGCCTCCCTTGCGTCTGTGGGCCTCCTTATAGTAAAACCAATTAGAGTTTACCCCCAACTAGTTTATAAATAAGACTCAACCAAACAATGGTTATTTTATTCAACTTTGGCAGTCTGGGAGGTAACCCCTAATCTATATTTTTAACTCCTGGCCTTACTACCGCCCCAGCGTTGTTCTCCAAATATTTGCTGTTTCTCCTGGCCATGTGCTCATGGTATCTCTCCCATCATGGCACCTTCTCTTCTCTCTCCTCCTGGTCTCTTCTCTCTTCCTCTCACTTCTCTAACCCCAACCAGGTAACTCAAAACCCACCCACCTCTAGTAATTGTCTGTACCCAATTTTATTTAACCAACAGTTTCAAATTAAGGGACAAGATTTTATTTTGTCAGGGGCTAAAGAGATGGCTCAGAGGTTAAGAGCACTGACTGCTCTTCCAAAAGTCCTGAGTTCAAATCTCAGCAACCACTTGGTGGCTCACAACCACCTGTAATGAGATCTGATGCCCTCTTCTGGAGCATCTGAAGACAGGTACAGTGTACTTACATATAATAAATAAATAAATAAATAAATAAATAAATAAATAAATCTTTTTTAAAAAAGATTTTATTTTGTATCTTTTTATTTAAACAACAGTTTTATTTAACCAACAGTTTCAAATTAAGAGACAAGATTTGCACAACAAAAGCTTGTAAATGTGAGATTTCACTCATAGGCCTACACCTTCAGGTACAGAATTTAGTATTACAATAAGTAACAACAATATAATATACAAAATATCCCATCATATCCCATTGACAACCCTCACGTTAGATGACTTTGAAATCCTGAAACTCCTGCATTTACTTCCTAAGTGCCAGTGTGACAATGCTTCCTCCCTTAATTGGCTTCCTTTAAACTTCATTTATTGAGTCTTTAGAATGCTCAGCTGGGTAAGTTGAGAAGTTAAACTTAATTATATTGAAAACCCACTTATCTCTGTGAGCCTGGGTTTTACCATTTGCTGAATAAGAATAGAACAAAAACAGACTCATTGATAGAGAAAAACAATATTATTCATGTTTGGAAGACAGTGGACTTTAAGGCAGGAAAGCTACATTTGATGGAAGCATTTAGGTTACTGAAATTAGGACCTGGCTACTCTAACCAGTCATGTTAAACCACTCATCCTTATTAAGCCCATTAAAAGTACCAAATTATATAGTTGTGACATTTAATCTATAATCTTGTCACACTGGAGACAAGGTGGGCAGATCTTATGTTCTAGAACACCAAGTCTATATAATGAGTCCAGGCCACTCAGGGATTCATCGTGAGACCAATCTCAAAAACAAAGAAAAGAAGAAAACAAAGGAAAAATACAAATTAATTTTTAAAAAGGGAAACATGCAATTTATTGGAAGAGTACTGAAGATCTAAGTAAACTAATCCATCTTTAGGATCCTAACAGGACTAGATAGAAGGCAAGAGAAATGAACAAAGAAGTAATCTAGCCAAGCCCTATAATGAATTTACCCCATACCTAAAACCCTTACCAATTCACATCTCACTTCTTTCCTATAAGATACACAGTTAATATTTAAATATTTTCTCATCAGGGACATTCACCTCTATGAAACTCATCCTTTCCCCCATGAGATTCCTGGGTAAATTCAAATTTCAGGGGGTGTGGTAAAGGGGAACTGATTCATTAAGTCTAAGTCAAAGGAAAACATCTAAATGTCTACTTAGAATATTTTTATTCCTGTCAGGCATGCAGGCTACAAGGATGACCAAGTAGAGACTGAAGAGCCTTAAGGTCCAAGTGGGAACTGCCAAGTAAGGGTGGGAAAAGTGCTATCACTGACAGCTACAGTGTAATTGCCAAAAATAAGGAAAGAGTGGAAAACCTGTAAGGCTGACCCACCACAGCTGGGCAACTAGAGAAAGGACAGTATGAACCAGCTACTCAGGTACTCACAAATAGATGGCTTAGCAGCGAAAAGGTGCTGATCATTCACAGGGCTTGGCTTTGAATTCCAGCACGCATAAGACAGCTCACAGCTGTCTATAATTTCAGTCATAAGAATTTGAGAGCTGGCAGGCCCGCCTCTCAGTGCTATTGTCCCGGGGCCTGGTGAGCTCGGCCCTCGCCCGCAGCCCCGCGGAAGATGCCGAATCAAGCCCTTCAACAGATGCTGGACAGAAGTTGCTGGGTGTGTTTTGCCACCGATGAAGATGATGGAACAGCTGAATGGGTGAGACCATGAAGGTGCAGAGGATCTACTAAGTGGGTTCACCAGGCTTGTCTCCAGTGCTCGGCTGGTGAAAAGCAAAGAGGAAACAGCACAGCCAGAGTGGCCTGTCCTCAGTGCAACGCCGAGTACTTAATAGTGTTTCCAAAGCTGGGTCCAGTCGTTTTATGTCTTGGATCTTGCAGATAGACTGATCTCAAAAGCTTGCCCTTTTGCTGCAGCAGGAATAATGGTTGGATCTATCTATTGGACAGCTGTGACTTACGGAGCAGTGACAGTGATGCAGGTTGTAGGCCATAAAGAATGGCTGGATGTTATGGAGCGAGCTGACCCTTTATTTCTTTTGATTGGACTTCCTACTATTCCTGTCATGCTGATACTAGGGAAAATGATTCGATGGGAGGACTATGTGCTTAGACTATGGCGCAAGTACTCAAATAAACTACAAATCTTTAACAGTATATGTCCAGGGACTGGTTGTCCTGTTCCTGGGATTCCAGCTGAAGCTAATCCTTTAGCAGATCATGGCTCTGCTACTAGAATTTTGTGGGGAGCCCTTGTCTTTCCTACTATTGTGACAATAGTTGGTAAACTGATGTTCAGTAGTGTTAACTCAAATTTACCAAGGACAATCTTGGGTGGAATTGCTTTTGTTGCCATAAAAGGAGCATTTAAGGTTTACTTCAAACAGCAGCAATATTTATATCAGGCACATTGCAAAATCCTAAATTAACCAGAGCAAGAAGCATAAAACTGACTTCTGGTTGTTCTGAGGCCTCTCATCCTGACGAGTCTGTTGTGTTCTGATTCCATCATTAATGCGCTAGTGGAGACTTGTGACACTGCTCCTATATTCTAAGAGATACAATAAAGCACACAGGGCCGGGGCAAGCCGCCCAGTAATCACGGAACCTAAGGACACGCGTCAGCTCTGTCATGTGTATGTACTACTTTTATGGCAGTCGGCTAAACCATTATTTTAGCATGGGAGACCTGGGTTTGTTCATATTATTACAGACAAGAATGTAAAGATAAAACTGTACAAATATTAACGGTGGACATGTTGTTTAAAAAAAAAGAATCTGAGAGCCTTTTTCTGGACTCTGCTAGTAACTGTCATGAATTTGATATACAAGCTGGCAAAGTTTATACACCTAAGTTAAAGTAATCATAATATAAAAACACCCATCAATGTTATCCAAAATAGAAATAAACAAAATGAAAGAAAAACATATGAACATCTCACTAGATGCTGGAAAAAAATGTTTGACAACATCCAGCATCCTTTCATGGTAAAAATCTCGGAGAGACCAGGAATACAAGGGGCATACCTAAACACAATAAGGGCAATAAACAGCAAGCCAACGGCCAACATCAAATTAATTGAAGATAAACTTAATGCATCCCCACTAAAATCAGGGAGAGGCCATGGCTGCCCACTCTCCCCAAACCTCTTAAACATAGCACTTGATGTTCTAGTTAGAGCAATAAGACAAAGGAGATCAAGGGGATACAAATTGGAAAAGGAAAAAGTCAAAGTATCACTATTCACAGATGATATGGTAATATACAGCAGTCACCCAAAAAAATTCTACCAGAAAACTCCTACATCTGAAAAACACCTTCAGCAAAGTGGCTGAGTACAAAATTAACTCAAAGTAATCAATAGCCCACCTCTACACAAATGATAAAAGGGCAGAGAAAGAAGTTGAGAACACAGCCCCAGCAGTTAAAGACAGACGTCCCTCCTTTTCCTGTTTGAGTCATCACAAGGATGGTATCTTGTGAAAGTGGCCTCCCTCTCAGGTTACATCCTAGAGAGTAGCTCAGGGAACTTGTATGGCCAGACACACACATCAATTCAAAGCCTCTCCATCAAGAGAGAATGAAACTAGGAACTCCTTCTGGAAGGACTTTATTCCCGTTTAAGCTTTTAGCTTGGCTTGTCACCTCTAATAAGGAGAGGAGGAGGGTATGTGTAGGACATTTAAAAAGATTCTTTCTCTTGTAGTCTCCATGAGGTCAGGCTGTATCAGGATTGCGGAAGATCCTTCAGAATCTCTGTCTGCATAGTGCACCTTCCTCTGAGCACCTGTCTGGGAAGCTTATGCAAGCCTGAGGCAGCTTTGTTCCATCCTTCAGTTTTGCTCTTTGGAAGCCAAGCTGCTAGGAATGGTCCAAGAGGCCTGTCTCCCTCCCGCTGTGCTGGCTCATTTTATTTGGATGTCATTCTCTAGCCTGTTTTCCGGGGTGTATGCTGTTGGGTATACCTGGAATCCAAGGGCTAGTGTATTGAGTCCACCTCAGAGGCAGGGTGCTGACTGTAGGCTTGGGATGCAGCCAGTGAACTGGTCCTTAGTAACGTATGGAATGACTTATTCCTGTGACCCAACTCTTTTACTATCCAGTGTTGTGAGGAAGCACGATTGTACCCGACACTACAGACTCAGCCCCAATTACAAGAGTTTTCGGTTGTTTGGTTTCTTTCCTTATAATTCTCAGATTGCTGTGTAGATTCTTATACAGCAATAGAAAGCATTCTAAATAGTTGTTAGTCTGCCTGGTCTCAGTATTCATTTATTAGAGACTGAGTTCTGTGATTATTTGACCCTACTAACTTGGGGGGGGGGGGTGGGAGGAAGGAATTATTCATGAATTTTGGACTACATCAGAAATCTGAGGTATCCAAAGCCTTGGTACTGTAGCTCAGGGTCAGGGGCCAGTTTCTATCTGTAGTGTACCTGACTTGTGGTTATCATATAAACAAGCCAGGAGATATTCTAAGGAGAAGATTGGGTCTTTTTTATTAAACCCAGGACCTCACATGTGTTATGCAAGCACCACACCAAGCTGTACTCCAGGCCTGTGAAAGGGTGAGACTGGGTAGCACTATTTCCAAAGTCATGAGACCTATGATTGCTTCATTAAGATTGTAAGGTTAACCATGGCTTAAAAAATAAATGGTTTTGGTGAACGAAGAAGAAGAAGAAGAAGAAGGAGGAGGAGGAAGGTAAGGAGGAGGAGGAGGAGGAAGAAGAAGAAGAAGAGGAGGAGGAGGAAGAAGAAGAAGAAGAAGAAGAAGAAGAAGAAGAAGAAGAAGAAGAAGAAGAAGAAGAAGAAGAAGAAGAAGAAGAAGAAGAAGAAGAAGAAGAAGAAGCACTAGTAGTAGTTGAGGAGTTAGTACATTTCACAATAACCACAAATAACATAAAATACCTTGGTGTAACTCTAACCAAGCAAAGGAAAAACCTGTATGACAGGAATTTCAAGTCTCTGAAGAAGTAAACAGAGAAAGATATCAGAAAATGGAAAGTTCTCACTTGTTCATGGCTTGTTAGGATTAACATGAAAATGGCCATCTAACCAAAAGCAATCTACAGATTCAATGGAATCCCCATCAAACTTCCAACACAATTCTTTACAGATCTTGTGAGAACAATTCTCATCAAAAAGTGAGCCACAATGCTTACATTATCTACCATTTATAGATAATTCCCTTAGGAGGTAATACTTCAAGATGAAATGCCAGATGTATAACTGGGACCTGAAGAAGCATGGAATGTCAAATAAGATATACATACTGTGGTGGTTTGAATAGGTATGGCCTCCATAGACTCATTTGTTTGAATGCTTGTTTATAAGGAGTGGCACTTCTGAGATTCGTGGCCTTGCTTTGAGTATGTGTGGCCTTATTGGAGGAAGTGTTTCACTGTGGAGTTAGGCTTTGAGGTCATATATGATCAAGCTATGCCCAGTGTGGCAACAGTCTCCATCTGTTGCCTTTGGATCAAGATGTAGAATTACAGACTCCTCTAGTACCATGACTGCCTGCACATTGCCATGATTCCCACAATGGTGATAATGGACTAACCTCTGAAAAACGTAAGCTAGCCCCAATAAAATGCTTCCCTTTAGAAGTGTTGCCATGGTCGTGGTGTGTCTTCACAGTAAAAAAAAAACCCTAAAACTGAAGTAGCAGAGACTGGGGTATTGTTGTGGTAGGTCTGACTATGCTTTTGTTTGGAGCAATTTGGATTTGGGGACTTTGAGTTAGGAAAGCCCTGGAATGCTTTAAGCTCTGCTTAACTGGCCATACTAGTAGAACCATGCAAGACAGTGGTGCTGAGGGTGATTTTAATTGTTGAGGCACGTCTCAAGATGTTTCAGAGAAGCATTTCAGCATGGTACCTAGACATCATTCTTATGATATTTTGCTAAAGAATGTGGCTAGCTTTTGCTCTGGTCCAAAGTGTCTGCATATGGCATAAGATGAAGAGATTTAGATAAATTGCATTGACATGGAAATCTCAAGAGCCCAGTATAAACTCTATCCTGTAGTTCCCTCTTATGAATAATATTTTGATGAAATAGACAAAACTTCACAAGGAAAGCACAAAATGTGATTGAAGGATTAAAGGGAAGCCAGGAAATAGAATGGAGCTAATTCTTGTGTTCAAGGAGATAACCCGATTAAAGATATTAAATGGAGTTGAGAGAGTGATGGCCTCGAGGCAAGAATCCACCCAGTTAAGCTTCTATCTTTTGAAAAAAAAAAAATAACACTTAGGACCATGTATATTGGTATGTGCCTTCAATCCCAGAACATAGGAGACAGAGGCAAGCACATTTATGAGTTCAAAGCCTGCCTGGTCTACAAATCAAGTTCCAGGTAAAGAAAAGCTTAGGTCCAAGAATGGTGGTATACACCATTTAGCAACTGCAGTACTCATGAGACAGAGTCACGAAGATCTCTGAGGTCAAGAACAGTTTATAGAGAAAGTTCTAGGACAAACAAGCTCAGAGAATGAAGAAAGTTATGGAAAAAGTGAAACTTAATGAAGGTGTTATAAGACAAGGGGGCCATGTTTCAGCCCCAGCAAGCAGTCCTGCTTTAGCCATATGACTCTGTCTTTAGAATCAAGGATGTAGGTCTCTCTGTGACTAAGAAAAGCCACCGATACAAGGAATATGTCAGGGTTGTCCCTGCATGAAGACTCAAAGAAGCCAATGAGTGAATGTGATTATAAAATTATAAAATTTCACCTTGCTAAGGCCAGGCATGTGGCAAAGGTGTCCCTGCATACAGGTCCAGAGAAGCCACTGGGTAAAGTGTTGGAGATCTGAAGAACATCAGACATGGAGATGCAGAGTTTGGAGTTTGCCCACTTCTATTTGGCAGGGAGGGTGCTGTTTGTATGTTTTGTTTGGATATTTCTGCATTATGCTCTTCTCCCTATATTCTATAATAGTAATATATATCCTGTGCCATTATATGTTAGAAGCATTTGATATGACTTTCATTTTATAAGAGATTACAGTTAAGAGTGTAAGGGTCTATGATTAGCCTTAGAATGATACACCAGACTCAAATATTATGTAAACATAGAGTGTTTTATTCTTCGTAAGTCCAGCATGCTGGGGTCTACCATCTACAAAGATGGAAAGACCCTGCAGTGAGCTTGCAGGCTTGATTTAAACCACATTAGGGAAATATTGAAGAAGAGTAGGTGACTTCTACCTTAATCTTGTCTCTATCTTTAGAGACATTCCAGAACCATGGCTGCAGCCTTGGGGACTGGAAACTGTTGCTGGGGAAGTCTGGAAACTATTAACTAATTGTCCTTGCCTTAGGCCAGGAGGTGGGGTAGCTTCTGAGGTCTGGAATTGCCCAGTTCTTGGAAACAGAGATTTAGGCCTAGTCTCCTGAACTGGCAATTTGAAGCCTGCCATGGAGTCAACCTAACCTTCAAGAGATTTTCTGAATCTCAGAAGAGTCTTTGAACTTTGTTGAACATTGTTGGGACACGGTTGTTTGTTTGTTTCTGGTTTTGTTTTTATCTTTTTGTATTTTGATTTTATAGGGGATTACAGTTAGGAAATTTATGAATTATAGAAGAAACATTGAAGTTTTGCACATTGGTAATACTGTGATAGACTATGAGGACTGTTGAGGTTGGATAAAAGGCATGTAGTATGATTCTGACTCAGCAGATCTCATGAAGGTGGGAGGAGTGATGCCAGGAGAAGAAATGTCTCCCTAGAATATCAAGCTGCTCAGGGCAGCTCTGCTTGCTACAGAGGACTCACAAGCATGGAAGATAGGTAAGGGAAGGAAAGCTTACCTGTATGTTTCAGGCTCAAAAGATCTGATGAAGATGGGAGCAGAGGTTGCAGGAGAATAAAGGTCCACCTAGCACAGCAGGCTGTACAGGGCAGCTCTGAGTGCTCCGGAGGACTCTGCAGGCAGGAAAGATCAGTGGGGGAAGGGAAGCTTACCTGTGTGATTCAGGATCCACGGGACTGATAGGTGGGCAGAGAGGTCTCAGGGTGGTGAATGGAGGTCCCCTTGGATAACAGGGTGCTCAGGTTAGCTCTGCTTGCTACAGAGGACTCAGCAAACATGGAAGCTGGGTGGGACAAGGGAAGCATATCTGTATATTTCAGGCTCAGTAGATCTGATGAAGGTTGGAGCAGAGGCAGGAGAATGGAGGCTGCTAGAATAGCAGGCTGCTTGCTCATGGTGGGTATGCTTGCTCCAGAAGACTCAGCAAGCAGGGAATATGTGTGGGGAAAGGGAAGCTTATCTGTATGGTTCAGGCTCAGCAGGTCTGAGGAAGTTGGGAAGAAGCTTACTTTGTCTGGCCTCAGTGGGCGAGGAAGCACCTAGCTGCACAGAATACTGAAGTGCCAAGGCAGGAAGGATACAAAGGTGGCTCCACACATTCAGAGAAGGGAAGGGGAGTGGGATAAGGGTTTTGTGAGGGTGGTCTGGGTGGGGTCAATGAACTGGGTGTAAAGTGAACAAGAAAAAAAAAAACAGAGAAAAATAAAATCTTTCCAATAAGAAAATGCATGTGATATTGTGTTATGGCTACAAGCCTATAGAAAGCAGGAATTTGAATATGGTGGTATGAATATGGACCCTATATGCTTTTCTACAAGGAGTAGCACTATTAGGAAATGTAGCCTTAATTGGAGTAGGTATGACATTGTTTGAGGAAGAGTGTCACTGTGGGCTTTGAAGTCACATATGTTCAAGCTACAACCAGCATGGTGTATGCAGTCTCTTTCTGCTACCTGTGGATCAAATTATAGAATTCTCAACTCGAGCTCCAGCACCATGTCCGCATATATGCTGTCATACTTCCCACCATGATGATAATGGATTAAACCTCAAAAACTGCAAGCCAGAGCCAATTAAATGTTTTCACTTACAAGAGTTGTTTGTCATGCTGTCTCTTCACAACTGAAACCCTGAGAAAAAATATCCGAGCACATAAAACTATAAGATATAAACTTAAATGCTGACTATCCTATCTTATAACATCTCTAATACATACAAATGCTGCTTTGATTTCATAAGTTATTTAATGTTTCTTATATAGTCTATTAAGCATTTTAGCATTAACACAATTAAAATATGTTGACAAAACAGGACACACTGGGGATGAATGGTATTCAGGAGGCTGACACATGAGAATCATGACTTAAAATGTAGCCCTGACTAACTATTTATATCCAAGCCAAGCTGGATAAAAACATCTTAATGGAATTCATGAAAACATGAAAAGGGAACCCAGTAGCAATGACCATCCACCCTTTCACAGACACCCTGATGTGAAAAGTTTAATCAGAGAAGGCCCTATATTGCAACGAACAATAAACCCACTTAGATTATGGGAATCCCATTATATACATTTTAGCAGAAAAATACGTATCAGCAAGTGAAGGGGCAATAAAGGAACAGAACCTACAGAAGGAATATGAGAATCACCAAATAAACTTCACTAAATGGATTTATCACACATACAGTAAATTCAATACCTAACCAAAAGGTTCAAAATACAAACTGCAGTGTTGAACTCTGTTGCAGGATTTTTGGTACATCCACTCCAGTAGTGACCCGCATAACAGGTCCAAAAACCTGGACGCATGGACGCAGTCCCGAGGCCAAAAGTTCATGGAAACTTAGTCTCCTGGAACTGTGGCATCCCATAGCTAGAATGCTCCAGATTTGTCCCTGCGATAGTGTACAGGGTCTTGCATACTTTCTTACAGTATTTTTACTGGATAAGAGTTAGAAATTTCAGGGCAAGCTTAGCAAAGTATATTTAGAATCTTCATTACAGTCAGGTATGGCAGACTACATTACTTATTAGTAGAAAGTCCCCACACACAATCACTTAGGTCAGGCGTGGTGGTGCACGCCTTTAATTCCAGCATGGTGTATGCAGTCTCTTTCTGCTACCTGTGGACCTTGGGAGGCAGAGGCAGGGAAGCCCTTGCCCCTGACTTCTAAGATCAAGTGGACCTTAGGTGGGGCTGCTTTTGATCCCAGTTGTTAACATTGATTTTTATCCCAGTTGGTTCCTGATAGCTTTTTGTATGCATTCCTCTGTTTTGTGTAAAAGTCACTTAAAAGACTGGTGCTTTGAGACAAATTACATCCAGATACGGCATTCCCTTGTGTCGTGTCTGTTTGTCACCCCCTTTCTCATCAACTCCTTACCCATATGTCCAGAACCCCCGATTTCTTCCTCAGATTGAGGGAGGCCGACTGGGGCCACTCGACGGCAGATTTTCCCTGTACAATCACATTAGGGCAGTGGGAAGCTTGTGACTGGACAGAAGGAAGGCAGAGCAAGGAGTTGAGACGGAGAGAGAGGTCACAGGAGGAGAATGAGGAGGAGCCAACATGGAGGCAGCAGGACAGGAAGAAGATCCAGATCCCTCGTGGTTTTAAACAGTTACAAGTAGCTAAGATTTTCACAAGGCTAGAATAATTGGGGTAAAGCGTTTATTGTTATCAATTGGCTCTGAAATTACTGTACTGGCATCTTATAAATTGTGATTAAATGAATACATAAATCTAACTGGTTAAGAGTCTTGTTTCTAATAAGCTTAAGAGTCTTGTTTCTACCGGGTAATTAGGTGTTAAGATGGCTAACCAGGGGTATCTGGGGGAGGTATTGCATGGAAATGAAAAGAACTCGGAAGGGGGGGGGGCATCCTAGAGATGGCCCAGCAGGAGCTCTGTGGCCTCGCAGGGTTGGTGAGTTGGTGGGTTGAGAAACTGAGTGAGTGACATCACCTGGCACAGGGGCTAACTCTAGAGAGTTGATGGCGGAGGCAGGAGCATGGCCTGACCCCACTGGAGTTGGCAGGCACTTTTTTTTTTAATATTTCCTGCAACAGAACTCCACCATTATACGTGAGTAAACATGGTAAATAATTTACTTCCTTCAAGGTTACAAGAGATAAAACGAGATCTTTTTCTTGAAACTGAAGAAAACTATGATGTCTAACATCTTCAGCAAATTGTTTACATGTATAGAGTTTTGCCTTCCTATTTCATGATACCAAGAGAATGTATAAAGGCTTTAAAATATTTACAGGACAAGGGTCATGGCTAAGTAGTTAAAACATGTTTATTCCATGTTCCAAGGTCAAGTTCTTGACAACTTCCTGAAATCTTTGGTACAAAAATATACAAGAGTCTAACTTTCTTGGAAACCAGCAGACACACACATGTACTCACAGAAAGACACACTAACAATGCATAATTAAATTTTAAACAAATCACTAAACAAATACAATTTGCACTCATGACTGTTTTTCTCCTCTAAGCCTTCATTGGTATAGCCCAGATGATGAGGCACCTAAAGGCTCATTTCCAGGGTTTTTCTTCTTCATGAAAAGGTTAACTTCCCAAAAGGAAAGGATTTGAGCTGGAATTCAGAAAACCAACCCTTCTCAATGGGAAAGATTCAGTAAATGACACCCCACCTGGAGGAAACATGTCACAGCACTTGAATGCGAGCTTTAAACTTCCTGCTTTACTGCCATGTTTCCCACTTGTTGCCATGCCATGTTGATGGTAATCCCATACATCTCTGGTGCCATGAGCCCAAATAAAGTGTTTGATAAGTTACCAAAGATGTTATATCACAGCATCAGAAAAGTTACTAAGACAGACCCATAAAGTTTTACACTTAAATAACTTATTTGATGTAATTGAAGAGGTGAATGAAATCTAAATGTTGCTACCTAATAGTGTAAATTCAGAGGGCTTTTATCTATGAGTTTGTAGGTGCAAACAAAATACAGATAGGCAAAAGGCTTAAAGAGATTGTGGACACTTGTCAGACTTTTTCCCCCAGAATAAAATGATCTTGTGTATTAAATGCAACTGGGCTGGCTAACAATCTTACCAAATACTTTATAGTCCCAGATTCCCTTCAGTATGGGTTCATGTCCTCAGAGAATGATACACAAAGGTATTAACACAGCAATTACATTCATAAGTTTACTCTCCAGTATGTATTGTGTTTTCAGAAATAATTGTAATATGCAAAGGCTTTTCCACATTGCTTACATTCAGAATAAATCTCCAGTATGTTTTTTTGTTGTTGCTGTTGTTACCTTTAATTTAGAGGCTACTATTGTGAAAAGGCTTCCTCACACTGACTATGTTTGCAGGGTTTCTATCTGGTGAGTGTCCTTTTAGGTATTAGATAACTACCATGTGAAAAGGCTTTACTACACTTCTTACATAGGGTTTCTCTTCAATATATGTTTTTCTGTGTATTTGAAGATAACTCTGTTGTGCAAAGGCTTTATCTATCTCACTGACTACATTGATACAGTTTCTCTAGACTATGTTTTATTTCATGTTTCTGGAGATGACTCTGTCGTGAAAAGGCTTTACCTCATTGCTTGCATTCATAGGGTTTCTCTACAGTAAGTACACCTTCATGTTTTCAACGTGTACAGTAATGTGCAAATGCTTTTTACCACACTGACTACACTCATAAGATTTCTCTCCAGAATGTGTTCCTCTATGTATTTGGAAATAATTGTGAACAGCAAAGGCTTTACCACATTGGCTACATTTATAGGGTTTCTCTCCAGTATGATTTATTTCATTATTCTGAAAAGTACAGAAAATTGCAAAGGCTTTAACACATTAATTGCATACATCGAGTTTCTCTCCATTATGTGTTCTTTTATGCATTTGGAGACTGCTGGGTTCCGAAAAGGCTTTACCACACTGATTACATTCATAGGGCTTCTCTCCAGTATGTGTTCTTTTATGTTTCTGGAGATGACCCTGTTGTGTAAAGGCTTTACCACACTCATTACATTCATAAGGTTTCTCTCCAGTATGTGTTCTTTTATGTTGTTGGAGACTACTGTGTCGTGAAAAGGCTTTACCACATTGACTACATTCATAGGGCTTCTGTCCAGTATGTGTTCTCTTATGCTTTCGAAGACTACTGTGTTGTGAAAAGGCTTTACCACATTGCTTGCATTCGTAGGGTTTCTCTCCAGTATGTGTTCTTTTATGCATTTGGAGACTACTATGTTGTGAAAAGGCTTTACCACATTCATTACATTCATAAGGTATCTCTCCAGTATGTGTTCTTTTATGTTGTTGGAGACTACTATGTTGTGAAAAGGCTTTACCACACTCATTACATTCATAGGGTTTCTCCCCAGTATGTGTTCTTTTATGCTTTCGGAGATTACTGTATTGTGAAAAAGCTTTACCACATTCATTACATTCATAGGGTTTCTCTCCAGTATGTGTTCTTTTATGGTTTTGGAGACTACTGTGTTGTGAAAAGGCTTTACCACACTCATTACATTCATAGGGTTTCTCTCCAGTATGTGTTCTTTTATGGTTTTGGAGATGACTCTGTTGTGCAAAGGCTTTACCACATTCATTACATTCATAGGGTTTCTCTCCAGTATGTGTAGAACCATGTTTCCGAAGAGTAGAGTAATGTGCAAATCCTTTACCACATTCATAACATTCGTAGGGTTTCTCTCCAGTGTGTGTTCTTTTATGGTTTTGGAGGTAAGCTTGTTGTGTAAAGCCTTTACCACATTCATTACATTCATAGGCTTTCTCTCCAGTATGTGTTCGTTCATGTTTTTGAAGAGTACAGTAATCTACAAAGGCTTTACCACATTGATTACATTTATAAGGTTTCTCTCCAGTATGAATTCTTTCATGCCTTTGAAGACCAATGTGACGTGTAGAGGCTTTACCACATTGAGTATATTCATAGGGTTTCTCTCTGGTAAGACTTCCTTTATGCCTGTGAAGACAATTAACATGTGTAAACACTTTACCACATTGATTACAGAGATGAATCTTTTTATTTGTATGATTTAATTTAACAATTTTGTCTAGTTTACTCTAAAAAGGAATCAAATCTTAAGGTTTTATCACTTGTTTGAATTCATAAGTTTGTATTTTATTATGGTTTCTTTTGTGTATTTGAAGATACCTGTGGTGGTTAAAGCTTTTAGCACATGGTTCGTCTTTATAACATCCTTTTCTCATGTGAGTTTCTCCATATTTTTAAGAGAACTGGAAGAACTCAGAGCTTTGCCTCAGTGATAGAACTCATCGTTTTGCTATAAAGTGAGTCACATTACATTTGCAAAGTGAACCAGGATAAATAGAAGAATTTCCATTTTCTTTTACTCAAAGGCTTTTCTGCAGTGTGAATGTATTTACATATTACCAATGAAATTGGATATACAATTAATTGTAAACTCATATCACTTTCACAATCTACTCAAAGTGGGGACAACTGCAAATCTTCTAATTGTTGTGGGAGAAAGAGGTACCTTCCATATTCAGGATGCTCACATGGCTTTTATCTAATGTGACACATATCAATTATGGCAAGAATAAAAAATAAAAGATTTCCACACTGCATTCATTCAGTTTAACTGTTTGTTTATCACAGTGACATAATATGAGGATAAAGTTTTCTCTACCATAACCTTCATGAATCTCATAAATTACCCCTCTCACTAAACTTTGGTAAATCATTAAACGTATATGAGTAATATGGGATTTATTGTGGAATATTTGCCTATTAGGAGATTTTAGACATATACTTGTCATCTAATCTATGTATATGTCCTTTGCAATAACTGAGTGGCATCAACCTAAATCAATTGGCAGTTCTATAGAGCAGTTCTCATGGGGATATAACTAAAATGTAATAGCTGTTAAGTCATTGTTTCCTTGTGCTTTTTCCGACTACCTAACATTGAGGTTCGTGGTGTTGTGAGAATTTACTAACCATCAATACACTTAAAGCTGTGCTTGTCTACACTGAGTTCTCTTAAAACTTCTAGGGGACATTCAAATTTCTTCAAAGGCATATTTATATCAGCTTGAACATGACACTTACCTTCCAGGTATTCTAAAATTTTGAAGATGTTCAATAATTTTGTCTTCTGGTTTGTAACCTAAAATATATTACCAGAAAATGTATGATATATGGTTGAAAACTGACGAAAAGTTAAGTTACTCTCCTCAATGAACCTTAGAACCATGCCTGATTTATTTACCACACTGTTCCTCTTTCACAATGAAAATAAAGAAGAGCTCAATAACCAAGAAACACCTTTCCTCATCTTTTAAAAAGCAAATTAAACTTCACAGTCTTACCTATAGCAACGAGGTTCTTGTAGGTCTCCAGCATGACATCTGTGTAGAGATTCCTCTGGGTATGATCCAGCAAGGCCCACTCTTCCGGAGTGAAATTAATGTGGACATCATCATATGTCAGTGCGTCCTAAAATATCCATAATGCATGGGTTCAACAGAAAGCATAGTGCTGACAACGTGTAAAATATATATTTCTTTAACAATAGATTCATATAACTCTGGTGATTTCCACACTTACTCCATGACACAGAAGTTCTAATGTAATCACCAAGTCATTTTAGAAGGAAATTGAAAAGGAGGTCCACCCCTGTCATTTCTGGGCCCTTTAAACAGGATATAAACTTGCAGGAGAAAGGCCTATTAACAGCCATATAGTCAGAGATAGACAGATCAATACTACACATATCGGAGAAATGGTCTGAATGATGACTAACTGCAAAAAAAGATAGGCAAGCTGGGTGTATTGGCTCACACCTTTAATTGTACCACCCAGGAGGTAGAGGTACATTAATCTCATTGAACTGGAGACCAGCCTAAGCCTATGTAATGATTTTCAGGACTGCTTGAGGTAAATATTAAGAACCTGCCACCTGGGTGTAGAGGCAGCCGCTCCGATCGAGGGGTGGGCAGCGGCAGGGTCGGTAGCTAGCGGGGTGCAACGCTCACCGGTGGCCGCAATGAGTTTACCCCTCAATCCCAAGTCTTTTCTCAATGCACTGACAGGAAAGCCAGTGAAGGTGAAACTTAAGTGGGGCATGGAGTACAGGGCTACCTGGTCTCCCTGGATGGCTACATGAACATGCAGCTCGCAAATACTGAAGAATACATACATGGGGCATTGTCTGGACATCTGGGCAAAGTTCGAATAAGGTGTAATAATGTCCTCTACATCAGAGGCGTTGAAGAAGAAGAGGAAGATGGGGAAATGAGAGAATAGCATCTTGGATTGTGTGTGTGTGTGTGTGTGTGTGTGTGTGTGTGTGTGTGTGTGTATTTCTATACAATAAAGATTTGGGTTCCCCCCCCCCAAAAAAAAGAACCTGCCACCACCACCACCACCCCAAAAAACAACCACATAAACAAAATACATGCAAAAACTCTGAAGGTCTCAATGAACTTCTTACAAAAACTTATGCATACACTCCAGTTATGTATTTATCTTCTAGTAAATTGAGTGTCACTATTTAAGCTGTATGATTAAGAAAAAGTTACTAGAAGAGAATGCCTGTTAAAACAGATAAAGATGGACAGGTGAAAATATAAGCAATGTATATATAGACCTTAAAAAGCACACAGGGCAAGAGCAAGGAAAGAGGAACTAACAGCACATGGTCTTACAGATGAGATGGGTTCAAGTGTCAGTGTGTACATGAGGGCTCACAACAATCAATAATCCCAAGTTCAGAGGTTCTGAGGCCATCCTGTGACTACTGTTAGCACCATACACAAAACATGTGATGGGCATCCATGCTTACAGGCAAGAGACTCAGAATCACTAAAAAAATAAAAAACGTACAAATGACAAAGTCAGCTTTCTCCAAGACATGCAAGGATTGTTCAACATTAAAAGAAAGAAAGAGAGAAAGAGAGAAAGAGAGAAAGAGAGAAAGAGAGAAAGAGAGAAAGAGAGAAAGAGAGAAAGAGAGAAAGAGAGAAAGAGAGAGAGAAAGAGAGAAAGAAAGAAAGAAAGAAAGAAAGAAAGAAAGAAAGAAAGAAAGAAAGAAAGAAAGAAAGAAAGAAAGAAAGGAAGAAAGGAAGAAAGAAAATCAATCAATATATTCCACCACATAAAAGAAAAGAATTATTACACATGAAAGAAAAAAATCACCTGACCATCTCATTAGACACTGAAAAGGCCTTTGTCAAAATTCAATGCCTCTTCAAAATAAAAGTGTTCAGAGACTAGTAATACAGGTGATATTATGTGTATATACCTGCACATAATAAAGGCAATTTACAAAAAGCCTATAGCCAACAACAAATTAAATGGAGAGAAATTCAAAGACACTTTACAAATATCATTAAAAGAAAAAAAAAAAAACACCCAAGGTTGTCTACTCTATCCATATCTATTCAAAATAGTACTTGAAATTCTAGCTAGAGCAATAAGACAACTAATGGAGATCAAAGGAATACAAATTAGAAAGAAATTAGTTAAGTACCATTATTTGGAGATGATATAGTACAGATAAGCAGTACCAAAAATTCTACCAGTTGATAAACACCTCCAGCAAAATGGCCGAATACAAAATTACCTCAATAAGATAAAATAAAATAAAATCACAGCTCTCCTATATATGAATGACATGGGCAGAGAAGAACATTACAGAAAAGAACACTTCACAGTAACCACAAATAATATAAAATATGTTGGGGTAACTGACCACAAGCCAGTAAAAGACTTGTTTGACAAGAACTTAAAAGTCTTTGAAGAAAATATCAAAAATGAAAGATGTCCCCACACTCAAGCATTGGTAGAATTAACATAGTAAAAATGGACATTCTACCAAAAGCAATGTACAGATTCAACATAAGTCCCATTACATTCCAGCACAATTATTTTCAGACCTTGAAAGGACAATGCTTAATTTAATATGGTATAATAAAAAACTCAAGAGACCTAAACCTCATCCTGAACAATAACAGGAATTCTGGAGGTATCACCATCCCTGATATCAAGTTGTACTGCAGAGATATAGTAATAAAAATGTCATAGTATTAGCATTAAAAATGACATCCATCAATGCAAGCAAATCAAAGACTCACACATAAATCCACATACCTATGGACATTTAATTTTTGATAAATAAGCTGGAAAGATACAATAGAGAAAAGAACGCATCTTCAACAAATGGAACTGGCCTAACTGGCTATGCATATGGGAGTATGAGTACATTTATATTAATCACCCTGTGCAAAACAACTTCAAATGAACCATAAATCCCAACATAAGAAGATCAACACTGAGCCTGATGGAAGAGAGGATAAGGAATATCCTTTGAGACATTCACACACAAGACAACTTCCTAAACAGAACACCAACCGTGCTAGCACTAAGATCAACAATTAATGAATTGGACCTAATGATACTAAAAAGCATCTCTAGCACAAAGGACAACTTCAGTAGGACAAAACTGACCTGGACAATGAGAAAAGATTTTACCAACTCCACATCTCACTGAGGACTATAACCAAAATATATAAAGAACTCAACAAGCTAAACATCAACAAACCAAACAATTCAAGTACAAAATACGGTACGGGTCTAAACAGAGAATCCTCAATAGTGGAATCACAAATGGCTAACAAACACTTAAAGAAATCTTCAACATCTTCAGGGAAATTCAAATCAATTCCATTATGAGATTCCACCTTACAACTGTTAGAATGGCTAAGATCAACAGAATAAGTGACAGCTCACACTGGCAAGGATGTAAAACAAGGAGAAAACTAACCCATTCCTGTTGGGAGAACAAACTTGACAGCCACTATGGAAAGTGATATGGTGGTACCTCAGAAAGTTGGGAATCAAGACTTCAAGACACAGGTATACCACTCTTGGGCATATACCAAAAAAGACGCTCTATCTTAACACAAGGACACTTTATCAATTATATTTATAGACTATTTATACATAGTAGCCAGAAAGTAAAAAGATTCTAGACATCCCTCAGTGGAAGAATGATTAAAGAAAATGTGGTATATTTAAACAATAGTATATTATTAGTCAACTGTTAGAAAAAAAACAGGGTCATAAAATTTGCAGGCAAATGCATGAAATGAGAAAACATCATCTTGAGTGTGGTAACCCAGACTCAGAAAGACAAACATAGTATATATTCACTGAAAATTAGATATTAGCTATTAAGTGAAGGCTAATCACACTGTAATCCATGAACTAAGAGAGACTAAGTAATAAGAAGGGTGGGGTGGGGATGGGCAAGGATCTCCTTCCAAACTGGAAATAGAACAGATTTTTCTTGAGTGGACTAGGATGAGGAGTGCAGTGTGCGGATGGGAACAGGGTGAATGGATGGGGAAGGGAGGGCTGGACAGAGTGAGTTTGAGGAGAGACTACTGGAATAGCTGGACTTTTATGGGCATGGGCCAATGCGGAAACCCAGGGCAGTGGAACTTTCCTGGAACCTATGAAGGTGATGTCTCAATGTCTCATAGAAACGGAGGATATGAAACCTAAATAAAGGATCACCTCTAATCAGGGCAGGCTTCCCCTGGTGGGACTGAGACACCAACTCAGCCAAAAAACCCTTCGACCCACAACTTGCCTGCAAGATGTGCTGGTGGCTCAGAGCTTGTGGGTTTGGCCAACCAATGCTTGACCTAACTTGAGATCCAAGCCACGAAAGGAAGTCCATGCACGACACTGCCTGGATGGCCAGGTGGATGGCTCAGAGATCTAAGGTTGAGCCAAATGTGACTGATTCAATTGTTTTCAATTTAATTATTCCTAATGATATCCTGCTATATTCATAGATGCTGCCTAGCTCAATAGTCAACAGAGAGGCTTGCTCCAGCAGCTAATGGGAACAAATGCAGATACCCACATTCAAACATTAGGCAGAGTTCCAGGAACCCAGGGGAAGAGAGAAGGAAGAACGGTTGGAACCACAGGTGTTGAAGACACCATAAGAACCCAGAAGAGAAGAAAGTAAGGATGGCCCATAGGGGCTCAAGGAGACAAAACGACGATTATGGTGCCTGCTTGGGTCTGTGCTAGGCCCTCTGCGTACATGCTGTGGTTGTTCACTTGGGGTTTGTATAGGGGTGGAGGTCTCTCTGAATCTTTGTCCACTCATGCAACCCTTTTTCTCCTACTGGGTGGCCTTGTGCAACTTAACTTGGTTTATGCCTAGTTTTATTGCATCTTGTTATATCTTATCTAGTTGATATCAGTGGGAAACCTTTTTTTTTCTGAAGGAAAAAGGAGAAAAAGTGGACACAGTGGAGAGCAAAAATGGGACAGGGTGCTTAAAGGACTGAAGGAAGGAGAGGCTTTGGTCAGGGTGTATTGTATGAGAGAATAAAGAAAAAGAAGATGAAGACATTAAACAAAGACTTTACAACTCCCACAAAATTAACTTAAAGTGACCCCTAAACTGTTATGGTCTTGACTCTCCAGTGACTGCTATTGCTTCCAAACAGAAAGGTCCCATGCTCTAGAGTACTGTCTGGAAATGGACATAATCAGAAAGGCCTGCTATGACTCTGCAACCCCTTAGGTTCCCTTGTGGTTTCGGGTAAACACAGACCCACTAAAGCCCACACCCAAAATGACATAGAAGAAAATGTAATGTCTACTCCTGCCACATGGGCTATGGCACAAATGTAGAATCTGTCTCATCCACCCACTCAAACCAGTGCATACCTGAGAAACCTCTGCAGCTTAGAAACTGTTTTTCACCCTTGGAACTGAATTTCTCTAAATCACAGAAAGTAAGAACTATTTTTTATTTTATTTTATTTACTCAGTCATTTGTTTTCTAGGGTTTTTTTTTTTTTTTTTTTAGGGTGGGGGTAGGGGTCTCCATGTAATCCTGGAACTGTCCTGAAACTCATTCTGTAGACCAGGCTGGCCTTGAACTCAGCCTGCCTCTACCTCCTAAGTGCTGGGATTAAAGGTGTGCACCACCATCCCCAAGCTTTTTAATGTTTGTATTTATGTGTATATGTGTATGTATCTATGGTGTGTGTGTGTGTGTGTGTGTGTGTGTGTGTACCAAAGGAGGTAAGAGTAAACCAGATCCTGTTGTGAGCCGCATGATATAGGTCCTGGGAAATGAACTCTGGTTTTCTGAAAATGCATCAACTGCTCTTAACCAATAAGCCATGGCTCCAGCAGCCCTAGGATCCTAATCAAGTCTTGCTAAAGGATCATCAAGTCTCTCCTACCAACTTCCAAACTATTTGTAATGAAAGTGGAATGCAATACTCAAAACTTCTAGAAACTGGACTTTCAGTGTTCAAATCTGTATTCCCACGACACCAAAATCAATGCTTATGTGTTACAAGGACCACAGCATCCCATAGCTGTGGCTGCAGAGCCTGTCTTTCCCCCAGGGAATCCACTCTCAGGAAGGTTCATAGGTCAGACCACTGCTCAGGTTGTCATATGGACAAATAGAACCATAGTCTGGTTCACAGTCCATCCCAGTCCCAGTCCCTGATCTGACAGATCAGCTGGTTTGCTCCCCCCTAACTGGGGACAGTGATCCCCACAGTCTCCATGGTATGGCTGGTTGGCTTCACAGCTGCCTATAGCAGCACCAAAGGAGAATCCTGAAAGGAGCCCACAAACTACCTTCCACTGGTGCTTCTGATTGCTAGGCCTCCCCATAGTTGCTCATTAGCTAGGGCTACCCAGCTGGGTCTCAGGACAGTAGTAGATTCCCCTGGGTGAACAGAAGTCAAGTTAATCAGGCAGCGGGCAGACTGGGCCCTAGTCTGGAAAATTGGCATTTTAGAAGAAACTCTTTCAGTCTCACAAACACTGCCTGTTCCTCTTCCAAGACATGAGATCCCTTTTGTGTCTGGTCCATTACACACTCAATGTCCAGTGGAGCCATTTCTGTGTCTCACAGCTGAGAAGTCCTACAGCCAAACACAGGTCAAATTTAAACAGTAACAACAATTAAACCAAAAAAAGGAGATGAAATTCAATACACAGAGGAATATATTAGAGAAAGGAAAAAGAATTAGGAAATGATATAATTAGAATATCAAAAAAAATTTCTTTAAAGTGGAAACCAGCTTTATGTCCCCACATGCACCAGGGACAAGCAGTCTGTAGAAGACCACACCTAGGATCACTCACACCTTCTCTCTCAGGATCTCCATTTGCAGCCAAGAAAAGCAACACTCCTGTCAGACACGGCCATGTCAGTTTGTCCACATCTTCTATATTGGTTGAACTAATATAACTACAAGAATTTGGTTTCTAGAACAAAATTCTGTTCATTTTTTAGATTCTTGAGCGCCTGGTCTGTGGACCCAAGAAATGGCCTTCAGGACTTTTATTGATCATCTAAAATTGATTACCTGAGTTATCTGCTACCAAAGCTGGAAAGCTCCTACCTTCCTTCCTACCCTCCCGCTTCTGTGCTGTGACTACACCAGTTCCAAAGAGGGTCAGTGAACAAAATTCTTACACAGGTCCCTCTTCATTTGCCGTTCCCCAATAAAAGTCAGGGAGGGCAGAGGACAACCACTCACTGGTCTCTTTTTCAGTCTTACTGACCGGCCTGGAAGGAGTTGCAGGACTGCCTTTCAAGCACTAGGCAGCACAGGCAGAATTAGGTGTGGAAAGCAATTTGCAACTACATAGTCTGAGACTAGCCTGAGCTACAGGAGACATTGTTCTAAATAATAAATAAATAAATAAATAGCTCTTGAGAAACACAGAATAAGCTGGGCGTGGTGGCGCATGCCTTTAATCCCAGCACTCAGGAGGCAGAGGCAGGCGGATTTCTGAGTTCGAGGCCAGCCTGGTCTACAAAGTGAGTTCCAGGACAGCCAGGGCTACACAGAGAAACCCTGTCTCGAACACTCCCCCCCCCCCCCCCCGCAAAAAAAAAAAAAAAAAAAAAAAAGAGAAACACAGAATAAAATTCTTAATGACCAGGAAACATTGGAGAGTAGAAACAGACAAAGATTACAAAAGTGACATATTTAGAGCAAATGAAATTTAAAAGATGATACACATAATTTTTTTTTTAAAGGTAAAAATAGCCAGGCAGTGGTAGCGCATGCCTTTAATCCCAGCACTTGAGAGGCAGAGGCAAGCAGATTTCTGAGTTCGAGGCCAGCCTGGTCTACAGAGTGAGTTCCAGGACAGCCAGGGTTACACAGAGAAACCCTGCCTCAAAAAAAAAAAAAAAAAAAAAAGGTAAAAATAACTGAAAAGGACCTCGAAAAAGAGTAGATCCTTCCTTTGTAGAGAGACTGTCATTAATACAATACTGATAGACTGTGGCGTCATAGGATATGTGTCTTAATGTTTCTATTCCTGCACAAACATCATGTCCAAGAAGCAAATTGGGGAGGAAAGGGCTTATTCAGCTTACACTTCCACACTGGGGTTCATCACCAAGGAAGTCAGGACTGGAACTCAAGCAGGTCAGGAAGCAGGAGCTGATGCAGAGTCCATGGAGGGTCGTTCCTTACTGGCTTGCTTCCCCTGGCTTGCTCAGCCTGCTCTCTTATAGAACCCAAGACTACCAGCTCAGAGAAGGTCCCACCCTCAAGGGGCCTTTCCCACTAATTGAGGAAATGCCTTACAGTTGGATCTCATGGAGGCATTTCCTCAACTGAAGCTCCTTTCTCTGTGATAACTCCAGTTGTGTCAAGTTGACACAAAACCAGCCAGTACACCAGGTTTGGCAATGATCCTTCTGTTTCTATTTTGTGGGATGATTTGAAAAGTACTGGTATTCATTCTTCTTTAAAGGTCTTGTAGAATTCTGTGCTAAAACCATTTGGTCCTGGGCTTTTTGTTTTGGGTGGGAGACTTTTAATGGCTGC
The DNA here is from genome assembly GCF_000001635.26 of Mus musculus. Taxonomy (NCBI): domain Eukaryota; kingdom Metazoa; phylum Chordata; class Mammalia; order Rodentia; family Muridae; genus Mus; species Mus musculus. Next base: position 69,217,931 of record NC_000074.6, on the reverse strand, counting down.
TTCTAGTTCCTTAGTTTTATGGATCTATTTAAATTGTTTACCGCATCATGATTTAGCTTTGGTAAGTGGAATCTAGGAAGAAAATCATTCATTCCATTTAGATTTTCAAACTTTGTACAGTATAGGTTTTTGAAGACCTTTTCATTTCTGATTTTTGTAGTTTGAATATTGTCTTAGTTTGAATTGTTCCTGTCTAAAGAATTACAGGGACAAAAATGGAGTAGATACTGAAGGAATGGCTGACCAGTTAGTTACTGGCCCAACTTGGGATCCATGCCATGGGTGGGCATCAAACCCATACACTATTACTGATGTCATGTTGAACTTGCAGACAGGAGTCCTCTGAGAGGCTCTACCAGCAGCTGACTGAGACAGATGCAGACACTTACAGCCAATCATTGGATGGAGGTTGGAATCCCTATGGAAGAGACAGAGGAATGATTGAAGGAGCTGAAGGGGATAGCCACCCCACATAAATACCAACAGTATCAACTAAACTGGACCCCTGAGTGTTCAGAAACTAAGCCACCAAACAAAGAGCATACACTGGCTGGTCCAAGGCCCCAGGCACGTAGGTAGCAGAGAACTGACTGCTTAGTCTGGCCCCAATAGGACAGGATGTTCGAGAAGGGAGATATCGTGGGGCACCCTCTCAGAAGCAAAGAGAGGGGAACTCTGGGAGGGGGAAATGGACAGGGTTGCAACATTTGGGATATAAATAAAAAAGTAATATAAATAAATATATAAATAAAATATTTGAAAAGAAAAGAAGAAAAAGAAACAGAAGGAACACTGCCAAATTCATTCTAGGAGGCCACAGACACTCTGATATCTCAATGGTAAGGTTTGGTGTATTGGTATGTATTGTAATGCTAAATTCCCTATCCCAAGGTCTAATTGCCTCAAGACAATGAGATCCATATGAATACCAGCTTTTGTGGTATAAACCTTGCCCTGAAAGTTATCCAAGATTCATCAAAAAGATGCCTACAGCAGGGCAGAAAAGAGGTAGACAGGGTTTGGTTCCTGGACTTGGGGCCTGAGACAGAGTCGATGAGGGAGAGAGAGGAGAAGAAGGAACAAGGCACCATGGCATAGGTGAATATTGAGCACAAGGCCATGATGGCTGCCACTTGGAGTAGGAGCAACAAAACATGGCAAGTGATATCTCAGGAATACTGAAAGGGAAATAGACAAAATAAGATAGAGAGTTGATATCTGCTCAGTCGTAGTGCCTTAAGGCTTAATATAAATAGAAAAGTTTTGCATCTTTTACATGGGAACTAAATGATCTAAGGTGGGGTAGAAACCCCCAAATAATGTTTACTACAACAGCTAAACCACAAAAAGTCACAATGAAGGAGAATTTCAGACCAATCTCATTTACGAACATTCATGCAAAAACAGTAAATAAAATATTTGCACACTAATTACAAGAACACATCAAAAAAAAAAAATCACCCACCATAACCCAGTAAGCTTCATTACACAAATGCAAGAATGGGACAACATATGAAAATCCACCAATGCAATGCAACATATAAATTAAATGAATAAAAAAATACCACACATGATTATCTCATTAGATGCTAAAAAAAAAACAAAAAAAAAAAAACAAAAAAAAAAAACTTTTGAAAAAATCCAAACCCTTTCATGATAAAAAAAAAATCTTGGAGAGATCATAGATACAAGGCATGCATCTAAAAATAAAGGCAGTAGGCAGAAAGCAAATAGCTAACATCAAACTAAATGGAGACAAACTTAAAGCAATTGCCTTAAAATCTGGGGCAAGACGAAGCTGTCCACTCTCTCCATATCTATTCAATATAGTACTTGAAGTTTGGCTAGAGCAATAAGAACACTAAAAGATCAAAGGGATAAAAATTGAAAAGGAAGAAATCAAAATATCACTATTTGCAGACAATATGAAAGTATACATAAGGGGCCCCAAAATTTTACCAAGGAACTCCTACAGGTGATAAACACCATCAGCAAAGTGGTTGGATACAAAATTAACTCAAAAAAAAACAAAAACAAACAAACAAACAAAAAAAACAGTAGACTTCTTTATACAAATAATCAACAGGCTAAAGAAAAAATTAGGGAAATAACACATTTCACAATAGCCACAAAAACTATAAAATAACTTGATGTAACTCTAACTAAGCAAGTCTTCAGGACAAGAACTTAAGCCTTTAAAGAAAGAAACTGAAGAACATTTCAGAAGATGGAAAAAATTCCTATACTCTTGGACTGGTATGATTAACAGAGCAAAAATGGGCATCACGCCAAAAGCAATCTATACATCAATGCAATTCCCATCAAAACTGCAAGATCATTCTTTACAGAGCTTGAAAGAACAATGCTGAATTTCAAATGAAAAAACAAAGCACCCAGGATAGCTAAAACAAATCTTTATGATGAAAGAACTTCTAGAGGTATCACCATCCCTGATCTCAATCTGTATTACAGAACAAGTGTAATAAAATCCACATGGTATTGTCATAAAAACAAACAAGGAGCCGGGCGTGGTGGCGCACACCTTTAATCCCAGCACTCGGGAGGCAGAGGCAGGCGGGTTTCTGAGTTCGAGGTCAGCCTGGTGTACAGAGTGAGTTCCAGGACAGCCAGGGCTATACAGAGAAACCCTGTCTCGAAAACAAACAAACAAACAAACAAGGTTATCAATAGAATAAATCGAAAACCCAGAAGTAAAGTCTCAAACATATTGACAATTGATTTTGTACAAAGAACCCCAAACTATACCATGGACCAAAGAAAGCATCTTCAACAAATGGTGCTGGTCTAACTAGATTATCTGAATATAGAAGACTGCAAATAGATCCATATATAGTACCCTGCACAAATCCAAGTGGATCAAAAGCCTCAACATAAAACAGGATATACTAAATCTGATAGAAGAGAAAGTGGAGAACAGCTTTGAATGCATTGTCATAGGAGACAACTTCCTGAACAAAACATCAACAGCTCAGGCGCAAAGATCAACAATTAATAAGTGGGGCCTCATGAAACTGAAAAGCTTCTATAAGGCAAAGGATACTGTCAAAGAACAAAACAGTAGTCTACAACATGGGAAAAGATCTTTACCAACCCTACACTCCACAGAGGGCTAATATCCAAACTATACAAACAACTCAAGAAATTAGACACCGGGCTGGTGAGATGGCTCAGTGGGTAAGAGCACCCGACTGTTCTTCCGAAGGTCCAGAGTTCAAATCCCAGCAACCACATGGTGGCTCACAACCATCTGTAACAAGATCTGACGCCCTCTTATGGAGTGTGTGAAGACAGCTACAGTGTACTTACATATAATAAATAAATAAATCTTTAAAAAAAAAAATTAGATACCAACAAACCAAACAACCAAATTTAAAATGGGGTGCAGAGCTAAAAAGAAAATTCTCAACAGAAAAATCTTTAATGGCTGAGAGGCATTATAAGAAAAATCTTCAGCATCCTTAGTCATCAGGGAAATGAAAATCAAAACCACTCTAGGATTTCATCTTGTACCCATCAGAATAGCTAAGATGAAAATCTCAAGTCACAGAACATACTGTCAATGATGTGGAGCAATGGGAACCCTTCCATTGCTTGTGGGAGTGCAAACTTGTACAATCACTTTGGAAATCAATTTGGTGTTGCCTTAGTCAGGGTTTTTGGTTTGGTTTGGTTTGGTTTGGTTTGGTTTTTGGTTTTTCGAGACAGAGTTTCTCTGTGTACCCCTGGCTGTCCTGGAACTCACTCTGTAGACCAGGCTGGCCTTGAACTCAGAAATCCGTCTGCCTCTGACTCCCAAGTGCTGGGATTAAAGGCATGCGCCACCACTGCCCAGCTTTAGTTAGGGTTTTATTGCTGTTAAGAGACAACATTTATATAGGAAACATACCTAAGTTTCCTATATAAGGAACACTTATATAGGAAACATTTCATTTGGCTGGCTTACAGTTTCTGAGGTTCAGTCCATTAGCATCACATCCGGAAGCATGGTAGCATGAATGCAGACATGGTGGTGTTGGAGAAAGAGCTCCAAGTTCTACAGTTTGATACAAAGGCAGACAGGAAAAGACTATCTTCCACAGCCAGCCAGGAGTAAGGTCTCTTCTGCACTGGGCATAGCTTGAGCACTAGGGGCCCTCAAAGCCCATACACAGAGAGAAACTTTCTCCAAGGATACACATATTCCAACAAAATCTCACCAACTAATAGTCCTATTTCACACAGGCCAAGCATATTCAAACCTCCACAGGGTTCTCAAAAAAAAAGGGGGGCAGAGGGGGGGGATTTCTACCCTAAGACCCAGCTATACCACTCCTGGGCATATAGCCAAAAGGTGCTCCACCATACAACAAGGACACCTGCTCACCTATTTTCCTAGAAGATCTATATATAATACTGTGAAATTAGAAACAACCCACATGTCCCTCATTGAAAAATGGATAAAGAAAATATGGTACAATTTACACAATGGACTACTACTCAGCTATTAAAAACAATGACATCATAAAATTTGCAGGTAAAGGAATGGAACTAAAAAAGATCAACCTGAGTGAGGTAACCAAGACTAGAAAAACAAACATGGTGTGTAGTGACCTATAAATATCCATAAAGTAAAGACTAACCATGCTACAACCCATAGACCCAAAGAAGCAAAGTAACAAACAGAGCTCAAGGGAGAACGCTTGAGTGTTGCTGAGAAAGGGAAATAAAACAGACCTCTGAGGCGGATGGAAGAAGAGAAGTGGGTGGGAGAGTGGGTGGAGGGAAGAACAGGAGTGTCCCAGTGTAGAGAGAATAGCTGGAGAGAGAACTGGGAGAGAGGACTGGGAAAAAGAACTGGAAGAAGGTGGGGGGAATATCTCTGTGACAAGCTAGAAATCCAGGACAATGGAAACTCCCAGGAATCTATGAGGGTAACCACAGCTAAGACTCCTAGCGAGAGGGAATATGGAACATGAAATGGTCCACTCCTGTAACCAGGCAAGACTTCCAACAGAGGGATGGGGATACCAACCTTGCCAAAAACCACTGACCCACACTTTTTTCTTGCCAAAACAAGTGCAGAGATAAAAGAGGGAGCAGAAAGTGAGGGAATGGACAACCAATGACTGTCCCAACTTGAGTCCCATACCATGAGAGAGCCCACCCTTGACCCTATTAATATTATTCTGCTATACTTGCAGAAGGGAGGCTAACATAAAAATCATCTGAGTGGCTTCACCTACCAGATGATGAAAACAGACGCTGAGACCCAAAGCCAAACATTAGGTAGAGCTTGGGGAAATCTTGTGGAAGAGAGGGAGGAAGGAAAGAGCCGGAGAGTTCAAGAACACCACATGAAAACCTACAGGATCAACTAAGCTGGGCACATAGGGGATCACAGAGACTGAACCACCACCCAGCAAACATGATGGGATAGACATAGTCCCCCTACACATTTATAAGAGATATACAGCTTGGTGCTCATGTGTGACCGCTAACAGCAGGAGCAGGGGCTGTGTCTGACTCTGTTGCCTGCCTTTAGATGTCCAATCCTACTACAACTTGATATGCCAAGATGGGTTGATATCCATGGGCGGTGTCCCCTTCTCTGAAGAGTAAGAAAGAGGTGCATAGAAGAAGGAAAGGTGAGAGGGAGGGACTAGAAGGAGAGAAGGGAGTGGAAGCTCTGATGGGGAAGTAAAGTAATTAATGAAAATTAAACATAAATTAAATAATAGATAGATAGATAGATAGATAGATAGATAGATAGATAGATAGATAGATAGATAGATGAACAAAGCAATATCCCTGGGCCTTTATGGATTAAGAAGCAGGGGCAGAGCCGGGCGTGGTGGCGCACGCCTTTAGTCCCAGCACTTGGGAGGTAGAGGCAGGCGAATTTCTGAGTTCGAGGCCAGCCTGGTCTATAGAGTGAGTTCCAGGACAGCCAGGGCTACACAGAGAAACCCTGTCTCGGGAAAAAAAAAAAAAAAAAAGAAGCAGGGGCAGAGAACCTGGAATGTCTGAGGCATTTCTCTCTGTAGATTTCATTGTTTCAATGGATAACTGCTTCTTTAATTAGAGAAATTAAAAAACACTAAGCTATAGAGAAGGTTCTGATGCTAAGGTCCTATTGCCTAATTGGTTCTTGACCCATCAATAAAGATGCTAGCAGCCATTGAGCTAAGTAACCGAGCAACTAAAGTTGAGGACAGATTTAGGGTGGTGGGACAAGAGTACTGGGGAGGGCACGCTTGCCTCAGAAGATAAATGATGCCCAGCAACTGACAAGGCAAGTTGAAATTGAGCAGTGTGTGTGCCTGGGTTTTTCATCCGAAGAGCCAATATTCTCTGGGTGGGGGCTGGTAGCACACAGGTTCCCAGAGTTAAGGTGGGGTAGCAAACTCAACACTAAGCAATTCTGTGATGAAGAAGTGGATATTGTCTTAGTAAAGTCCCAGAACTTCTCTGAGTTCCAATTTTCTCATATACAGAATGAGACATTAAATGATCTAGGGCCCTCTCAAAGCTCTAATATATTTTAACTTTTTTTTTCTATTCTATTTCACAAATCACAGGCTGTGTAGACACAAAGACCACTAGCAAGTGTCGGGAACTGCTTTAATTTTCTTTTTAAAAGCAAATAAAGTTATGGATCTGAGGGAGGGGCAGGGAGAATTAATAATTGACCTTGCTCCTGTACACAATATTAGCTGCTGGGGTCTGTAACCTGACACACTCAGCTACAGGCAGTGAGGGCCTATATCTCAAACCTCTGAGCTGGCTTAACTATTTCAACCAGGATTGCACATATCTGCATAGGAGAGTTCCTTAGCTGGAAATTCGATATCAACTGGCTCAAGGTAACCTCCCCAAATTGTACACCCACCAATCTGATCTGTCTTCGTTCACATGGCATGAATCAATACATGTCGAAAAATTACAAAACCACCCTCCTACTTCAATCAGGACCTTCTTCATAATGGGACTACTGGAGCTGACTGCCTTAAACTTCAGTCTGTGATCTAGCTATTGCCTTCCCCATTTCCCCCTGCACTGTATACAATAAACTGTTGCTCCTATTTTGGTCTGAAAGTAGAGACCATGCTCCACACACAAATCCTTTTACTACTGCTTAAATGATTCTTGTGGTCTAAGTGACTCAAATTGGTCATTTTAAAACTCTATGATGGTATAACCCCTTAATTTAAGAATTTTAGAATTTTAATTTTAGTCAAGTGGACAGCAAGATATATACCCTGTGGACATATAGACTTGTCTGTATCTAGGGTCAAGGCTACCTGAAACAATGTAACAGACAGAGCCTCAGAAACATTTTTCTGCAGGAGGTACAGGTGTTCTAGAATTAATGTGTCTGCCCAGAGAGAAATAACTTGATGAACGTAAGGTATTAATGAAGAAAAATTCTTGAAGAATAGCATGCATACAGCACTGGCTGGTGCTCAAAGAGGAGCCAGCCTAGGACACATTTTCCATCCTACATATGCTGCGTCAGGCCCCAGGTTACACGCTGAACAATTCACATAGAGACAGGAGAGTCCAATTTTAAGTTGCTAAGTGGTTACTTAGGCAGAAGAGAGGCTTACACAACAAAGTATTCCCAGGACTATTTCTTAAGTACACCAGTATCCTGGAACAGTAGACCATTCTTCAGTGTCAGGGTCCCTAGGTGAATATGCCAGACTGAGAAAGATTATAAAAGTATAAAGGAGAAAAGATAAAAGCTGGGGTGGGAAATCATAGAGAGCACACTAAGAAGTTAGAAGAGGACTGAGCTGGGTGTTAAGCTGAGGAGCAGCTAGCTCAGGTCAGCTCTCCAGCTCAGGTCAGCGCTGTGTGTAGCAGATAATGTAGTAATGATGTGACGGCTCCTTATAACTAATAAACGCAGAGGCCCACAGCAGGCAGGCCGAGATCTTGATGCTGCTACAGTGAAGACCATACTGCTGTCTGGCTTGCTAACAAAAGGACAACTGGCTGCATCTATATAAGAGGATCCATAGAAAGCAGCCACTGCCTAAGAAGAAAACAGGACTTTTATGGCACACCAGGCCTTAATGTTGGTTACATGACCCTACCTGCTCCTTTGAGCAGCTTCTTGGTCTCCTGCCACTTCTTAAGGGCATCGGTCTAGCGGCTGTTTAAGATCAGGGTTGTCTCCTTCCTTATGGTTGGAGCCAAATGTCTAGACAATCCTGGTGAACAAACATGCGTATCTAGCACTTCATCTCTTACAGACCTCATTAATACACTATATCTTTGGGTGTTTCAGAGGCAGCCCACCTTTAGCTAAACTCTACTCTGTGTGACTTATTCTCTCCGAAGCATTGGTAAATCCTTTGCATTATCATCTCAGCAAAATAGTGGAGTGCTACCAACACATAAGATTCCATGCACAATACCCACAAAATTAACTCCAAATGTGAAATCCGAAGAACAGAAATTCTAGAGATGCTAGCTAAACTAAAACGGCAACCTGCCGTCCTCTGATGCACAAGAAGCACGGTGATGTTGGCTACAAAGATGTTTCTACGCACACACCATGTCCCCAAAGCTCTACACAGACGCTGCCCACAGGGTGAAGTTCTTCAGAGGTCACCACTTTGGTACAGGGAACTACAGAGACCGCATGGGACTTCATACAACTCCACATCTGGCCCACTAGCTTCCATCCAGTCCAAGGGTAGCCTACCAAAAGGGATGCCGAGGCTCAGCAGCCCACTTCTCCCAAGACTGCGGTCCCTTGCTCACCATAGCGTGGCTTCCAAGCTCGCGTGCACCCCTCACAGATCCTGTTACACGCAAAGAACCGCTTGCATTTTCCCAGCTTCGGAACGGAGCCTGGAGCCTGGCGCCCGGAAGAGCCCGCCTCCCCGATGACGCTCCGACTGCAGGTTCTCATTGGCTGATGAGGCCTGAGTGACAAGAGTCCCTCCTTTGGCGTTGGAGTTTAAGGAACAGCACAGAACAGTATTTCCTGTTGCAGATATTTGCATTTCAGGAGTCCTTGCTCTTGACCTGAGGTAGCTTCACTTCTATCTTTCCTTGCGTGGTAGGCACTTTCCCCTTTTCCTCCTTGACACAAGGTAGCTAGTTTAAATAGCACATTACAAAATGTGGAGTGGAGTGTTTCTCCTGTCCCACAAGTGGAAGGGTGCCCACGATATTAATAATTAAGGAGATTTTAGAAAACAAATGTTTGTTCTGTGGGTTCACGGTGAGGTCAGGTGAGCTACAGCTACGTTCTACCTGGCTGGCAAAGGTACACTGGACAATCCTGAGAGAAAACCTGGAACCACATCACAAACACAATGAAATGTGTTTCTCCCACAAGAAGGCTGGATGGTGGATCCATCCCTATAGGAGTTTTCTTCCTGAAATTCAGGTCTATCTCTTGACAAATTAACACTAATGATAAGTGTAGTCTCCACGGTAACTTGAATAATTAGAAAGAAATGGTTCGAGGAAGAATGTTGTTTATGAACACTATTCCTAACATTTTTCTGAGTTAAGGTGAGAAAACGCAGCTGTATTAGTCAAGGTTCTCTAGATGAACAGAAATGATAAAAATGAGCGTCTCTTTCCCTCTCTGTATGTAGAAAGGGGATTTATTAAAACGGCTCGCAGGCTGTGGTCCAGCTAGACCAACAAGTGCTGTCTAGCAACTAAAATTGGAAGAATCCAGTAGTTCAGTCCATGAGGCTGCGTGTCTAAGCTGGGCTTCACTGTATACCACATTTTCAAAGAAGGAGGCTCTAAAGGAATGAACTTGCTAACCAAAGATAGGGCAGAGAGAGAGAGAGAGAGAAAGAGAGAGAGAGAGAGCTTCTTTCTTCTCTATTTATGTGGACTGTCACCAGAAGGTGTGGCCCAGATTAAAGGTGGATCTTATCGCCTCAAAAGACCCAGAAGCGTCTTCCCACTTCATAAGTTTTAATTAAGAAAAATCTCTCACAGGTATATGCAACTTTTTGGGTCTTAGTTAATTTGTAGTCAGTTTGTCTACCAAGAATAGCCATCATAACAGACAAGACAGAAAAACTTGGAAATATTTCTTACCAGCAGAAAGCAGGGAAATCATTTAACAAAAATAAAAGACAGGAAGCATGGGGGTTTTCTTTAGAGAGCCTGGACACATTCGCGTAGAGTTCTGCCTGATTTGGTGGTGTTCTTAGCTCAGCGTTGGACAGGAACATATACAATTTATTTTAAAAGACAGAAGGAAATGTCTCTGGCACGTTCATCTTGTACCTCAAGGTCATAATTGAAACTCATATGTTAATTGAACCCAGGGAGAATAAGACCACTACCACGATTTTGAGACAACTTGAACCACCTAAGAGCTGGCCATCAACTGGATCCTAAGTGCTGTAAGGAAACCAGACCTGAATCCACTTCTAGTGCCTCTTTTAAGTAGTAAAATCACAAGCTTCTGCCAAACAGGTTTACAGAAAACAGACAATGAGACAATAAGAAAATACAGGAATAAACAACCAAAGGAACAAAAATGTGGTCACCATAGAGGGTCAGGTATGTTCAGGATGTTCTCAGAAATATGAAGAGGCCAGGGGTCAAGCAGATCAGGCTCCAAGAAAAAGACTTAAATAGAGCAAATCAGTAAATGGGGTATTTTGAGCAATACAGCATAATGGCTCCTGCCTTCAAACTGAAGTCAGGTAGGTTCCTCACAAGTAAATGACACTGTGAATGTAGCTTACTTAGGAGCCAATACTACCTGTTAATTATGGCCAATACTACCTATTAATTATGATGTATGCTCTTAAAGGCAGATATATCAATGCAACAATTCTCGCAAACATACAGGAAAAGTCACCTATTTGCACAGTAGACGTACTTAGATGAACAGCTATGCTGAGCTATTCTATGCTCAGAAGAGCATTCTATGCTTTTGCCTCTGAGCAGGCTGGCTCAGAGGAAGGCCACAGCTGCTTCCATGCAGGACCAGAAAGAGTTCATTTTAACTAACCCTAGCTGCTGTCTGTCTTAGGACTGTGACAACACCAAAGAGTATGTTGAGTATTTTTCTTCATAAATGAATGGGGAGAGATTTTAGACATTAATTGGTATCCACATCACTGAAATAGCACGTCAAGGCACTGGAGAGATGGCTCAACAGTTTAGAGAGGTGGCTGCTCTTCTAGAGGATCCAGGTTTAATCCTTCTTTTTCTACCCTTTATTTTATATTTTAGTTACCTGGGTATCTGCCTAGTTGTGTCTGTACGCAGTACCGGCAGCATCCAGAAGAGGGCAGAAGATACCAACCATTGGAGTCACAGCACATTGTTAGCTACCATGTGTTACGGAAATGGAACCTGGGTCCTCTGGACAGCACTCAGTGCTCTTATCTGCTGAGCCAACTCTCCAGCCCCTCTTCTTTGAATTTAAGGTTTACTTTTGTACTTGTTCATTGAAATATATTGCATCTCATACACCCTTCCTTGTCCTCCCTCCTTCCCTTCCCAAATTCTTCCTTGTCATGCATGAGTAAGTACACTCTTAATATATGACTACAACCTGCTGAGTCTGTTGTTGTTGTTGTTGTTTGTTTGTTTGTTGTTTATTGTGTGTATATAGTTTCAGGAATGATTACATTGCATTAAGTGGCCAACTAGGGAGCGTATTCCTGCCTCAGGCAGATTCTCTGACTTACAGATGAATTGAACTGTTTAATGAACAGTGGGAGTCTAACCCCTCTAATGACCTAGGCTGTCTTGGACAGCAAGTATTATAAAGATTAGAAACCTAGGGATGGGAAAATACACGAGCAGTTGAGAACACTGCCGATTTTCTGAGGGCACCCAGGTTTCCTTCCCAGCACACTCAGCAGCTCACATCTATCCCTAACTCCAGCTTCAAGGAATCTGAAAAAATCTGTTCACCTCCTAGGCAGCCATAAATTCACCAAGCAGGAATGAGGCAAAGTCACATAAACAGGCAAAACTCCCATATACATGAAATACAAGTGAAATACTTTTTCTTAAAATGAAGAAAAAGAGGAAGGGGTGAGGGGAGACACCTGGCACCATAAAGCTTATTTTTTTCAAGCTTGGTGTGGTTTTGCATTCCTTTAATCCCAGCAAGCAGGTCACAGAGGCAGAAAAATTACTGTAATTTTGAGGAAAGCCTGTGCTATATAACACTCACACACAAACACACACACACACACAAGGAAAGAAGAACAAAACTAAATAATAGAGGAAAAGGAGCATGGGGGAATTGGGAGAGTGTAAGACCTCTGCTCTAGAGCTACAGTTAAAACACACCCCTTCCTGGGTTCCTCTACTTGGAAGGGGAGATTTTTCTGTGTTCTGATCTTCCACAGAACACTTCTGTATAGTTACCTTTCTCTTGCTATTATAAAACTCAACCAGGACCAAGCCAATTTATAAAAGAAAGTATTGGGCTTATAGATCCAGAGTCAGAGACGTTGCTCACATAATAAACACATAACAGCAGGAAGACCTGAGAGCTCACAGTTTGAACCTTAGGTATGAGGTAGAGAATACACTGGGCATGGCCAGAGGCATTCATAGCCAATAAGCCCAGCCCCATGATACACCTCCTTCAAAAAGGCCACACCTGTAATCCTTCCCTAAGAGTTCCACCAACTGGGAAACAAATAAGACTATGGAAGCCATTTTTTTTTTAATCAACACATCTTCCTTCAACTCTTAGATAGTGACAGAGATTTTGTAGCTGACCAAATTCTACCATAATCTTAAATGAGACTGTTATGTTTCCAACATACAATGCCACAGAATATTAGCCATACTTCTATCTACCAATGCTCTATTTTTGTGATGTTGTATGTAATAGTCTTACATTTAATCTTCAAAGCAAAGTTTCAGCATCATATCTATAGCCAGCCTGCACTCCTGAAGTGTGGTCCAACTTGTCAACCATTGCTTATCTTAGTTGTAACTTCTATTTAGGACTTCAAAGGGAAACCACGGGTATCACATCCTGTCTTATTGCTATATGTCCTGGGAAGATTATTTTTCCAAAGTGAAAATTTCAAGGTAATGTCAGACAATTATAACTTTGGTAGATTTGGGGTATACCTATCAACAGTGATTGCTACATAGGTTTATTTAGAAAAGAAACAATGTTACCAATTAAGGCAGATGTCAGAGTTTCCATTACAGAAAGAGAATTCTTTTATCTTTAATCTCAAGTCATCTCTCTCAACTATACAAATTAAATTTAACCAGTACAGTACTAAAATTCTCATGTGCCATATTCCAAGAGACAGTGTATGCTTTGCTAGGAAAAGAGGCGGCTCCAAAGAAAAGAAGTACCACATTTACCTCTCGTTTCCAAATGACTTCTATGAGTGCTCTGTGTGTGTGTGTGTGTGTGTGTGTGTCTGCAAGTACCAGACATGCATGCGGAGCATAGACATACATGCAGCCAAAACACATATAAACCTAAAATAAATTAGGAAAAAAACTGGGAAAAAAATTAGTTGTACTGGAGTTTAGTACAACCAGTCAGTGCATCAGAAAATGGTTATTATGTTGTGATCAGAATATAAAGAAAATTTCCCCATAAGTCAAGGTAGTGGGAATTGGCTTGATTTGCAGAAGATATATGAGATTAGTGTTTATGCAGAGTGAGTAATGGGAGATTGTGCTTACATGTCAAGTACACTGAGGTGAGACCTAGTTTGTGGTTGTCCAGCAGTAAACACTGCCATTTAACATTTATGTCTGGGTGAGCAGCAGTAGACACTGCCAATTGCTATTAACGTTTATGTCTGGGTAAATGAAGAAGAGAAGCTTTGCTTTATTTTCTTTGTACTCCAAATTAAAAAAAAAAAAAAACTTAGGTGTCTTTATTTTAATGGGAAAAATCTCCATTGATAAACAGAATAAGTAGTTATCTGTGTCATATTCCAACCTTAAAAAAAATCGCCGGGCAGTGGTGGTGCACTTTGATCCCAGCACTGGGGAGGCAGAGGCAGGCGGATTTCTGAGTTCGAGGCCAGCCTGGTCTGAGGGTGAGTTCCAGGACAGCCAAGGCTACACAGAGAAACCCTGTCTCAAAAACTAAAAAAAAAAAAAGAACATGATCTCCATGATCTCTCAGCACTCAACAGCATTTACAGCCCTGTTTTCAAAACACCTCCACTATCTGCTCACAAAATTATCTGGAAGCATAGACTCCACAAAAATCACATTAGTCCAAACTGCAGCCACACATCTCTGATATCAACTCCTATTCTAGTTCCATTTTATTTACTTATTCCTGTTTGTTTACTTGTATAAATAGCCCGACCAAATCAACCATAGGGAGAAAGGCTCTGTTTGTGCTGTGATTCCAAGTTATCATTTCAGAGGTGTACAGGGAGGAACTCAAGCATTTACTCACATAACACCCACAGTCAAGAACAAACCAGGATGACTGACTGCACGGTGGTGCGTGCCTTTAATCCCAGCTCTCAGAAGGCAGCAGCAGCCCTGAGACATGTGTGAGTGCAAGACAGGTTGATTTTCTTACTGATATCTAGGCCAGCCTGGCCCTGTCTCAAAACCAAAACCATGCAAAGTAATAACAACAAAAACTATTAAGGACTGTCATTAACCTTTAAAATTATCAATGTCTTAAATGTGAGAGGAAGCAGGGCAGTGGTGGCGCACACCTTTGATCCCAGCACTTAGGAAAGAGAGGCAGGTGGATTTCTGAGTTCTGGTCTATGGAGTGAGTTCTAGGAGAGCCAGGACTACACAGAGAAACCCTATGTTGAAAACAAAAACAAAAACAAAAAAAGCAAACAAACAAAAAATACAAACCAAAAAGAAAAAAAAAAGTGAGAGGACACTCATAGAGAACAATCTACAGAACAGATGGCAACCTAAGCAGGACTGAAATTCGGGCCCATTTTTGGCCTATGGGTCCTTTCTATTACAAATGTTACGGAGGACATCTTTTAAGGTGTGCACCCATTTTTTGATTGTTGCCCATGACTGATGCTTACTGTTTGCTACAGGGAATTCCTGCAATCTAACCACTATCTAAGTAAGCCAAAATGAAGCTTTTCTGTGTTTATTGGGTCAGAGAGTTAACTCTCTTACCTCATATTCACTCAAGTCTGATACAAACTCCTGTTCATTTATAGACTGAGTCTTAAAATTGTATCAACATTCATCCAATCATATGTTAAGGGCTTCTGTTGTTCTCCAACCTTAGTTCTGTACTGCTGTAGACAATAAGATTGTTAGGTCAAACATAGGAGCTTTCTTTATTTGGGATCTTAAATTTCTAAGATCAATGCATTTTAAAAAAACCATTCCTCTAGAATCTACCAATTCTACCAGTAATCGGCTTGTATCTTTAATCTATTAGGCTTTTTTTTTATTAGATTGGATAACAAGATTTCTATGATTCCATCGACTCTCACAGGTATTAATGAACATCAAATACACACTTTTCCAAAAACGTTTACACGGTTCACAGAACACTATCAAGAGACTCTTTAGAGATGCTAAGAGTCATTCAGTTGGCACATCAGTTGTAGACATGGTCAAACACATCAGAAACTCGTCCGAAAGCCAAGGATGGCCAGTAAGTAAGAATACTTGATGATGTCATGAGGACGTGTATTTGAACAAGACTATGTGTCAGTACATCACAAGTGCCTGTAGCTCCACCTCCAGTGATCTGGTTTTCTCTTTGGGGTTTTCCAAACATCCATCTTCACACACAGGTGCCTCCTCACAGCCACACAGAGACAGCAGGGGGAGGGGAGAGAGAAAAACACACATTAAAGCAATACAGGGAAGAAATTCATTCTAGAACATGGACTGAAATCTCTGAAACTGTGGCCAAAATCAATTCACCTTTATCACCTTTAGTTATTTAGATCACCTATCCCCCCCCCCCCAGAGGTAATACAGCTAGAGGACCCAAAAAATCATCATATTTTATTTAACTGAAACTGAAACCATAAATTTTCACCGGCAACTATTATGCAAGTGAAATACATCACACTAAATCTTAGCAGACATCACAAAGCAATGATCAGATTAACTTACATTCATGAACATGTCCAGAGAAAAGTTTTCAAAATTTGACATAAGTCTTTAGACTAAGCAATCATTTAATCACAGAATGAAAGTATAACATCAAACTTAGTAACTGTCATTGTTTTGGTAAACAGTGGCAATTATTGGAACATCTTAAGGTATTAATCTCAAACTGTAAACGTATCATATTTTTTTCCACTTAATATTTTGTCTATTTTCTGTGGTGTGTTAATTCCTTCTGTTTAAATATATATATATTGGGGCTGGAGAGATGGCTCAGTGGTTAAGAGCACTGACTGCTCTTCTAGAGGTTTTAAGTTCAATTCCCAGCAACCACGTAGTGGCTCACAACCATCTTTAATGGGATCTGATGCCCTCTTCTGGTGTGTCTGAAGACAGTGACAAAATTCTCACATATGTAAAATAAACAAATCTAAAAAGAATCTGTGTGCTTGTGTGCCATGTGTGCATGTAGAAATCAGAGAACAGCTCACGTGTCTCTGTTTTCTCTTCCCTCTACCCAAGTCCTAGAAGTCAAATGCAAGTTCTCAAGCTTGGTAGCAAGCACCTTGAGTTATTAAATGACTTTGGTGCCCTTACTTGGGTTTCAAATATGTTTCCTTCCTATGGCTCTTCATATGCCATAGGCCAAGTGAAGAAGTCAGAGAATAATGTGTGGGAGTCATGTGGGTCTCTCAGGAACTGAATTCAAGTCGTGAGGCTTAGCACCAGCCACCGTTTACCCTCTGTGCCATCTCTCAGGCACACATTGTATTTCTGAGATTCTGTTTACCAGAGTGTCAAAACCACAAGTGTCATATTTAATCTTCAAAATAAGGTAACGCACATAAATGTGAGAGTATGACTATTATCATTTTGGCTTTAACTAAGATTTATTATTCAAATTGCCTGTGATCTTATATCCTTGCATAATGATACTGTTTGTGACTTTAAAAGAAGATATAGCTTTTACTGATGGAATAATACTACAGATGCTATTTAGATGCCAATGGAAAAGCTGACCGTGAGAAAACTGCCTACCCTGTACAATCCTCGAAACATGAGCTTGATATTCAGAACCCATGTAAAGAGAACATTCCACACACTTCTCCAGTCTCCATACATCTGTCTTTGTCTATGTGCCTATAATCACACCACACACACAAACTGCAGGGGAATTTGATTTTAAAACAGTAGCCTCAGAGTACTTAGGTTTTCTGGAACCTCAGAACAATTCTCCTATGGGTACGTTCACATGAAGTACCCATATGAAAAACTATTGATGATACAAACCTCAAAGCAGTGTTCTCCATCACCAGGCTCTAGTGAACATGTGCTTTCACCCACAAAGATGATCCAGGTTGACAAAGTCTATCTGACCCAAGTTTTCATTCTCACCTCTTCATGGCTTACGTCCCTGCCTGGACACCTGCAGGGTCTCTGTCAGATTGGATAGATGGTCAGGGACTTGGGTAGAGCATGACTGGCAAACTGATGAGAAAGACATCTGAGAAAGTATGTGAACAGATCTCTTCAAGTGAGCCAAATGCATATGTATAGTTATAGATAAAGGTGAGTGTGTGTGTGCATGTGTATACACATATATATGTATATATAGAGATATGTATATATAGGTATATACATACACATATATGTATGTATTCTATGTGTGTATGTGTATATATATATATATATATATATATATATACACACACACATATATATATTCTATAAGTCCTTTGCTATAGAGAATCCTGACAACTACACATACCATTAAGTACATATACATACATGAGTTTTTGGTTGGTTGGTTTTGGTTTTCGAGACAGGGTTTCTCTGTGTAGCCCTGGCTGTCCGGAACTCACTCTGAAGACCAGGCTGGCCTCGAACTCAGAAATCCACCTGCCTCTGATGCCCAAGTGCTGGGATTAAAGGCGTGCGCCACTACGCCTGGCTTATACATGAGATTTTTAATATATATTTAAATATATATTTATACACATAAAAATTTGTATCATTGTTATTATAAATACCTAGAATGTACATCTATATTACCCTTTACCATAGTGAGTGACATTTTTAAAGGATTTCTCAGATCAAGAAGAAATCATTGCCCAACTGGATATACATCGAGAACACATAGACTAGTTGCTGAAACACAGATGGGCAGGTGCCCAGGGCAAGGCTGCTGCCTGAGACTCTGCATTTGGGACAAACTCCCATTACTTTGAAAACCACTGAATAGCTTGATGGCACAAATCAATAATCTCTGACCTTGAAAGACAGAGGCAGGATAATCAAGAGTTCAAAGGCTAATAGTAAATTTGAGGCCAGTCAGGAACCTGTGAAAATTTTTCTCTTAAAAAAATACTCAAAATACTCAAATAAATAATTTTAACAAGACAATGGCTGCCTCAAACATTGATCATACAGAAGGTAACTTGTAGGGTCAGTCCTCTCTTGCAACCATGTGGGTTCCAAGAACAGGACTTAGTTGTGCTGACTTGTCAACAAGCACATTTATGAACTAAACCATTCTGCTGGCCTTCAAGCAGACATTTCTATTCCTGTATTATACAGTAGTTCCTCCCTTACCCATTTCCATTTTCAATAGTTTTCTTTACCCATAGTCAACTCTAATCCAAAAATAAATTAAGTGAAAACTTCCAGAAATAAATAATTCATAATTATCAAATTGTACCCAATTACCAAGATGAAATTTCACTGCATCCTGACCAGAAGATAATTCATCTCTTGTATATAGGAAACACAGCATATTCATGCTATATGTTCTTCTCACTAGTTATTTGGTAGCCATCTTGGTTATAGATAGGCTGCTGTGATGTCATAGTAGTTGTGTTTCAGAAAACCTGTGTATCACCTCAGCCTTAACATTGTATCAGAACATCTTCCTCACACACCCTACTTCATCCCATTATATGACAGAGGCATTACACTTTTTCAAATTCTGACAAGAAAAATGACAGTACAATATGGGAAGATATTGGGACAGAGATGAGGCTAAGCCGGTAGATGTTTGTTCTGGATGCTTGCCGTGGGGTGGGTCCATCCCCAATACTGCATAAAACTGGGCTTGGTGGTATACACACACTACAATTCCAGTGCTTGGGAAATGAAGGTAAGAAGATAAAAAGCTCAAAGTTACATGGTTTTATGGTGCGTTCAAAGGCAGCCTGGGTCACATGAGACTCTGTCTTGGGAGGGAGGGAGGAAGGGAGGGAGGGAGGGAGGGAGGGAGGGAGGGAGGGAGACTAAAGTCACATAACTATTAGTATAGTATATTTTTATAATTGCCATGTTTAATCATTAGTTATTGTCGACTTCTTTCTGTGTAAAATTTGTAAATTAAACTTTATCTTAGGTATATGTAAATAGGAATACATTGTATGTAAAATGTATACAACATACATATATGTAGCTTCAGACATCCACTGGGGATCTTGGAACCCATCCTCTGTGGATAAGGGCTGATATTGTGCTTTAATGTCATACTTAGAGATCTTCATTTGCTCTCCTGTGGGGCAGTGGACCATGAGAGGAAGCCTGGTAAGGTCAAGCTAGGGCTTGAAGCCCTGGAGACCCAGAAGTGATGGTAGGAGCTTCGCCTGCTCCTAATTGTCACACAAGAGCTTCAACCCAGTCTGGGAAGAGAGCACTCTTCCAACACTTTCACCCCCAGAAGCTGCCCTGCTCTGCTAGCTAACCAGCTGCCTACTGGCTCAGCTCAGCTAGGCTCTGTGCAGCCAGTTCATTGTCTCAGAGCAGCGGTGGGGGTACTCAGACCAACACCCCCCTGATAGTAAAGCATTTTGTAATGACTCTAGCTAAACTTAGACTACAAAAACCAGTACCAGTCTGAATGCCTGATCACAGGATCATGGAATCATTTTAGACATGTTCACCCTTTTAGAGAACTACCCTCTGTGGCCTTGTTGGATATCAGTGGGAGGTGAGGCCCTTGGGCTCAAGGGTGTTCGATGACCCAGTGTAGGGGAATGCCAGGATGGGCAGACAGGAGTGGGTGAATGGGTGGGTGAGCACCCTCATAGAGGCATGGGGAGGGAGCACGAGATAGGGTTTTTTTTTTCCGAAGGGGAGACCTGGGAAGGGGAAAATATTTGAAATGTAAGTGAAAGAAAGAAATATCCAATAAAAATATTATTCAAATAGCAAGAAAAGAGAAAGAGAACCACCCTGTGAGTATCTGTTCTTAGTTGTCCATGAAAGGATAGATTACAGACAGAAAGTGAGGACACACAGCGAGCAAATTAATAACTGCTAATTCCATCACTCCACTGGAGAGTGTCTGAGTCGATGCACAAGGCATTCCTGTTAGAACATGCATCAATTAGATTAAAGGTAATACAGTTCCACTGGCTGCACTGGCTCTCAGGAACTGTGATTCTCCATTCAAGCGCCTACAGGAAGAGAAAGGTAATGTACAAGGTCCACACTGGAGACATAAAAGGATGACACCCAGGAAACATAATAAAAATGGGGCAGGCCATCAGTACCCTCACACCAGGCTATCACCCCCAAAACTCCTACCATAACACTTTCACCACCACAATAGACTTGACCAGCTAAAACCATCTGCCAAGATGGGTATTTCCTTCCTAAAACCAACTTTGCCAGACTTTTTTGTCCTCACAACATAAAAAGTAACTAACGCACAGATCTTAATAACACAGCATGAGGGCAGGATATGGTGATATTTGTCGGGAATCCCAACATTTTAGAAGTAGAGACAGAAGGATCAACGCAACTTGGAGGACAACCTGATCTACACAGTGAGTTCCAAGCCAGCCAGGATTCCAAGGTGGAATTTTGTCTTGAAACAGACGATCCCATAAATAAATGTGGAAACCTGACATGATATAGGTACCAAAGCACCAAGGTGCCTAGTTACAAGGATGCATGCCTTGGGATATCCATGAACCCTGTACAGCAGCTTATTTCTCTCCCCTTGACCAATACATTCACCACACCTTATTTTGTTCAGTACCTTCATATCTGACTAGATTGAGTGTGGGTGTCCCAGGAAGACACAGACAAATAAATTCACCATGTTCATTACTCTGCTTGAAGCACGAAGCACACTACTGAGCGATGGGTGAATGAAAGAAGAAACCACATCAACCGTGGTAATGATGCACAGGGGAAGTGCAAACCTGACAAGGAGAAACCTCACCCAGACTGGATTGACTGTGCCTTTGAGATATGTACAAGAAGGAGTAGGATCATCAGGATTGTGCAAGTGAACAGAAGAGCAAACACTTGGAATAGACTTGAGCTCACCCACCAGTGCATAGCAGGCCCATCCTTCAGAACTGCATCCACCTATTGCATCATTTCTCAGCTCCATTGTTTCTTCATTCATAAACCACTGAATGTACATTGAAACAATTAATTTCATGATACCTGCCTCCTTTTCACCCCTCTCTCCTCTTCTGTTCTCTTTTCTCTCCTCTCCTCTCCTCATCTCTGTCTCTCTCTGTCTCTCTGTCTCTTTTTGTCTCTCTGTCTCTCTGTCTCTCTCTGTCTCTCTGTCTCTGTCTCTCTCTCTCTCCTCAAACATGCTAGGCAGGTACCCTACCAAAGAGCTATAGCCCTGTCCCATTTTATACACTTTATATTGAGACAGAGTCTTGCTAAGTTACCCAGGTTGACCTTGAACTTTCAATTATTTTACTTTAGGCTCCCAGATATCTGGTATTATAGTCTTATACCAGCAGACCCTTCAGGGGTTTTGTTTTCATCTGCCTGAACTGCTGAGATTGTAGACATGCTGAAAATAGAATGATTTGTCTCAAAGAGCAGGGAGTTATTTGTTAATATAAATCATCCTGACAAGTTGATAACTACCTGCTGTGTGTGAGGTGCTGAGAGCATTTGCATTGATGGCACTGGCCAGGATGACATGTCACTACATCAATTTCTAGGACACTGTGTGTTTCAGTTTGAGTATCAAAAACTGGAGTACAAAGTATGCGGGTGGGGGTGTGCGTGTGATTTCTGCCTTGCTCTGTGGCTTGTAAAGTAAGCAACAAAACCTCACCATTCTTGTAAAATTTGTTTCCTCCATTTTCTCCTCTGCTAAGAGGGAACAACAAGAGTGGGAAGTGGGTGTGTGGGATTCAAGTGAGAGAATTTTTGAATTTTGAATTTCGAAAGTGCAAAATGCACTATAAAGTACTAAGCCTCTGCTCTTGCCGCGAAGGAGGAAATCTAGAAGGATCCAACTCCCAATGGCCATGCCAATATTCTGTCAGCCTGAAACAAAAGTTTCTCCTCACCCCAGAGACACCTTAGAGATAGTTTGTATGTCTCTCTCTTTCCCTACTCAGTGATAATAAGGCTGTTAACTTGTTGGGGTTTTTTGGGTTTTGTTTGTTTGTTTGTTTGTTTGTTTGTTTTTTCAGAGGTAATGATTCCCCTTGCTACACAATGTGAAGTAGGAGTTGATGAGAAGTTAATATAAAATGCCTATCCTTTCCTCCTGAGTACAATCCAGTTAAATTATCCTTTTACATACAGTCATTTTTTTTCCAGTTTTAAGTTTTAAAATAGCATATTTTCCCCCAATTTCTTTCAAGGCATTGAGAACAGTGCCTGATATTGTGGGAGTTTAATGCAAATCATACTGAAGCTGGTTGTGTAACAAGATAACAAGAGTACTGCCAAACAGGTGGGCCTTTATCAAAGACAGCCTGAGATACCCAAAGGTCTAAATTATATTTGCAGCCCGTGGATTCGTTCAATCTTTTGTCACACTCATGCAGGCTAAATGTGAACAAGAAATGTATTGAATTATCTCTGTCTTATTGAGAGAAAAATGAAGATTAAAAAAGTAAGTGCCTCCACAAAGCCCCTTGGCCAGCGTTTGTCCTGAGTGCTCAGGTTTCATTTCCTATCAGTAGAGCACGCTTGTTCCTGAGTCAACAGACCACATTACATGAGTCTGCTTCGGCTGAGGTATTTCTCTGTTCACAGCACCAGAGGTTTCTCTCAACTGCTGGCTAGAACTGCCTAGAAGGATGGGTTCTAAGACCTGGATGAGGAGCATCTTTGAAAACAATCAATTAGAATTCTCTAATGAGAATCCTGTGTTCTTGCAAATACTCCCCAAGCCAGAATCTTGTAAGAAACTCTAATAAAATGCAATGGACCACAAAAGGAAAAGAAAGGAAAACAGAAAGCTGGGAACATAAAGGGAATCAGGTGTTGGAGGGAACAAGAGAGGATAATTGCAGTGCCTATGGTGAAATACATTGTATGCATGAAACCCATCATCATGTATAATTAATATATGTTAATTAAAAAAAGGCTCAGAGAGTTTATTGCGGTAGCACGGTGCTCTAATCTCAGTACTGAAGAGACTCAGATAGACGCAAGTTCAAGCCTAGCCAGGACTACATAGTGAGAACTTGTCTCAATACAACAAAGGGGAAAGATTAAAGGAAAGCTGGTCCTTGCAGGTTTTATTTCGTTTTCTTTTCCAGTGTAGCCCTGGCTAGCCTGGAACTCCCTAGGTAGACCAGGCTAGCTGAACTCAGAGATCTGCCCCCCTCTGCCTCTGGGGTGTTTGGGATTAAAGAATTACATTGAATACATTGGCTGCATCTGTCATGTGCATACCAGGCACTGCAGGTCACCTCATTTGGTCCTGTTGATCACCCAGTGAGATATATAAATGGGGCAGGGCATTCTGTCCACTTACAGACAAATCCTGTGGCATCAGATGGAGCCACACAGCTAGTAACTCAAACTCTGCCCTGTCCACGTGTTCTGACTGGCCTGCAAATGAAACGTAAGCATTGACTGTCAATTACAGAGAGATAATTTAAAACTGGATTCTCTATTTGGATTCTCAGAAATAATAACACAGAGGTCAGTGGGGCCTTCTATTCTCTCTCTTCAAGCGGCTAACCCTCCATTGTTAATAGCAGGCTGATCTACCCAGCTCCCCTTTGAGACAAGGAAGATTCCCTTCCCCCAGATCATACACTTCCATGAGAATCCTAAAGGAAGAAAGCTTTGTTTTTAGCTTTTAAATTGTGTTAGAGCCCTCCTTCCTCTCGCTCAGCTAGAGAGAAGGATTTTCCCAGGCAAGCTCTTGCACAAGAGCCCCCTCGATTTCCCCCCTTCCCCCCCCACCCCTGTTCACTTCAACGGGGCGTCAGTCACTTGTCTCCACCACTCCTTTAGCAGAACCGACAGCCTTCCAGTCTTCTCAGCCAGCATCTTTTCCCTCGGCAAATGGTAGGAGCAGTGGCTGGCCAGTCAAAAGCAGGCCTGAGGGAGAGGAAGCCTGAGCCTGACTAGTGAGCGTCATTGACAGCCAGCGGCAGTGGCCCTTAAGTCTCCTTGCCCCTCCCCCATCCCAGAGCCCGAGCGTATAGCAGAGGCGGCACAGGAAACCTCACAACTCAAGTTGAAACAGGACTCTGTGCCTTGCCTTTCAGCAGCAGGGCTTTAAATAGGATTAATGAGGGAGAACATTCTAAACATTAGAAGAGGTTCCAGAACAGGCAGCCAGCTACTTCCTCTCAAGCTGCCATTCTGGATTGGTTCCCTGGTCTGCGTGCGCCCCTCCCCCTTCTAACCCAGGGCCTTTGCACTTGGCAGTCTGCTCAGCTCTGAACCTACCCCTAGGGTTTCAATGACAAGTCCCATGGTCCTCTCAAGTAGCTTCACTGACCACTCTGAAAGTCAGGAAGTTTACTTTGGCCACATTAATTTAGAGTAATTCCTTCCTCTGATAAAATTCAAAAGCATCATAAGGAAGAAGGTGACGTCATCTGGAAGGAGGCCGTGTTAAGCTCCGGATTGCTCCCATCTCAATAGGAAGGACTCTACTTTATAGCAGTGTTGTACTACCTCAGAGAATTCCATTGCATGTTGTTTGTAGTCTCACAGTTTTCATGCATCGAAACCTGTGAAACTTTATGTCCTGATGATTCTCTGAGAGGTAAGAGACTAGGCCACAGAGCTATGTGCCTAGAGAATGCAAACCTAAGTCTCCCCTCCAGGACTGCAGAACCACCAAGTTCCCGTCTTCATTACATCAAGCTGGATCAGGCCATTTCAGAGAAGACAGACGTTGGAAAGAGCTCTGATGAGAGCAGGCTGACCCCATGAGCCCCTGATATGTTCTAAGTGGAGCATCTCAGAAGCTGAGGCAGAGAGATTGCAATTTTGAGGCTAGCTGGGCTACATAGTAAAACTCTTGTCTCCAAAAAGATAAGTATATAAATGTTAGCAAAAACAGCGGTAAAAGATACAAAAAGAAAAGGATTTTCTATCCACTTAGTAAGATAGGTCTAGTCTCAGACTTTAAATATAGCCCCGGATGACCCTGAACTTCAGACCCTCCTGCTTCTGCCTCCTTAGTGGTTGCAGACTCAGCCACTCTATTTAGTTTATTCACTTCTGAGGACTGACTCCAGGGATTGAAGCCAGCTAGGCAAGCACTCCATCAACTCACCTAATCTCCATGGCAACACTATGAGGTAGGTACACAGCCATCCTCCTGAAGATGCCAAAAAGCACAGATGCTCAAGTCCCTTATATGAAACAGCATTGTGTTTGTGTATAGCTTAGGCAATCCTTCTGCAGTCTTTAAATCATCACCAGATTACTTATATATACTATACTCACTAATACAATTAGTGAGCAGTGACAAGAAAGATAAAAGTCTGTATATGTTTAGAATAGACACAGTATTTTTAATAATATCTACCCACAGTTGGTTGGTCCTAAGAATGTAGAAACTACAGATCTGAAGTTGTATCTGCCCTCTTACTAAGGAACCTTAAGAAAAAACGGAAGTTTAGGCAAAGCATTTGCCTCACACACAAGCATGATAACCTGAGCTCAGATCCCTACTACCTATGTAAAAGTGTAGGTTTGGTGGGGGCTGGAGAGATGGCTCAGTGGTTAGGAGCACTGACTGCTCTTCCAGAGGTCCTGAGTTCAATTCCCAGCAACCACATGGTGACTCACAAACATCTGTAATGGAATGTGTCTGAAGACAGCTACAATGTACTCATATAAATAACAAATAAATAAATAACTTTTAAAAAAAGTAGGTTTGGTAATGCTATTTGTAACTCTAGCATTGGAGGATAGAACCAGAAATATACCAGGAGCTTGCTAGCCAGCCAGTCTAACTAAATTGGGCAGCTACAGGTTGAATGAGACACCCTGTTTCAAAAAATAAATGTCCACACATGCTCCACTATGCTCATAGCAGCCCTATTTATAATAGCCAGAAGCTAGAAAGAACCCAGATGTCCTTCAACAGAAGAATGGATACAGAAAATGTGGTACATTTACACAATGGAGTACTACTCAGCTATTAAAAACAATGGATTTATGAAATTCTTGGACAAATTGATGTATCTGGAGGATATCATCCTTGGTGAGGTAACCCAATCACAAAAGAAGTCATTAGATATGCACTCACTGATAAGTGGATATTAGCCCAGAAACATAAAACACCCAAGATACAATTTGCAAAACACAAGAAAATCAAGAAGAGGGAAGACCAATGGGTGGATACTTCATTTCTCCTTAGAATAGGGAACAAAATACCCGTGAAAGGAGTTACAGAGACAAAGTTTGGAGCTAAGATGAAAAGATGGACTATCTAGAATATACCCGACCTGGGGATCCATCCTATAATCAGCTACCAAACCCAGACACTATTGCATATGCCAGAAAGATTTTGCTGAAGGGACCCTGTTATAGCTGTCTCATATGAGGCTATGCTAGTGCATGGCAAATACAGAAGTGGATGCTCACAGTTATCTATAAGATGGAACACAGGGCCCCCAATGGAGAAGCTAGAGAAAGCACCCAAGGAGCTGAAGGGGTCTGCAACCCTATAGGTAGAACAACAATATGAACTAACCAGTACCCCCAGAGCTCATGTCTCTAGCTGCATATGTAGCAGAAGATGGCCTAGTGGGCCATCACTGGGAAGAGAGGCCCCTTGGTATTGCAAACTTTATATACTCCAGTACAGGGGAAATGCCAGGGCCAAGAAGCGAGAGTGGGTGGGTAGGGGAGCAGGGCAGAGGGAGGGTATAAGGAACTTTCGGGATAGCATTTGTAATGTATATAAAGAAAATATCTAATTAAAAAAATGTCCAGTTGTAGGTAGTGCATGCCTTTAATTCCAGCACACAGTGAGCTGAGCCAGGCAGGTCACTATGAGTTTGAGGCTAGCACCCAGTGAGATCCTGTCTCAATAATTAGATAAAATAAAATGTAAATAATGATAAAGGAACATTCTTCCTGTCAAATCCTGGACTCTACACATATGTATATGTGCCTACCTCCATACACATACACACACTTGCATGAACCCATACATGCATATGCCACACACAGACAAAGAAAACTGGTGCTATTGTCAAATTTCCTATCTATTGAGCTTTGAAGGCAAAATCAGTCAACTTAGCTAAAGCGTTTTCTGCATGTGAAGCCCTTGTAAGGCACAGCTGTCTTTTTCTAACTCATTTTTGCAGGGAAAAAAATGCTGGAAGCAGCCTCAGAGGCTCCTCACACGGCTCCCCATTGTGTCCTCCTCTGTACCTTCCGACCTTCCCAAATATGCAGGTGATCACGTGTACTCTGTGCCCTAGGGACTACAGTCAGTGCTGGAATACAAGCAATATATATAGCCACAAATAGGGGAGTTTGCTATTTACAGTAATTAACCCTGGAGGTATTAGAGAAGAAGTGAGACACTAGCTCAGAGCCTAAGGACTGTGACTGTTCTGTTAGAAAGGCAAGTGAGCAGGAGCCCATGTCCAAGACAGCCACTTCCTCCCCCAAATGGCCAAACCCCTTAGAGAATATTAGCCTCTCAGTCTGGGACACAATGGCAGCGTGGCAGACAGGAATGAGTAAATGAGTAAATTAAATTGCAGCACACTGGGATTCAGAACCCTCTGTTGTTTTTAACTCCCCTCTGGGAGGAGGAAATGAAGGTGCCAACATTGCCCATAGGGGAACTAAGCGACTTCTCAGAAGCCATGGTCTCATGTGCGTCATTTGTTTAAATGAGTTTAGGGCGATGAGCAAATGTGAGCATAACAGGGCCTATTTGAAAAAGGCCTAGGAACTGACAAGGGACATGCTAACTTCTTTGTCTGTCTGACATTCCTCAGCCCTGGGGAGAAATTAGCTTAAAGACAATTAGCCCGTTAGCCACCAACCGTGAGCACAGAAGCAAGCTGAGTGTCACTGGGGGAAGTGGTCTGTAGTAGCCTGTCACATGTGGAACATTGAATTGAAATCTAGTAGGAAAGGAAGCTCACCAAGTCTCCCATGCCTAGTTTATGGCAGTCTTTGCCTATAATCTCAGCACTTAGAAGGTTGAGGCAGGAAGACTTTGGTGACTTTAAAAGCCTAGTTAATGAATCCTGGGCTACAGAGTGAAACCTGTGTCTTGTTACTTCGCTGTTTCTGTGATGAAACATGACGACCGAAAACAACCCATGGAAGAGGTTATTTTAGTTCACAATTCCTGTGGATCCTCATACATCCTTGCTCAGGGGCCTTATCATATCCTTTGTGAGATATGGAGAGTCCCCAGCGTGACTTAAATGTAGTCAGACTGGGGTTTTAGACATAACATAATATTAAGTGTTTGACTTATGGTTTCATTGTGGCTAGAGACAGGCAAGCCTAGTGGCAGAAGCAGGGAGCTGAGACCACATCTTTAACAGGAAGCATGAAGCAGACTGTGAACTGGAAATGGGTTGAGGCTTTATATCCTCCCAGTGACGTACTTCTTCTTTCAAAGCTGCTCTCTGAGCAGTATACCAATTGAGGACCAAATGTTCAAATGGCTGAAACTATGGGGGACATTTCTCTTTCAAACCACACACACACACACACACACACACACACACACACACACACACACACACACACACACCCTCAAAAACAAACAAACAAACAAACAAACAAACCACTACAGTAAACCAGATGTTTCGCTTAAGAGCTTTGTTAAGCAATTCAGATTTTCATGTGTTGGACTACTGATCCTCGAAGACTCATTCTGGAAATCTGTAGTTTAGGGAAGGTTGAAGAGATTTTCTGTTCTAGAGAGGCTGAGTAGAAGAAGAGAGAGCAGGGGCATTGATTGGACCTTTTGGGTGTAACTGTATGTAAAGTGTCAGATAGGAAGAAAAATGGCATATTATGGCTTGGCAGGGAGAGTACTTTGGGGCATGACTGTCCCCTTCTTGAAAAAAAAGCAGGGGGGGGGTGTGGGGGGGGGTAGGTACACACAGGTACAGCTCAATATCTAATCAACCCTCCTCCAGAGATTGAATAATGCCGATTCAGGTAACTTTGAGTTTTCTAATCACTACTAGAAGATGAGATTGAGCCTGTTCAGTGTCATGAATGGTTTTATTGATCAGAAGAGGTGCTCAGCCAAACACAGGTCTTGAGTGTGACAACTAGACTGATAATGTCAAATTGTCCCCATGAAGCTACCATGCTGAGGGCAAAGTTTGACAACAGTAAAACAGAGAGAGGGACGACCAGAGCCCAGCACCACTGACCCCAAGCAAGGAGTTAAACTCTGAGATTACTGACTCCTGACATGTTTCCCTATTGTTTAGGTCAGGCTGTGCTGGCTTTTTTAGCTACTTGTAAACAGAAGCATTCCCAACTGATATAGAGCTTCATAACAGACCGGTCAAACCCACTGCAGGGATATACTCCAGAAGAGGTGACAGCCCAGGTCCTTTCTAAGCTAGGGTGTTAAATTACAATAGTGTGCTACATTCTACTGGCAAGAAAGGATGGAGAAATTTGCTGAAGCCTTGGCTTTCTAATTTCTCCATAGTCTGGCTCCATCTTGTATGTACATGAAAAGGCTTCCTGGAGGATAATACATGTAAACGAGGTGCCTCAGCCTTATAGTCCCAGTGCCTGGGAGGTGGGCACAGGAGGATAAGAACTTCAAGGTAATCCTTCTTGACAGTTACTAGTTCAAAGTCAGCATGGACAGTGTGACACTATCCTAATAATAATGGTAATAACCATAGCCATTATTATAAATGTATATGTAAATTAGGAAACACACAATCTGGTGCAAGTTAAACGACAAAAACTACTCTTGAAAGCACTTTCTACCCCAGAGGTTGTTAAGGACACCCCTCTAAGACAGGGTGGGGAGAGCCTTATATGAATGAAAACCACAGTTCTTGACTGTTCTTGAGGCAGCTGGGAGACAGGGTAAACACAGTCTGTGGATCTCTTAGACCTTGCGTTTTTAGCCTCATCATATCCCCTCTTCAACATTTGGAGAGTTCCCAGACTCATTTAAATAAAGTCAGCTTTCTTATCTTAAAACACAAGGCCTTGGAGTTTTAGACTTAACATAATATTAAGTGGCCGTGTGATGCTTTATTTTCAACCCCCCCTTTGGTTTTATGCATTCTTTAAAGTGTTCCCCTTGACAGAAATATAGGGCAAGTGTTACTAGACCCATTTGCTCATGAAAAAGTGAGTTTCAAAAAGGATATGACAAAACTAAGTTTGAAGCAAAGGGGCTAGAGGTCTGTCTCCTGAATCTGATACCAACCACTCCTTTGAGATATTGTCTTGTCTATTACACTCCACCCCTGAGTGCATTTATTTAAGGAGTGTGTGTGTATGTGTGTGTGTGTGTGTGTGTGTGTGTGTGTGCGTGTGCACTTGTGTATGTGCATATATGCTTGCTATTTACATGTGTTGGATTTTAAAGATTTGCTGTCAAATAAAAAAGGATGCAGTCTTAGAAGAGAAAACGTACAGAAGAGACAAACCACTGACTTACCTGTTAGCTGATCAGGTTCTGTTCCTCCATGGCCAGCTATGGGTTCTAGAGATGAAGAATGAGATGCCAAGTGCCTTAGTTAGGTTTTATTCCTGTGAAGAGACACCATAACCATGGCAACTCTTAAAAGGAAAACATTTGCCTGGGACTGACTTAGAGTTTAGAGGTTTCGTCCATTATCATCACGGTGGGATGCACGGCAGTGTGCAGGCACACATGGTGCTGTAGAAGCTGAGAGTTCCACATCTTGATCAGAAGGAAACAGAAGGAACCTCTGTGCCACACAGGGGCAGCTCGAGCATAAATAAGACCTCAAAGCCCCGCCAAACACAACAGTGGCACATCTCCAATATGGCCACACCTACTCCAACAAGACCCCAGTTCCTAATTGTGCCACTCCCTATGGACCAAACATTCAAACACATGAGATTATAGGAGCCATTTTACTCAATCCCCCACACAAAGTTAAAACACAGAGCCTGAATCTTAGAGGACAGATTAGTGAGATCAAGGAACCTCTGACTTGGTATACCAGGTTGACTCAAAAGAGTTGACCAGAACTCAAAAGGCCCCTGCCCTATCCTCTGAAACATTTGTTCACCAACACGGATGACCGAGGTCAAATATAACAACAGGTTTGGTGACACATCTTTCTAGACCTGACTCAGGCATAGGAAAGTGTGAGGCATGTGGCCTTAGATGTATGAGGAACGCTTTGGGGATTCTACTGGGGCAAGAGTATAGTATAGGCACATCTAGTCACTGCAGAGCATTCCCTTGGAATAAAGAGCTAATTGAGCTTTTTGTCTTGCTGGTGGTCATGTTATTTAGGTTTTAACTGTGCAGCCACGTCACACATACGTACAAAGTACATCACAGGCTTCCTCTCATCAGTCTGCCTCCTTCACTCTCAACTCACCTCCCTTTACCTCTGAAGTATCCTGTCCATGGGTTGTTTCTATTGTCCCATGGTACATCCAGTTCCAACCTCACACCCAAATACTGCCCACTTTCTACCTAACTGGGCCACAATAGGTTAGTATGCATGCCCAGCTCTCTACCCACGGTGTATTTGAAAGAGATGTCAGTGCTACAGTAAAAGTGTCTTAGTCATGATGAGTCACAATTGTAATCCTAGCTCTCCAAAGAAAAGTCGTGAGCTCAAGGCCAGCCTTGACTACTTACTGAGAATATGTCTCAAAAAAGGAAAAAAGTGCCATATGTAATACCCACTTTGCAGAACAGGAAACTGAGGTCTAGCCTAGGATATGACTTTGTAATAGCAAAGGTAGGGCCAGAACCAGAAAGCTATAGGCTCCTTTGTCCAGTTCTCTGGAATATCACAATCGTGACAAAATTGAGTTTGACCAAGGACAAAGTTGAGTTGACAAAGATCTGTAATCCACCGTCCTTAGTCTCTCTTTGGAGTCCACTGTTACCTTCAAGAGCCAGAACAATTGTTCTGTATCCTCCCTATTCACCAAAATTCCTGAGACACCTCTGAGAAGACATGCTTATACCAAGTCAATGAGTGGGGCACAGAAAGAAGAAAAGGCTTCCATCAAAAGAGGCATCATTCTGCCTGTGGTGGTTAGAGGTGGGAGTAAGGATGGAACTCGGAACTGGAACTGGGGAACGTATAGATAGAGAGACGTCTGGCATAAACTCTCCTGTCTCAGTCTCCCAGGTCTCCCAGGTGCTGGGATTACAGGCTGGCTGGCTATTTATTTTCCCTCTTTAGTGTTCAGGAAGCTAGAATTACATAATTAAATAAAGCTTTAAATTAATCTAGGGTCAAAAGCAGGAGGGAGCAGCAGAGGTTTGGGGCAGGAGAGTGTCAGAAAGACTCTGATTCAGTCATGCTATTAGTGATCCCTACTCTCCTTCCCTTAACCTGCCCCTTTCAGGGCAAAGCTGGCAATTTCTGGACAGCGCCTCTGCCTTCAGACTGGCCTGCTTTTCACTATCTTACCCTCAGTGTACCCTCAGATAGGTGGTGAAAAGTGGGTGGATGGCTGATGCTTTTACTGCTGGGGATCGAAATTAAGGCCACAACCTTTATCTCTGAGCTAATTATCCAGCCCGCCCTGCCTATATATTTCTACTTTATATTTTGAAACAAGGTTACACTTCGGTGCTCCAGGCAGGACTTGAATTTTTAATTCTCCTGTTTCAGCCTCTCTCAAGTCCCTGGGATTACTGGCTAGCATCACTCAGGCTTCTGAAGTGTCAAAATTTAATTGGATCTTTTTGAGGACTGAAGTCAGGAGGCTCTGGGCTCTCTGGTCTATAATCGCAGCAAGGTGAAGCAATACCCTCATAACCCCTCTAGACCGTTAGTTTGGTCCTTAAACCAAGAAACTCAACCTTTTGCTGGGGTTGTGGCTGGGAGTTGGGCTGGAGAAATCACCGGTAAGAGGCAGAGGTAGCAAAGAAGAAGGGAATGCAGAAAATGGGTAAAGAAAATGCAAAGGCGAATAGAATGCAGACAGAGAAAGCAAGAACGAGGAGACAGTGGAAGATGAGGAAAGATAGAGAAAGGCTGAACAGACAGGAACCCCCGAGTGTGATGAAACGAGAGCTAAGAAACTGCGAGCCTGACCGGCGCGGGCTTTGGGCACAGAGGAGCCAGGAGGTCGGAGCAACCCCAGCTGTCAGTCTGGAACAAAGGCCGGGGAGAGAGCAGGACAGGGTGCAGGCAGTGCGGGCCAATGAATGTCGTTGACTCTGGCCCCGCCCCACTCGTGCCCCGCCCCACCCCGCCCCGCCGGCGGCCAGGGACCCAGCGCAAGGGCCAGAGCGCCCGGACGAGCTGGCGGGCTCTGGGAGGCTCCGACAAGCTCACAGTCCGAAAGTTTCTCTGTCTTTCTGCTGCTCCTGGGAGTGTGACTTGAGCGACGCGGGATCCGCCGGCTCTAGGAGCCCTCCAGAAAAAGAGAAAGGGGCACTGCACAAAATACACCGAAAAATCAAAATCTGCAGCCATTTGCAGCTATCCCCAAGGCGGAGGAGGACAGACAGGTAAGGTACGGGTACCCAGGGTCCTGTTCCTCCTTCGTGCAGGGTCTACAGCTCTGCGGACGGCCCAGACACAGGGAAGACTTCGCTTTCTACAGCATACCACTCCCGGGAGTGAGTCCGCTCGTCTGTCGGTCTTTGTCTGTCTGTGTCCGCGTCTGTCTAGGTGTCTTTGTTTCTACATGTAACTATCGGGGTGAAGGGCAGTGGTAGGTGTGGGGGAGTCTTCTTCCCTGTCACTGATTGTATTTCTAATCTGACCCCAGCCGGAAGGAAATGGTGTGCATCAGTCAATCCTTATGTCTTTGTCTGTCAGACCGGGGATTCTCGTAAACCTGAATTTCATCTTGGAGACGTGCATTAGGTGACATGAATGTAGAGATGAAGAAATGAGAGGTGAGGAAGTGAGGCCACAGAGACTGGGGCCCCAGACAGAGGATCCAGCTGCTGGCGACTGGCTAGTGAACTTTACCTTGCTGGCTGGAACTTTGGAGGTACATGTGTCTGGAAGGAATAGGAATGAGCTTGGACGAATACACAGGTAGACAGACACATAGACACACACTGACACACCTCAGTTCACTCCTTTTTCTCATTCACCACAGGGAATCAGATCCCCTCTGTTTTTGCTTCTCATCTGCCCTGGCTTCACTCAGCAATAGAAACCCAAACACCACGGACCAGGTGATGTTTCCCTTCCCTGCTCCAAGTGGAAGGGATTAAACTGTGGCACATGTGAGCATTCTGCTCACCCACGGGTTGTCAGTCCTCAATTTCCCAAGCACTAGAGATGTTTAGGGATCCAAGAACCATGCCTTCTGCCCTCAGGTTTTCTGCATGCTCCTTGGATTGCTGAGGAGCAGGCTCTGGGTTCTGGGTAGCTGTCATCGAGACTTCTCCACCAGAGGGTCTCTCCTCCCTGGAAACACAATCTAGTCTCAGCCCATCACAGAGAGATGAGCTGCCCGCATGCACTTCTCCCAGAACCCAGATCCTGACGGGGGGGGGGGGGGGGCTGCTGGTAAGGGATTTTGAGGATTTGTAACCTGAGCTTCCTTCAAGTTCAGAAACAATTTTCTGCAGGCAGACAGAAGGAAAATGGAGGTGTTTGAAAGGTGTATGCACATGAATATCCAAGTTAGAGTTTACAGGGGTAAGAGTCTTCAAGGTTGGCACAGAGCAGAATGTGGGCAGGAGTCTGTGGGCAGAGAATGCACCCTAATCAGGCAATGGCCCACACCTTGTATTTACCTAGCTCTTTCTTCTGACCATTTTCAGTGCATCATAGATGTTATCTCATTTGTTGTCTCCTTTATCCTCACACCGTAACTACCACATTAGTATGAGATGTGATTTACTCTGTGTCTGCCAGTGAAGAAACAGAGGCACCAAAATGCAAGGGTGTTCCCTGAGATCCCATAACCAATGAGAGCCAAGTCCATCATTAATGAAATCCAAAACTTCATGTCTTAGCTGTGGAGATGGGAGTATAGAGCACTCATCTGCTAGAGTTGAGAAGAACTGTCTGTGTGTGGGGGGAGGGGGAGATGGCGGGGGGGGGGGAATGAGAGCATCCTTCCTGGAGGGTTCATGGAAGGACCAGACATTTGCTTTTGCTCAGGATGATTGTCTTTCCTATTTCTAGCCTATGTCTTGGCGCCCTCTGCAAGGCAAACCTGCTTTAGCCATTCAGTCTGTGCACTCTTGAGACTGAAGGAGATTTCCTTGTGTGGCTATCTACCTCTGATGGTTGCAGGAGCTGAGGTAGGAGAAGTATGCTGTTGGGGAGTGCTCTGGGTGTGCCAGTTCTCTGAGAGTGTGAAGAGTGCTCAGTTGCCATGCAGGGTTAAGAAGCGAGATGTCTGCATGTATGGGTGAAGAAGTAGATCTCTGTTCCTGAAAATGTATTCTTATGCCTTTGGGCGTGTTTAACAGTCACCCCACAGCTTTTCATTGGATGCTACAAAACGCAAGGCTTTGGGACCCACAATGAAGCAGGAATGAATATCATAGTCTGGGGTTAGTTTCCTTGAACGAGTGCTTCCTTGAAATTCAGGGGTTCTGTGTTTGAGACCCTAACACTACATAAACCTTCATATGGTGGCACAGTATTATAACCAAACCTTGCCCAAGTGGTGGAGATAGGAGGATCAGAAATTCAAAGCCAGTCTTGACCACATAGGAAGTTCAGGATCAGCCTGTGCTACCTGAGACAATCTCAAATGCAGAAAACAATAACAAACAACCCAACAATAAGAAATATACCAAATAAGGTCATGGCAAATAATCTATTTTTAGCAACTTCAGTCCAGTTCATTTATGAATAGTATTGTAACAAAGTTTAATACTATCCACAGAGTGCCGTCCAATCTCACAGCATTGTTTTAACCACAGGCATCTGCCTCTGTAGGTTAGTCCCCCAACCATCTTGCCCTTAGGTCCAGATCCCATTTCTTCTTCTGAGATATTTCTACCATTTGGTGCTGCCACCACAGTGACTCATTGCTTCCCCAAGAACTCCAGAGTTTCTGGGGAGGAAAACCACAGTGAGTTCTCAGCTCAAAGTATAGTGTCTACCTACTCTTTCTGTGTGTTTGTCAACTCACAAGAGCAAATATGGGAGGAGAAGGTGCTAGACCCAATTCAGTCCTGGGGTCTGGAGTTTGTGCCTTCAGAGCTTCAGGCAAGCAGTTGCAGAACAATGAATGGTAAGGGATTTAGCAAAAAAAAAAAAAAAAAAAAGGAAATTCCAACTGCCTGGGGACTCTTCAGGCCATTTACATCTCAGCACTTTGAGTTTGCCACCTTTGAATGGATCTCCTTGGTGCTACACTTTGGACACTGGTGATTCTTTGGAGAATGTGAACTGCTGTTGGGTTTGGGGAGGTAATGTGGCCCTGCTTTATGCTTCACATGCACTTAGCATTGTGGGTAATGATGTCTCCTATTGTGATAACCACATATGCTCTCGGGAGCCCATGAGCATTTCAATTTTTCTTTGGGAGAACATTTCTTATGCTTGACAACCTGAATTTCATTGTTATTTCATTAAAAACTGAGACAGAGACTCATGTAGCTCAGGCTGTCCTGAAACTTGTTATGTAGCTAGGAATGACTTTGAATTTCTTTTACCAATACTTAGATGATTGGCATGTGTCACTATACCTAATTAATTCAGTACTAGGGATCAAACCCAGGGCTCCATGCAAGTGCTTCTAACTGAGCTATGCCCCCAGCTCTCATTTGTTAAAGGTCTTGCCCATGTCAGGTGCTAGAGACATGAGTGATACTGTTGAAGAGGCGAACTAACGCACTGAGCTGAAAATTGGTGATGTTAGTTAGAAAGAATTAATTAGAGATAATCCCACTGAACTAACAATCCCACACTAACTTTAGTACAACAGCTGTCTCAAGATGGAGGTAAACTGAAGATGCCAGAGAGGAGGTAGGTGGTCAGGACTTGGTCTAGAAGATGAGCCTAAGCAGGTGTGTCAAGAGAGTAGGTAGAAAAGTAAGGTCAGCATTCTGCTTGCAGCTGAGAGCTGAAGAGAACCCTCTGGGGCTCTACACGCCCCTCATGGCAGTTGGAGGATGAAAAGTGGGAGGGAACTAGCTCTAGTAAGTTTGCAGTTTGGCCCCCACAGTGACTTCTTTAAGTTTTAGGGGGGTGGGCAAGAGACCTTGCCTAGACTCAGGCCTAGCTGGGCTGGCCTCCCAGACTCTTTGGCAGAGTCACCTTTGTAGGCTTCTGTTCCCCTAGATCCTGGCTTCCACCTCCTTAGATAACTCCAGAGCAGTGAGGAGGAGGTTGGGAGGTCTTGATGACCACCAACTACAACTGCCTGGGAAGCAATGTGTATCAAGACTTTTTTGAGTTTCTTTTTCCTTTTTAGCTTTTTTTGGGACAGGACCATATATAACCCAGGTTGGCTTTGAACTGTCTGTTCCCTCCCCACAAGTCTTGAAGTCATGATCCTCCAGGACCAGCCTCCCAAGTGTTAGGATTAGAGTTGTGCCAACGCAGTCCCAGGTTTGCTTTTGGATGGATCCAGACTTCCCCAATTTCTTTCCCTCCCTCTCCCTTTCCTCCTCCCTGCCTCTCCCTCTCCTCCTCCCTCTCTCTCTTCCTCCCCCTCTCTCCCTGTCCTCCCCCCCCTCTCTTTCTCTCTCTCTCTCATAGAAACTACACTTTCAAAGAGGACTTCCTGTTATCATCATTGATAACATCCAACTGCCCTATACTGAGTAAGATGAAGGAACTCACCCAGGGTTTTCCACTGAGCACTGATGCCAACTGATGGCGTGAGTACTGGTTGTAATATAGTTATGAGGCTATTGGGATTCATTGATTTTTCTTTTCTTCTCCGTCTGTCAGAAGGGAATGGTGCTTGATGTAGAACTCAGGCCCTTGCTAGGAATGTATGTCCCTTAGCACAGAGCTGCTCTCTCAGCCCCTGATCTTATTAATTAAATAGATTTAGGCTCCCTATGTCATTGACAAAGGCCTAATAAACAAAGAAAGAGATATCTTTAAATTTGGGGCCAGCATTCCCATGGTGAAAGGAGAGAATTGACCCTTATAAAGTACCCTTAGCATCAAGCATGCATGGCTCCAAATAAATAATAAGTTAAATTTAAATGATAAGAGTATAGCTACTCTGATAAATATGTAATTTGAGGGTGATAAAGGCCTCGAACTTTTTTTTTTTATTGTGCTTCTTTTAACCCCTCCATGCTGTATATCTCATAAATCTGCTCAAATCAAGCCAGGAAGTAGCCAAGGATGAGATGTCTATTTGGGGTTTGCTTTAAAGAATGATTTCTATGTGTTAGATTTCTCCTTAAGTTTAGTAAGTTCATGTGATTTACTGATGAAGTTCACACTGAAATTAGAGCCAAAGCTTCCTCCAAGGAAGCCGAGTTAATGTATATAGCAGGTAAGTTCCAGAATAAAACATGGCCACAGTCTCTCTGCTGGGAGTCAACACATGGTGTGGAAGCCAGACTAGAGTTTATCACATATGGAAGGGTCCCCTAGTTGCAGATGGAGTGCTATAGGAAGAAAGGGTTGGTGGGAGAATGGAAGGAGACAGCACCGAGAGGGGATTGTTCTAGTGGGTACAGTATATGTCTGATTTTTCTTACTAAGTGACAGGCTAAATTGGCACCTAAGCTGATGTGATGTGGGCTGTGTCCACTACCTGGAACAAAGGCTGTCCTTTGCAGAACACCAGTAGATTTGCTTTGCCACTTTATCACTGTGGAAAAGAAGACTGCTCTCAGATAGAGCTCATCATGTTCTCTCTCTCTCGCGCGCTCTCCCTCTCTCTCTCTCTCTCCCTCTTTCTCTCTCTCCCTCTCTCTCTCCCTCTCTCTCTCTCTCTCTCTCTCTCTCTCTCTCTCTCTGCTTCCCCCCTCCAATTCATTCATTCCCCTCTCCTGTAATACCCATGCACAAATGTACCATTTCAATATCTGTGACTCTCAAAATCCTAAGACCCAAAGAGCCACACCCTGTCTTCCTGAATGCTCTCTCTGTGGCATGACCTGAGGTGTGGGCAGTCAGCCCATACCCTAACACCACAGAACCTCAATTTCTATCATCCCTAAAGCAGTTTTGGGTAACCATGAATTCTTCACAGCTGTAGTTCCTCCCAGGGCAGAACCAGTCTGGTTGAAACACTCAGCTTAAGGGACATACAAGAAAGGGGTCCCTCAAGTGGAGCTGAGATGAAGGATGGGGGTGCCCTTTGCTCTTGACTCTGAAACTCTGTTGCATGCATCTCATCCAGGTGGCTGGTGCAGCTCCTGCCCCAGGCACTCAGGGCAGGGCTGTGTACTTGGCTCAGTGGCCTGCTGGCTTTGGGGGCAGCTTCCCTCCCTTTGCTGTTGCAAAGCCATTTGATGCTAAATCACCCTCCTCCTGGCACCCTGGTCTGCTAAATTGGTCTCAACTTGCTGTACTTCCACCCACCACCTTAGTCATTATTCGCTGGCAGCATTCAGAGTGGGTGTAAAGCAACCGAACATTATATTCCTGCTGTAAAGAGAGAGAATTGAGTATAGACATGCACAGAGGGGAGAAAGGAAAGGAGGTAAGAGGGAGAGGAAGGGGGCAGGGAGACAAAGCTTAGGGTTTGCCAGTACCTTTCCCTGGAGAGCCCAATGATGTTGGTGGGGCTGTGCCGTATGTCAGGGAGACAACACAACTGAGGGGACATCTCTGCTGAACTGGAAGGTGGGA
Source organism: Mus musculus (assembly GCF_000001635.26). Taxonomy (NCBI): domain Eukaryota; kingdom Metazoa; phylum Chordata; class Mammalia; order Rodentia; family Muridae; genus Mus; species Mus musculus. The sequence goes on along the minus strand of NC_000074.6, from coordinate 69,177,732 downwards.
AGGTCAAGAGACACAGGGAAAGAAAGTCCTTCAATTCTGTAATATGAACTTGTTACCCCTTGCGCATTTGTTCTCTTGTGTTAGGACTTAGCCTTTCAGCTCTGTCTTTCCTCCCAGCTGAGATGATAAGCCCTTTAAAAGAATGAGTACCACGTGTCCAGTGTCCTGGTACAGGCTGAATTCAGCCTGCTGAGATGGTAGCCAGGCTTATGTTCACCCTTTAGGTTTTCCTGTGCTATCCAAGACACACAGTCAGGAGGAGGAAAGCAATGTTGAGGAATCCTGAAGAGCTTGGGTACCGTTTTTTTAGTAAGGAAGCTTGGGGGGAGAGAATTACACACAGATCACTCAGTGCAGAGAAACAGAAACTCTGATACCCCACCGCACCCCACCCCCCAAGGCAGGGAACTTCCTTCAGAACGTGTATTTTACCCAATATTGGACTGGGGCTTGCAGGAGCTGGATAGCGGAGTGGGTTCTCAGGACTAGCATCTGGGGCTGTGGTAGGGAGGAAAGAGCAACCTGAACAGGAGTTCCTATACGATGCTGATGGCGTGGGTTTGGTCACTCAGGAAGAGGAACATGACCCTAGCTCTCTAACCCAAGTGGGCTTGAGAGCTAATGTGCTCCTGGACTCAGGATCCTTCTTTCCAGCCCTCTGCTTGAGCAAGATAATAGAGAAATCCTGAGACAAGTGCCCCAACACAGCTAGGGAGCCTGGAGCACTAAAAGCTGTCAAGGGGAAAAGAGACCTCGAGCCCCAGGGCTACACTTGACCTTTCATCAGCTCCTAAGAGGTGACTCCATCTTAAGCAGGGTCCACTCTATCCCTGAGCAGCAGGGTCCTGAAGAGAAGTGCTTCAGAGGAGCAATTGAAACACAGAACAGGTATCTTATTGCATCATTTAGAGGTTAGTTCCAGGAGCCCATAATGAAGGGACAAGGTTATCTCAGCAGTGCAAGTGGCGGAGGTAGGGAGGTTTGTATTGGGCTCACAACTTGAGACAACACCTCCTCTTTATTGATCAAAATTCTCTGAGCCTTAAGGCTTCTGTGGCTCAGGCAGACAAGCCTCACCACAGGCAGGTGGGGGAAAACCGGAGAAGACCAGAGAAGCCCCTCCCACCTCCATCTGCACTGTAAAGGGAACTGAAGGAGGCCGGGGAAAGAGCTTCCAGCTGCCTTGGGCTCCTCCCCTAGCCAGACTTGCAGCTGCCTCTTGAGTAAATCTCAACTGCCAGTGGCTGGTGGGCAGGTGTGGGCAGCGCCCAAGGCTTTTCAGTCTTCAGTTTGTCGTGTATCAGATTAGGAGAGCTGTGTGTGCAGCCTCCCAGAGCTCTCCAGCGGTACCCGCTGACCTCTGTTGACTTAGAAACCTCCTGGAGTTACTTTTACACAGGATATACAATCAAGGGTTCAAGTCTAAGGTGGCAGATTTTCAGAGAACTAAAAAGCCTGCCAGACTTCAAGGGTAGAATTCCTAAATAGCATTCTTTCTGTAACACCCACTCCTAGCCCCTCATCACCCCACAAAAATTGTTCCCCAAGTTATTTTTAATCTACTCAGCTCTAAGAGCCCACTTCCTTTCCATTTAATTCCATTCTTAAAATCCTAGGGTAATCAATAGATTCTAGGTCCCAGGAATAGTAGATGTATATCTGCCACAAGGGGTCCCTGGTCTGGTGCTGTGGATGAGACAAGTACTCTTTTTTTTTTTTTAGATTTATTTATTTTTATGTATATGAGTACACTGTAGCTGTACAGATGGTTATGAGCCACCATGTGGCTGCTGGGATTTGAACTCAGGGCCTCTGGAAGAGCAGTCAGTGCTCTTAACTGCTGGGCTATCTCTCCAGCCCGAGACAAGTACTTTTCTGTATATGTTTTGAGACAGTCTTTAGCTTAGGTTGCCCTCAGACTTCCTAGGCAGCTGAGAACGACATTGAACTTTTGATCCTTTTTCTCTACCTTCCACGGGTTGATATTATAGACTTGTGGCCAGTTTTGTACAGTGCTGGGGATCAAACCCAGTACTCCGTGCCTATTGGGCAAGCAGCCTACCAACTGATCTACATCCCTGGGCACTGACAAGCACACAGCCCATCCTGGGTAAAAAGAGGCTTTGTAAAGTGTTTTCCTGGAGGGCACAGAGCTTGAGAAGATCTGACAGAGAAGGATGTCACTGTCACATGGATGAATAGTGGGCGGTAGTATAGCTGACAAGAGGCAATGTGGCAGCCAACCTTGCATGATCTGTTGGGATCAGATAGAGAAGGGCCTGTGCTCAACTGTTAAGTATACATGCTATGTGGGAGACAGAGAGGCAGCGAATAGACCTTGGCTAGGCCGTGGAGTATAGAATGGATCCGAAGACTGCTCATTTGAATACTTTTCTCCCCTATGCTTCTCTCCTACTTGATAGCAGGTGTTCCCAGAGCCCCTGTGGCCTGGACTGTTTGTGTAGCTGAGGCTTCAAGGAGGAGTGAACTCCTATTGTGAGGCCAAGGCCAAGGTGCTAGGCCCTGTATTTACTTATCTAACGATACATGACTGACACCTTTCTGCCTGGACCTGCATAAAATCAAAAAGGACTCCATGAAAAACAAAACAAGCTAGAGAGATGCTCTGTCAGTAAAACACTTGCCTGACTTGGCCTGTCTTTGGATCCCCAAAGCCCCAGTGCTGTAAGAGGGAGGGCTAAGACAAACAGATCTATGGGGAGCTCGGAAGGCAGCTAACATGGCCTATGTCGCAAAATTCCAGACCAACAAAATATCCTCTCTCTCTCTCTCAAAAAAAATGGTTAGAGTGAGGTCAGAGAAATGGCTTCACATGTAAAATGGTGGCCTGGGTTTGAATCTGGAGTGTACTTAAGGGTGGAAGACATATGCATGCCCATACACGCATAAAGTATAACATAGAAACTAAACTGCCTGTGCCTGGCATCCAAAGTTGTCCTCTGACCTCTACATACGAACCATGTACATGTACCAGCACATGCACCTTTATACGTGACTGCACACAGAATCTGAAACAAAACAATGTAGATGAAGACAGAGAAGCCCAGAAAGGGGGAAGGATTTGCTCAGACTCCCTCATAACTAGTATTCCCACTCTAGACTCACTTATACTTTGTGGGCCAAGTGTGAAGAGCCAAAAGAATCCATGAGATCCTGACTCCCCAAGGGTTTTCCTAGGGACATAAATATGCATGCATCATTTCTCCAGGTTTTTTGAAAATTTCTCCCAAGTAAAGAGATTCCTAGAACTTCAGTGATAGCTCCTTCCTATGGCTGGAGGAGGGGAGGGGTGTGTGTGGTGTATACGTTAGATATCTTTCCTCCTATTTCCCTGCCATCTCTTGTCCTTCCAAGGATGTGAGCAGTTCCCAGCTAATGTGACAGGGAAGGATTTCTGTGCCCGTTATAATGGCTACCATATAGCACATTATACAATGACACAAAGCACCTAGGCACTGTCTCCAATGTGTATAGCTTTCTTGTTGCCAGTCCATGGGCATTCTCTACCCAGACAAAGCACAAGGAGAGATTCCCATTTGGACTTGCCTTGATATGGTTTAGTATAGGGATGGACCTCTATCAGGCTCAGCAGAACAAAGTGCCAGGGCAGCCTTGCACTCCTCAGAAGCTACCTCCAACCATGCCATGCCATGCCATGCCATGCTGTCTGTCTCCAGGGGGAGTTTCCCTTAACCAGGCAGCAACCTGCTACCTGGTAGGAGACTAGATGGGCCCTAAAGAAATATGCACCAACCCTATTGATCAGCTAGAGAGGGTGGTAGAGATTTAAAAAAAAATAGGGTTTGGATTCAGGAAAACAATTGATGAATCATTTGTGATATTTAATTTTAATTGTCACACTTGACACAATCTATAATCACTTAGAAAGAGAGTCTCAATGAAGGATGATCTATATCAGGCTGGTCTGTCTTGTCTTGTCTTGTCTTGTCTTTGTTTCTTTCTTTGTTTCTTTGTTTCTTTCTTCCTTTCTTTGCTTCTTTTCTTTACATGTTCACTTTTTTTTTAATTGGATATTTTCTTTATTTATATTTCAAATGTTTTTCCCTTTCCAGGTCTCCTCTTTGGAAACCCCCTATCCCATCCTCCCTCTCCCTGCCTCTGTGAGGGTGCTCCCCTATCCACCTACCCACTCCCATCTTTCTGCCCTGGCATTCCCCTACACTGGGGCATAGAACCCCCTCAGGCCAAAGGGCGTCTCCTCCCACTGATGGCCAACAAGGCCATCCTCTGCCATATATGCAGCCAGAGCCATGGGTCCATGAGGAATTATCTTGATTAGAATAGTAACTGATGTGCAGATGTGGGCAGACTCAGACTAGAATATATATATATATATATACACACACACACATATACATATATATACACATATATGTAATTCATATATATATGTGTGTGTGTATATATATATATATATATATATATATATGGATAATTATGGATAATAAAAAGAGGCCATCAAATTGAGGAGTGAGGAAGGACATGGGAGGGATTAGAGAAGCAAAGGAGAGGGAGGAAATGATTTAATTATATTTTACTTTAAAATTGCTTAATAAAAAGTAAAAGTTTATGGTACCATTCCCTGGCTTTGGGTCTTGAGTCAGAGATGAGCAGGGAAAGAGATCTGAGCAGTAAGCGTGGATAGCTTTGTTTTCTCTCTGTGCTTGCTCGCTAACATGAACAGCAGGTCTGGGGTCTGGCCTTGACTTGCCTTCACTAGACTGTAACCTGGAATTGTAAACTAAATAACTCTTTACTCTAAATTGATTTTCTGCCAGTGTGTTTTATCACAGCAAGAGGAATAAAGCTAGGACACAGGGCTTTAGAACCTAGCTGTGCTACTATTGGCTGTGTGTTGGGGGTTAGGGGCAAGGTCACTTGGCCTCTCTGAACTTCAGTGTTGTATTTGCAAAATAAATTGCTATGGGACTCACATGAGCCAGTGGAAGCAAAATCATATGAAACACAATGGTAGCCCAATTTGTCTGCCCCCCCCCCCACCCTGGTCTCACACACACACACACACACACACACACACACACACACACACACACACACACACACACACACATTAGTTTCAATGAAAGCAAAATGCCTTAAGCTGAAGTCCCTGTGTGAGAGAGAAGGTCCTGAGGGCTTCATGGGGGCCAGGGACGGACAGATTTAGGGTCAGGCTGAGCATTAACATTGTTATCAGTTTTCTCTGGTGATCTGTGTGGTTCTGGTGACTGGAACGTGTAACACCTGAAAACTGGCAAGGGGTCATTTTCAATTCTGTCCACCCGATCTCCATCTCACTTGTCTGTTTAACTAACTGTGTAAGGATGCTGGGTAATGAGCTGGCATGATTGTCTTGAAGTCAGAACTGAAAATGGATCTCTTGCTCTGAATGGCTAGTGCAGAGTGCACAGGGTAGGAGGATAGGGCCAGGGACCATGCAAGCCAACTTGGGCTTCTCACCAAAGACTCCATCTCAATCAGGATGTGAACAGACACAGGCTAGGAAGCTCTCTATCCCAACTGACCATTGTCTGGAAAGGGGTTTACTCTTCTTTTCCTTCTTCTCCTGTTCCCTGTCTGAAAGCCAATGGCTTTTCCAGCTGGCAAATTCCAGGATTGTGTTGGCACCTGAGGACCAGAAGGAAGACAATTAAGAACTTCTCAGTGTGTCCACATTATGGGGGAATCTTCAGAAGTGACATGGCCCGAGTCTGGCTGGTTCTCCCCAAGAGGATCCAAGACATGGTAGGGTTGAATTATGCCTGGGAAGATGAGTGGCTTATCTCTGTCTAAAACAGCATTAGGTAAGGTGGGGCGGGACAGAGGCAGACTGAGTGGGCTAGGAGAAGCTGCTTCTATTAAGGACACATTTTCCTACCAAGGAAACATCCAAGTGCTCCCACAGGAAATGTGTGGGCTGGAGTTTAATGCACCTTCCAGGAGGGCTCTGTATTGATTTCCTTCTCCTTGTCCAACCCCTCTCGCCCAGCATCACACACAGTGGAGGAAACTTTTCCCTGTTAAAGGTGTAGCTGGGTGTTTTGGAGACTCCCTTGGAGATATACAGCCATTAAAGTGTCTAATCCGAGGATCTGATGTTAGAACCTGCATTATTAAAGTACAGCAGTCCCTCCCTAATATGTTAATATATACCTGGGATAGGGTGGTATCTCTACACAGACCAGACTTTTGTAGCTACTAGGAAATAAAGAAGAGGGATGCTAAGGCTGGTTGCACAGCCTAATTTGTAGAACTTTGGATTTTAGAACTAGGTGTGAGGAAGATGTCTCTAAAGTGGCTCTGAAACCCTATGAAGCCCAGGCATTTCCCTCCAGGCAGTCTCATCCCTCCTGCTTAAATTATAAATTATTCAGTGGTGGGAACCACCCATCTGTGGGTGGAGTTCAAAGACTTCCCTTTGCACAGTCCCAGAGAAGGCTAATAAACTCCCACTTGACCTTCCTCCAGAGATCCCCAAGCTGAGGGAAGATAGGGAACTTGTTAATGAAGCACAAGGCAGCCCAGAATTGTACCTTACTATATTTTTGGGATGCCTGCCAGAAGTCAAAATCATGGTGCCGCCTTGAGGTCTCTGATTAAGGTGTCTCTACCAAGAAAGGCCCCAGGAAGGTGGCTCCCCAGTACGGAAACATGACGAGGTGGCAGCAAGCCCATCCTCCTCCTCTGCCTTCCCTGCTTTTCACCAGCCACTGCAAGCTCCAGGACGAGCGGGGCTAATTTAATTGCAGTGCTGGTCTCCTGACCTTGCCCAGACCTGTGCTTCCCAGGCAGCTGGAGTAAGAAATCTGTTAGTATAGGCTGAGGGAACCCTCCTTTGACCAGCCTCCTGCCTGCGTAGCCTTCTTGTTGAGAAGGCTTCTCCATCTGAGACTTGGCGAGCTAGTCCATTTTAACCTTGAGTGAGAGTATGGATGGACTCTCTGGTAGGTGTCTGGCATTTCAAGAAACCTGACTGCAGGTTTCTCTTACAACGTGTACTGGTGTGTGATCCAGCATCCCAAGTCAAGCTTAGTGGTGTAGGCCTGTCATTCCTGCTTTGTGGGAAACCAAGGCATGCCTAACCTGAAGACGAAGTTCAAGACCAGCTTAAGACAGCCTAGGGAGACCCTATCTCAAAATTAAAAACTCAAAGAGAATGTGATACAAGTATGTCTCTTCATAAAGTATTGTGATACAAGCATGAGTTTGTGATGTAACCCAGAGAGTTCAGATATGTGGTATATACATAAGAGGTCAGTACTTGTCTACTTGTCTAATCCTAATATGGAGACAACCTGACTTTGTCCTCTTGCTTCCACATGTTTACACACACACAAACACACACACACACATCATATCATATCACATCACTTCGCATACCACACTACTACCACCACCCCATGGCTGGCAACATAGCCCAGTGATAGGATACTCAATTAGCATGCATGATGTTTTAGCCTTAATCTCTCAAACAAATCTGTGTTTGACTTCCTCCCTGTACCCAACCCCTGCAAACCAACTCCTTCTCACTATTCATGGCCCATACCGTAAAGGTGAGAAGGTTTTGTGGCCCCCCTCTGTTCTCCTCTCTACTACCCCAAGACCCAGGAGAAAAGGACATCTTGCAAGTACACTATCTAGGCTTCCTAAAGGGTGGAGGAAAACTAGGGTGTAGCTTAAAGGCAAGGGACAAAAGAAGGCCAGCACTATGTATGCTATAGTCAAGAGAATGTTAGATTCAACAGAACTATCTCTGGCAAAGTTGGATGGGTCTGATCTTATTCACAGCTGGGTTTGGGTTGCTCTGACCTGCTTAAGAATCAAGGCAAAGCAAGCAGGGAGAATAGGAGATGGTTTCAACTGACACCCTCTGGATCCATTCTCTCTATCATGGTGGGAAGGACTAGGGCTACTCCCTCCCTAGTCTTGAAGGAGCTTCTGGAAATTCCTTTAATTGGAAAGTGGCCCTGGAGATGCTATATTGTACTGGACAGGCAGCCTGTCGTCAGAGTTTATAGTCTATTTGCTTGTTCAGTGGTTGCTGGGCCCTCTCCTAACTTCTTCCAAACAGTACTTCCTAGTCTGTTATATTAATATCCTTCCAATACTAATCTTTATTTTAATCTAACCCCTAAAGCGTCCAAATAAAAATGTTCTCAAATTCATTTGATCACAAAAAAGATAGGAAATGAGCCCAGGGCCTTGTGAATCTGTGAATCTGGAGAAAAATATATTAAGAATTTGAGCCTCAGAAATCTCACTAATGGCTTGAGTCACCACGTCCCATATGTTAAAAAAAAAAAAAAGCCATAAATCAAACTTGAATTATGCCAGGCGTGGTGGCACATGCCTTTAATCCCAGCACTCAGGAGGCAGAGGCAGGTGGAGTTCTGAGTTCCAGGACAACCTGGTCTACAAAGTGAGTTCCAGGACAGCCAGGGCTACACAGAGAAACCTTGTCTCGAAAAACCAAGCAACCAACCAACCAACCAACCAACCAAACCAACCAAAAAACCTTGAATTATAGGTTGAATTATACCTTGTTCCCTTCGCACAAGAGTTATCCTTCAATACTTCCAAAGCCTTCTACCCAGTGAGGAGGAAAACGTTGTTCCACGTTATAGATAGGAAACAGATACCCAAAGAATTGTTGGCAGGGGTCCAAGGCTAAGAGTGAAAGTATTACAAGGGTTACAACTGACAAAGATGAGGAAGGTAAAGGAGGGCTAGGTCTGGGGTAGAGTCAGGGTAGGTTCTGCAGGGACAGGGAAACATATTGGGAAAGGGTAAGGATCAGGGTACGGATGAACAGTCCAAACCTGATACCATTGTTTGTTGGACTGTTCTTGAGTTCTGTCAACCACAGCCTGCATTTGAGGCACGACATTGACATTAGGCATAAATCCCAGAGTAATGAGTTTTCTACTGCTATCAGATGGATGGGAGGAGGTGACTGTGCCTTTGAAATGGGATAAAGTTTTTCCTTTGCATACTTCATGCTTTTTCTAGTACCAAATTCGTAAGAAGCCCAAGGCAGCGAACAGGAAATCCTGTTCCTTTGCTTGAAGTCTACTAATGCTTCACGTGGGGCATGACTTCCTGATAGCCTGGGGTCGGGGGTGGGAGATCAGCCACTGGCTTCCTGAGCTGGAGAAGGGGAGGTTTGCAGGCAGCGTTTTCAGCAGGGACTCTTATCAATATCCACGTCTTGGTTCTTTGGTAGGCAGTGATGAAAGGATTACTGTTGTGTGGGGAAGGAGGAGACAGGAAGACAGTCCTGTACCTATTCTGCTGAGCTGCCAGTCCAGACAGATACTTCCCTCCCTTTTTGGGGGGACGAAGTTAGCTAGGTATGGAAACAATTGAGCCCTGAGGCCAGAGAGAGAGATGGGAGTTGTGGTCTAAGCTGATACCACATGGAGGTGTGCCAAACACACACCTTGCTTATGTGAGCACAGGGTGCCTATGCCTCAGGGGTGGGATGATAGCCTAAGCAGGAGAAAGGAGCTATCATAATAGACATTTATCAACCTCTGCCTGCTCTTCTGGGTAAATGCCCCAAAGATGGTATGGATTGAGCTAAGTAGGTAATAAAAGTCAAGAGTTGGGGCTCAGAGGAAGAACATTTTTGCCTGGGGCTACATCCCTAGCTGTATAGAGAGGTACAGATATCCAGGCTAAGCTTAGGAGGTCTGTTAGAGCCTGAGTGGAAAGAGCAAATGTGAGGGAGGGAAAGTGTAAGTGAATGAGTGATGGAACTTTGTCTCTAACTGCCACTCATAGCAGAGCATGCTCAGAACTATGGACTCCAGCCCTGTACTGACTGCCAAAACATAGTTCAAGTCTCTGCCTTTGGTAGCTCCAAGCCCGGTGAGGATCTGAGTTAGATGTAAACAGAAACACAAGAGATAATGTGTAGGAACTTAAGAGACATGTGCAAGTCATGAGTGACAAATATTGATATTGTCTTGAACATTTATCAAGACATGGTGGCTTTAGCTAAGTATGGTGGCATTGTCTTGTTATCCTGGCACTCAGAAGGAAGAGACCGGAGGCGCAGGAAGTTTAATGTCTTTCTCAGCTACCACTGAGTTTGAGGCCAACCTGGTCTACCTGAGATCCTCTTTCAAAATGAAAACAAAGGAGGCCATAGCTTTAAAGTTACCCCAGAAACCGGTCTACAATGAATGAATGAATGAATAAATTTAAAGTGTATGTACACTAGAAGAGAGTGTCAGATCCCATAGGACTATAGTTACTGATGGTTATAAGGTGCCTTGTGAATGCTGAGAATTGAACTTAGGACCTCTGGAAAAGCAGCTAGTGCTGTTAACTCCTGACCTGGGGAATGGTGGCTTTTCTCTCTCTCACAGCAGCATAATCACACCATGCATTTCTTTGTAGTTGCTCATGCTGCTGAATATGAGAGCCACTCTGCTGTTTTCCTTACTCTCTGCTCTATGGATGTTACCCATCTACTAGTAGCAGCATTTGAAGTTTCCAGACTTTTCCACTTGAGGATCCTGAGGCCAGTGCTGTCATGACTCTTAGTGATCGTGTGACCATCTCTCTCAGGGTTTGCAGGAATGGAACCACTGGGTCATATGTTCAGCTTAAGTGGACATTCTGGCTGCATGTCAAAGGGTGGCCTAGCACATGCGCAATATTGTCAACAGTGGATGAGTTTCACACCCTCTCATCCTCGTCTGCTGTGGGTATTATCAGGCTTGTTCATTTTACCTTTCCAGTGGTTATCTAGAGGTCATCGCTTATAACCTTAGCTTGTATTTTCCAGATAATTGATCATAACGAACATTTTTCCTAACCATCTGTATATCCTGTTTTAAACATATCACTTATATAAATTGTTCTCATGTTAAACTCAGCCTTTGTGTTAAATGGGAATTTATGAGTTCTGTTTGTGTGGGGGTTCTGCAAAGTCCTTTACCAGTCATGTGTATTGTAAATGTCTTTGTACTCTCAATGGAGCTCCTTGACAAAGAAAAATTCTTACTTACCAAAATTTCTCCTTAACTGTTTATACATTTTATCCCCTGCCTGAAAAGTTTTTGCAAAAATCAAGAGAATAACCTCTGTCTTTTCTAGAAGTTTTAGTGTTTTACATGCTGTATTTGTGTCTGTAATCTACCTGGGATTCTATATATATACACACACATATATATATATAAAATTTATATGCAATATACACTACATATAATATGGTATAATAATATGTATTATATAACATAGTATAATATAGAATGCATACACATATATTTTATATATATGTATTATATATGTATATACATGTTGTGTAATGTTAAATAGGAGACATTAATTTCTTGGACAGAGGATATAGTTGGTAATGTGTTTAACTAGCATGCACAAAGGCTTGGCTTTGATATCCTGCACCACCACCAGATTGTTGGAATGGAGCCTGGGGAATAGAAGCAAGAGGGTCAGAAATTCAAGGTCACACTGGGCTACCAAGTAACTTTGGGACTAACTGGGCCTAAATGAGACCTTGAGTTTTTCTTTGTTTTGTTTTTGATGCATTTCATAATCACCTGAAATCCCAATACTAGGAATGGAGAGGCAGGAAATAATCAGGGGTTCAAGTCAGGAAATCAGGGGTTCAGGGTCATCTTAACTGCAGAGCAAGCTTGAGGCCAGCCTCTGCTACATGAGACTCTGTCTCACAAACACCCAAACCAATAACAATACGAACCATATAGATAGATGACAGATAGAGAGGGCATATTTCTAGGGGCTGGAGAGATGGCTCAGTGGTTAAGAGCACTGACTGTTCTTCCAAAGGTCCTGAGTTCAATTCCTAGCGACCACATGGTGGCTCACAACCATCTGTAGTGGGATCTGATGTCCTCTTCTGGTGTCTCTGAAGATAGCTACAGTGTACTCACATACATGGAATAAATAAATAAATCTAAAAAAAAAACATATTTCTAAATGGATATAGCTGACTCAACAGCAGTTATTTTCCCCTGCTCTGCAGTGTCACCTCTGTCATAGATCAGGTGTCCCATGTGGAGCTCTATTTCTGATAGATACTGTTCTTCCCTGCTGCTCAGTCTGTCTGTAGATATCACATTTTCTTTTTTTTGTCGCAGTTTTTTTGGCTTTTTGTTTGTTTGTTTTTGTTTGTTTGTTTGTTTATGAGAAAGTGTCTCTCCCAGGCTGACTTTATGTTCATTCTGTAGCTGGAGAGACAGCTTTAAGCTTTTAATCCCCCAGCCTCTACTAAATTGTTGGCATCACAGGAGTGTGCCACCCATCATGCACTGTCTTGATTACTTAAATCTTGATGTCTGGTATCCTACACCTCCAGCTTTAGTTTTTATTGATATGGATTTCTTAGTGACTGAAAGGGTGGGGTCGTGAGATGAATGAGATTGTGGAACAGGATTTACCCGACCAGTAAATGAAGAAGAATCTGAATGAAGGGAAACAGTGTGCAGACCATCTTGAATAGACTGAAGGAGGTTTACATATACAAATGACCTGGTGACTGCTCCTGCCCTTCACAATGTGGAAAGCCCTTTGACATTCACTGTGTCATAGATCCTCACTGTGTGCTTATGGAGACACCAGGTAAGAACAGTAGAGCATTTTCAAAGATTAAAAAAAAAAAAAGGCAGGGGAGAGGGGTCTCAGGACATTGAGAGGCTTGGCTAACAAGGTCTGACACAGGGAAATAAATGATACAATAATTCTCACACATCACTTTTTTTTTTTTTTTTTCCAAGACAGGGTTTCTCTGTGTAGTCCTAGCTGTCCTGGAACTCACTCTGTAGACCAGGCTGGCCTCGAACTCAGAAATCTGCCTGCCTCTGCCTCCCTAGTACTGGGGCTAAAGTGTGTGCCACCACTGCCCTGCCCCACACATCACTTTAAAGCCTATCCTAGCTCATACCTATAACCCTGACTGATGAGTTAGGAGATGGAGGAAGGAGAATTGAGGCTAGACTATTGAGACTTACTTCAAAACAAAAGCCAATCACAGCTTATTGATTCATGGTTTCATGGAAAGGTTTTCTGAGACTATCAGGTAGTAGCTTGGGTTTTGATGTGATGAGCCATAAAGGTTATCAGGTGTTAGTGATGGAATGTTGAAATCCACCCTTGGAATGACCTTTGTACAGCAAGTTGGAGGCAGGGGAGCAAGCAGGATATCCTCTAGGCTGTCACTGTGCATTGAGCAGAAGCTTAGACAGGTAGTGAAGTAGAGGATGAGAGACAGACGTGATACACACAGAGGAGACCTTCAAATGTGGCTCTGTGCCCAGGATCCACTCTTCAGATCAGTCAGTGGATCACACACACACACACACACACACACACACACACACACACACACACACACGTCTGCATACCACACTGTTAGAGTACTTGGTTCTCTTCTTGGTTGAAAAGAAAAAAGTTTATATATTTTTAACCTTTTCTTAGCTAATCTTGTGATTAAAACCAAACCAAGAAAATCTTTCCCCTCCAGCTTCTCTGATGAATCCTCCATCTGTTGCCCCCGGGCCTCAGATCTGATGAATCTCTAGAAGGGCCCCTGAACTCTGCCTTCCTGAGATGGCTGGCCTTGGCCTGTGCTTGTCCAGTCAGCTCAGCCCCTTTTATCTGCCCACTCCCTTTCAAGAGCTCTGGCATGGCCTTGCACCCTCAGTGGGAGACTGATCTTGTTGGTGAGTGAGAGCTCTTCCATAGCCCCTCCTACTCCACAGAGTGGGTTGGGGCACTGAGTTCTATATAGATCTGCCCAGTGCACTTTAGGGAGCACTGACATCAAATGACACAGGGATCTCTACAGAGAAAGGACTCAGTCAAAGCCACTGACCTAGTGACCAGTGTTTCCAAACAAACCTGGTCACCTGATGTCTAGTCCATTATCTTTGCTGTTCCACCATCAAGAAAGACAGTTGAGGGCTAGTGAGATGGCTTGCTGGGTAAAAGCACTTGCCATGAATACTGATAACTTGAGTTCTATCCCTGCAACCCACGGAAAAGTTGAAAGAGAAAAAAAAGTATTAAGTTACGAGATAGACAGGTAGCAAAGTTGCTCATATCTGTGGCTTGTGTACAAGCACACCCATGTATCACATGCAGATAATAATAATACTTCTTAAAAATTAAGAAAGAGGGTCTGGAGAGATGGCTCTGCGGTTAAGAGAACTGACTGCTCTTCTGAAGGTCCTGAGTTCAAATTCCAGCAACCACATGGTGGCTCACAACCATCCGTAATGAGATCTGATGCCCTCTTCTGGTGTGTCTGAAGACAGCTACAGTGTACTTAACATATAATAAATAAATTTTTAAAATTAAAAAAAATAAGAAAGAGATGTTGTGTATTAGGGAGATACTCATTGGTCAAGGTCTTGCCATACAAGCATGACTGCAACTGCAAGCTTTTCTACCAGCCTCTTGTACCCTGAAGTCACAACTCTGAGACCTAATTACTTCATTTATAAATGCCTAGGCAATCAGCTTGGGCTTGCTACCTGACTAGCTAGTAACTCAATATTTGATTTATTCTCTGTAAGTCCTGCCACATGCTTAGTTACTTTCCCTGGGGTTTGTTCATCTGTCTCCACCAGCTAGGGTGAATCTCTAAACCTAACAGTAAATAAAGGTCAATGTTCTACATGTATTCATGCAATATTCAGACATGATGTGACTGTTGTATATTGTTTACAGTGAACCTTTTTTTTTTTCTAAGTAGAAAGCACATACGCTAGAGTAGTGTTAAAAGTGTTTTATGATGCACAAGCCAGTATATTAGTTCTTTTGGCCTTCCTGTGGTGAAGATCCTGATAAAAGCAACTTAAGAAAGGAAGGCTTTATTCTGGCTGAAAGGAGTGGCGAAGTTGATCACAGGCATCTGCAGTCAGGAAGCAGGGAGGGATCGATGCTAGTTCTCAGCTAGCTTTCTCCTTTTCATTCAATCTGAGACCCCAGCCCATTGAAGGGTACTGTACACATTCAAGGTCTATCCTCCAACCTCACGACTCCTAGGTAATTATACACTTGTCAAGTTAAGGTAAAACAGGTATTAGGGACCAAACTTAATTCTGTGTATATACTTTCATATACCAGCGTCACCAAAACCACACCAGTAACATGTCATACTGCATCATTACAATATTACTAGTTAATAAGACATTTTCAGCCCCACTATAATACCATAAGACTTTTATTGGATGTGTGGTCCAGTGTTGACCAAACACTATTAATATGGAGTAGGACAGTATGTAGTCTAATTTGTCAGCATGCCACAACTGAGAAACATACAAGTGCAAAAGAAAAAGCTTTGATTCAAAAGAATTCAGAGGCTTCTTCCAAGGCCTTCTGTCATTGCAGATCTGGGTTCTACCTGCTTTTGTATGATCCCAGAGTCTCTCTGTCTTTTCTGTTACAAAACACCCCTGTTAAGGACCAACTGCCCTCTCGATGGGATCTGTCCTGGGAGAGAAGACTTTATGGCGTTTTCAACAGGCAAGCAAAGATCAACCTGTGTCCGCTGGAGCAAGAGCCAGGCAGGCCCTGAGACAGCTACTGACCTGCAAACCCTTTCCCATCAGGTGCTCGAAACATTTACAGAGACTGGAGTCTGTTTTCTTCCTACCCAGCATTTCAAATCTCTTGAGTCCATGAAATGCTGGCAGGATATTGCTAAGAATCCCATTGGCTTCTGGGCCTGTGGGTCCAAGTGGCAACCAGGGAGGGCTCCCTCAGTGAAGGGCTGGATTATAATAGGCCCTGATTTAACCATGCTGCAGAGATAGCCAAGCCCCAATGCCAGGGAGAATCAAGGCTGGTTCTGGGGACCTAGACATTGCCAATAGGCACCCTTCAGTGGTCAAGTAGTAGATGATGACTAACATGGTCCTTCTTTGGCGGTTTTTCTCTTCTTTTCTATTTTTGCTCTCAGTTTTACTCTGCTTCCTGTCATCCTAATAGTCAGTATCCATCACCGGTCTTGGAAAGTGTTGCAAAGAGCTGGGGCCTAGCTTGGTGGCATAACATTTGCCTGGTATTCATGAGACCTTGAGTTCCAGCGCCACCCCCCCAAAAATAAAACAAACAAATCATTTCAAAGAGCAGAGCTGCTAGTTGAGGGAAGCAGGATTCAGTGTGGAAAGAAAGTAGAAAATGAGCCTAGGAAGTGTGAGAGAGCCATTCATGGCAAGTTACAAGAGGGAGCGT
Source organism: Mus musculus (assembly GCF_000001635.26). Taxonomy (NCBI): domain Eukaryota; kingdom Metazoa; phylum Chordata; class Mammalia; order Rodentia; family Muridae; genus Mus; species Mus musculus. Next base: position 69,161,463 of record NC_000074.6, on the reverse strand, counting down.
GTCTCAGAATGGCCTGGTAGAGGAAGGATGGCAGCCAGCTGCAGTATCTGGAGCCAAGACCCTAACAGTATTTTAAAGAAGGTGGCTGCCAGGATTGACCTGCCCCTCCTTCTCCGCTCTCAGCAGCCACTCATTCTCTTGGTATTTCTTGAAATAATGTAAGTACAACAGACTCCCCGTCTGTTAGAGCAGAGAGCAGTTCTGCATTCAGGCAAACTGCCTTTTATTTCAAGTGCCCTCAGTGCTAATGGGACATGGGGTCTTAACACATGTGCGCACGCCCCTGTGCATGTGGCTGCTGGAGGAATTATCCCCCTGAATGTGGATGAATGGGCAGAGACAATGAACTACAGTGAATGAGCAGTTGTAAGGGGGTCTTTCATGAGGCCTGAATTACAAGTGAACTCCTAAGGAAGGGACCAGCAGGGACACTAACCACATCTAGAGAATCAGAGAGGACTTTTCTGCCTGACAGAACCAGGCTGGCAGGAAAACTAAAGCCCCTTCCCCACCCCCAATTAGCAAGATGACCGGACAGATGGAAGCAGGAAGAAGCACATACCCTTATTATGGGTCTGTCTTGAGATCAGAGCTAGTTCTTCCAATAAAAGAAAAGGTATGACCACGTCTTCTCTGCTGAATCTTGGGGTTAGTTGAGGGGGACAGTATCTAAGAGAACCTTAGTCTTTTTGGGGGGGGTTGTTTGTTTTTTTGAAACAGGGTTTCTCTGTGCAGCCCTGGCTGTCCTGGAACTCACTCTATAGACTAGACTGGCCTCAAACTCAGAAATCCGCCTGCCTCTGCCTCCCAAGTGCTAGGATTAAAGGCGTGCACCACCGATACCCGGCCAAACCTTAGTCTTTTAATCCCAGAAGAATGTTGTAAGGGCTCTATCATCTCCTGCCTTAGTGATACTTCTTAGTAATATCTGAGTTGGGAAAAAGAACATTCAGTTTCTGAGGTCAATAGCTAAGTGTTTGACTTTTTTAAATTTTCTTAACAGCAACTCACTAACATTATCTCAACCAACCTCCTTGACCCTTTCTAACACCTCTCCTGCCTTCCCTCCCTCTATATCCCTACCACCACCACTACCTCTACATAGACAGTTGAGCTGGGTATATGAAGATGAGTAAATTAGGGTTAATCTGAAAGGATCCCAAAAGCAGTGACACGTGGATTTAAAAAAAAGTCATTTTAGAAATAACTGTTTTAATGATAAATATCAGACAAAGCAGAAAGGTAAATATAGGAAGGTTTCCTGGTTGGGAATGGTAAGGGGAGGGGAGGGGACTAGCCTTTCAGTGGGATAGAGGTATTGACCCTGGGGCCAAGTTGTGGAAGAGATTCTAGGTGAGCCGTCAGGTTTAACAAGACCATGAAGATGGTATGTGTTGAATGTTATCAGGAGGGAATGGGGAAGAATTGGTGGTAGATGAAGAACTGAACAGACCTGGAAAGAATCAGATGCTAAGATGATACTCTGTGACACAATGCCTAATAGACCAATTTTAAAGGAAGTTATTTTGGCTCCTGGCTTCAGAGGAAATAGTCCATCATGACCGGGAGGGCAGGACAGTGAGAGCTGTTCTATACAGGGCCAGCAGCTTAAGGGGTCAGCCCTTTATACTGATGGTGGGTAGAGTATCAGACCAGAACTGGAGGCTTGTATAACCCATGGATTAGTGACTCTTCTTGCCGGATAACACAATACCTAACAGATACAATACAAGCACTCCTTTAGAAAGGAAACAACGGTTTATTTTGACTCACAGTTCCAGGATACGATCTGACATGATGGTTAGAGGTTTGAGGTAGCTGGGAGCTTATGTCCTCCATTAGAAGCAGAAAGCAATGAATGCTGGTACTCAGCTAGCTTTCACCTTTTTATTGTAGACCTGGATTCCAGCCCAGAGAATCATACCACCTACATTCATGATAAATCTTCGCTTCTTAGTTAAAAATTCTCTGGCAGTACCCTCCACAGACATTCCCAGAGCTTTGTCTCCTGGGTAATTCTAGATCTTGTCAATTGATTAAACATCAGGATCCCCAAAGTTCCGCTTGTAGTGGCTAATAACATCATCAACCTGGCCTCACATCCCAAAGTTTTTATATCTTTCAAAAGCAACATCATTAGTTAGGGAATCGAGTGTGTACACTCCTCATCATGAGGTAGCATGGACTTCAGATCCAAAGCATCATTTCATGGGTGTTGATTTCTGAAAGGGAAATTAAGGCAGCGATTTCAGAGAAGTTGCCAGGGTTTCCAGCTGAGAGGGATCCGGTCCATACTTTACAATCGTAACTTCTAGCTGCAGTATAATGGAAGGTTTCGTCCATTCACTCAGTGAGCATCTTTGAAGCTCCAACTGTGTGCCAGGCACAGTGCTCAATGGTGTCGTGGTGAGTGTGGCAGTTGCCAGTCCTTACAGTTGGCTAGCCTTTCTGCTTTCATTGTCTTCTACCAGCTCCTCTCCAGTACCAGACTTTCCAGATTGCGTCGAGCCAGCGTTGGCAGAAGGCATGGGCAGCACCCTGGGACGATGCCAGCATGCTGACAAACTCTGTTTCAAGCTCGGGCTCTGTGGTGGTAGCAAAAGAAGAGGGTGCTTTGCAGACAGATTGCACGCTGGGGTGACTTTCAATTCACAGGGAAATGTCCAGTTCTTAGGCCATATTTTTCATGGTTTGTCCCATGAAAATGAACATATTCTTATACTTAGTTCTGACATCCAGTATCGGAGACATCTTTATATAAAAGTTGCACCTTCTAATGAGTCAAACAAGACAAATCTAGCCTAAGATTACACGATTTCTTTATTTGTTTTGCTTTTCCACTGTGAATTTATCAGTTTTAATTTTGTTGCTTTGTACAAAAGACCCTACCTTAGCTTTGATCTATAGACTGCAGTGTGTATGTGTGTCTGTGTCTGTCTGTCTGTGTGTGTGTCTGTCTGTCTGTCTGTGTGTCTAGTTGATTCATGTTTCAATGTTCCTGGTTTTAAAAAGACATTGGTAGTACCAGGTGCAGAGACAGCACTTGGAGGCAGAGGCAGGTGAATATCTATGAGATTAGGCTGTTATCTATAGTGAGTTATATATAGTGAGTTCTCTGTCAGTCAGGGCCAAAGAGCAAGACCCCATTAAAACAAACAAACAACAAAAATAAAACAAAGTGTTGGTTATTTCTTTTTAAAGCTTCTTTACAATTTTTTTTTTTTAAATTAGGTCCTTATGTAACATACGACTTTAATCTCAGCGCTCAGAAGGCAGAGTCAGACCAATGAGTGTAAGACCAGGCTGGCCTACACAGTGACTTCCAGATCAGTGTCACGAACTGTTGTAAAACGGGGCAGAAAGCAAATTCCTCGAAACCCGGTGGAAAAGGTTCTAATACTTTTTTTATTTATTCATAAACAGCAAAAGGCAAATAAATGGCGAAAGGGACCGGCATTCATTCACACAAACTCTTCACTAACCTTTCTGGTCTGGCAGGCATAGCCTGGCTTCTGGCAGCGCAGGTAAACAGGACTCGATGTTCCTTGCTTTGGATCAACTGGAGCTGAGCCCTGGCAATGGGTGTCCACATGAGCATCCATGTGGGGTCCACGCAGATTATTTCTCGGCACGATGTTATTTCTCGGCACGATGCTGTCTCCATTGGGCCCTCGGGAGATGAGCGATTTTGCCGTGCCAGACCTGAGTTTTTAAGCTAAATTCAGCCAATTACAACTAGAGCGTTCCACACATTACTTCATGTGCTTCTTTACCACTCACACGCGCACTCTGTGGCCTGGTTTTCATAGTTATCTAGGACCTCAGGCACAGTCCATGGGTTGCCCCAGCGTGGGCTCAGGCGGTGGGCATGAGATGTTCTTTATCACTCGCGCCCACTCTCCAAGGCTTGGTTTTCATGACTATCTGGCCGGAGGAAGTACAGCTTCTGGGAGTGCAGCTGCGGTGGCCTCAGGGTTAAGGCTGCTGGCAGCTTTTACAACATCGGTGAAAAATGCCCTCTGAGGCCATGTGTTCTTTACAACCAAGTCAGTTATATAGGGAGATCCTAACTCTTAAAAACGTTTAAAATTAATTATTTTTTAGTTAGTATACAAGATAATGTGGTTTTTTGCTACGATATACACATAGCACCTGTTCATATCTTCCACCTTCTCCCCTACTGTCCTTCCCCTTTCCCTCCCTTTCTCTCCAAATAATTTCCTTCTACTTTAATGTTTATATAGATTTATATATAGATATATCTATATCTATATCTATATATAAATACTATATATGTCATGTCATATATATTTAATTCTAGATTCCATATAGAAGAGAAAACATGTTTGATTTTCACTTAATATGATAATTTCCAGTTCCATCTACTTTCCTGCAAATATCACTTGTTGTTTTTTACAACTGAGTAAAAATGCCATTGTGTATATATGCCACATTTTCTTGATCCACTCCTCTGTAGTATGGTTCAATGTTTTGGCTATTGTAAATACTGCAGCAATAAACATGAATGTGCAAGTTTTTCTGTGATAATGTTGACTTAAAGTCATTCAGAGTAGTATATTTGACGTGGTGTATTTTATTTATTTATTTCTTCAATTATTTTAAATTTTTGAGGCAGAATCTTGCTGTCTCTCAGACTGGTTTTGAATTCATCATGCTCCTGCTTCAACTCTCTGAGTACTACATGCATGGACCAGCACTCCTTGGTGTCTATTTCTTGATAACTGGAAAGCCTCATATATTTCTTCTCTTGTTCTTTTGGAGAATGGGGGAGGGGGTAAGTGGCCACTGGCTATATATACTTCTGTTACCATTAGGGGGAGTATATTTAGTCCCTGAAAGCTGCCTTCCTTTCTACAGTCACCAGGGTTGCTCCTACCCATCCTACAAAGGCCTCAAAACTACACACCTCCTTGCTTCTAAGCCCTGACTCCTTTTTCTGGTCTCAGCTCACCCAACTTGTGGCATACACACAAAAGAAATCTCAATCTCCAGCAGCAGTGGTACTATGATGTAGTTCCCACATTCAGTTCACACCTTTATTTTGGCTGTGCACTATCCCCCTTCCTTGGGTAGCTTTCCCCTTCTGGGTCACTTCATCATCACAATCAACTCCCTCTTCTGGGTTCCTGACCAGCCCTTCCCTCTCCTGCTATTCATCTGGATCAAACTAGCTCTTTCTGGCTTCTTTTACCTTGTCTCTCGTCGCTCTCTTCAAACCCTCCCTCTCCAGACTTCCGCTCACTCCCTTCCCTCTGGCGTCTTCTTAGACTTCTCCCACCTCCTCAGGTTCTCTTCCTTTCCTGTGCCTCACCCATTGAAGTCTTCTGTGTGAGAAACTGAAGGGTGGGACGGGGCTATCCCTTCAAGTACTACTTACTCTTCCTGCCCCAGTTTAGTGAATCACCCAACTTCTCCATAAAATATTCTTTGTTGCCTACAAACAGGCTTGAGATCAGTATCTTGAGAGGCAGCTCTCCTGAAACATACAACAGCTACTGGGCCTTCCCATTGTTTTTTAATCATCTTACCCCAGCAAGATGCTGGATGAGGGCCAAGGGTCAGATCAGTAGATCTTTCTTGACTAATTTAGTTTTGTTTTCTACAAATCCCAGCTTCCTGCTTGTGTAAGCCTACCTTCTTATGTTATTGTGAGTTTGTCATAAGAATTCCAAGACCTCAGGCAAATTAGGGCAGTATGGTACTCAGTACATCTTAGATACTTTTCTGAAACACAGCTTGGCATTCACATAGAGCCATGACCTCATGCCCATGTCTACACCCACAAAGGTTATGTCAGTCAGTGGTGTAATCGTAAATCCACAGCAAGGAGGTTTAGCACAAGTCTGTAGACCCCAGCACAGCCGCAGCTTGACCAGAGATATAGACTAAGGTGCTACAGAGGTCTAGGTGTCCATACTGCCTCCTTGTGACAGGTAGTCTTCATTGCCAACTTCATGAAATTCAGAGTCACCCAGAAGATGGCAAGGCACATCTCCTGTGTCTGTAAAAACATTTCTAGAAGATGGGAGACCTACCGTGGATGTAACTAGCACCACTCTCAAGGCTGGCAGGGGTGGGAGTGCGGGCAGGAAAATACTGGCATTTCCCTTTCTCTGTTTTTGTCATAAATGCTTTCCCTGTCACAATCCTAGCACACTAAAACTGAGAGGCAAAATAAATTTGTCTTCCTTCTAAGGAGTTTTTCAACTGTTTGTAATAGCAACATGAAAGTAACTTACCTATTGCCAGGTTTGTAGCAGCTGTGCCAGGGCCACTTAATACTTCCCTGGGTTGGGGATTAAGGATGAAAATATTTTGTGTTTTGTTTTGTTTTATTTTGTTTTGTTTTGTTTTGTTTTGTTTTGTGACAGGATCACTCTACATAGCCCTGAATGTCCTAGAACTCAGAATATAGATCAGGTTGACCTCGAACTTAACAGACATCTGCCTGCCTCTGCCTTTTGAGTGCTAGGATCAAGGTGTGCATTTCCCCCACCCCCTATTAAAAATGAAAACATTGTAAGCCAGGCATGGTGACCCATACCTTTCATTCCAACACTTGGAAGGCAGAGGCAGGTGGATCTCTGTGAGTTCCAGGCCAGCTGAGTCTACAAATTATGTTCCAGGACAGCCAGGGCTATTATACAGTGAAACCCTGGCTCATGAGATCCATGTGGCATAAAGATAAAGTCTATTTCTAATAATTATAGTATAGTACAGAGACAAAGTTTAGAGCTAAGACGAAGGGATGGACCATGCAGAGACTGCCCCACCCGGGGGTCCATCCCATAATCAGCCACCAAACGCAGACACTATTGCATATGCCAGCAAGATTTTGCTGAAAGGACCCTGATATAGCTGTCTCTTGTGAGGCTATGCCAGTGCCCGGCAAATACAGAAGTGGATGCTCACAGTCAGCTATTGGATGGAACACAGGGCCCCCAATGGAGAAGCTAGAGAAAGTACCCAAGGAGCTGAAGGGTTCTGCAACCCTATAGGTGGAACAACAATATGAACTAATCAGTACCCCCAGAGCTCGTGTCTCTAGCTGCATATGTAGCAGAAGATGGCCTAGTGGGCCATCATTGGGAAGAGAGGCCCTTTGGTCTTGCAAACTTTATATGCCCCAGTACAGGGTAACGCCAGGGGCAAGAAGTGGGAGTGGGTGGGTAGGTGAGCAGGGCGGGGGGGGGGTATAGGGGACTTTTGGGATAGCATTTGAAATGTAAATGAAGAAAATATCTAATAAAATTTTTTTAAAAAAAGAAAGGAAAAAAAAGAATTATAGTATAGGATAACAATCCTATACTAAGTCCTGGGCCAGGAACTCTGCTAGAGGTTAGTAACACAGTACTGGATTAAACTGTCTTATAGTCCATCAGAGAAGATAGCAGGCAAGAGGAGTTTCACTGGGATGTGATGGATGGATGCTCTTCTAAGAAAGAATAGAGAGCTGGGCATGCCAGCTGCACACCTTATCATCCTAGCATCCAGGAGGTGAAGCCAGAAAGATTAGGAGTTCAAGGCTGGTTGGGGCTATACACTAAAGTCTTATCTCAAATTGTAAAAGAAAAAAAAAGGAGCAGAAAAAGAGGGTGGGTACCTTTCAAACAGCTTCCCTGTGCTGTCTGGACAACCTCAGAGCTTATGCATGGGAGCAGAGCAGAGAAGCCTGGGTAGGTCAGAGGAAGAAAGGAAAGGCTTACAGGAAATTCACAGGGAGTGGAGTGGGAAGAAAGAGAGGAAATGGTGACACCACGGGACTTCGGATTGCAATGCCATATATAACTCAATGGTGGACACAAACATTTGTCAACACTAAAAGAGTTTCTGAACACGTAGTCAGAAATGACCCCAGAGATGTCCAGTGCCATCCAAATAGTGCCAGTGAGTGACTCCTTATTCTGTGGACAGAAGGCAGCAGGCACAGTTGATATAGCTTGGCCATTGGGAGACAAGCTGGGAGGAAAGCATGGTCTTGTATGGGGGCGTGAAGCCAAACAACCCTACCATTTTCTCATGTAATTTTGCTTATCTGTAAAAGAGGACTCTGCCATTCACAGCTATAGTCACAGGACCCTGATGGTGACTACACACACTAGGTGTGTAATAAATACTTGGAATGTTATGGCAATGCAGTGTTTCTGGCAGCTAATCCCTCCCAGGGTGCATCTGTCTACCTGTATAAGCTACTATGATACACATTCTGGAAGGTGGAACTCAGCAGTGCCTGCCCTACCAAGTTCATCATACCAGGCCCAGCCCTGTTCTTACCTTGGCTGCCCCAGGAGGAGGCTGTATTCAGGAAGAGTGAGCTGTGGCCTGTGAGCCAGAAATCCTGGCTTCTAGAGTCAGCTTTTTAAGCTGTGGCCTCAAGAAACCCTGTCTCTTAATGCTGTGAGTATTGCCTGCCCAGGGTCACACTAAGGACAGATGACATAGAGACCAGGCAGGAGAGCACGGGAGCAACGAATGAGTTAGCTGTGGCATCTAACTTCCTGCTTGTCTCCCAAGGCCTCATAGTGGATACAGTGTTAAATATCTGAGGCTGAGGATGCAGCTCACTAGATAAGAGTGCTTGCCTAGAGTTCATGAAGTCCTTTAGGTGACCCAGGCACAGTGGCTATACTTCTAGCGCTGAGGAGGTAGGAACAGGAGTATCAGAAGTTCAAGGGCATTCTCAGCTGTAGAGAAAGGTCAAGGCCAGTCTGTGATGCATAGTTCCTGTCTATTAAAAAATAATAGTGGGGATGCCAAGCTTCCTCTGCCACCTGCAGCCATGACTGGCCCTTCTGGGAAGAAGTATGGCTCACTCGTGACATACGCGTTAAGGTGGCCTGTGGATCCCAGCTTTTGTCTGTTGTCTTGATGGAGTTAAATATTCAGATGAAATGTAGAAGAATCGTCCAACTCAAATTCACACACGTCCCTAATTTTCTGAGGAAAATAAAACAAGATGCTTATTCCCAATGAGCTGGTCAGGCTGTGACCAAGAAAGTGAGAGAGGTGCAAAGAAACTCCCCTGACAATGAGTCTGCAGTGCCGGTGGACTTGAGAGGCCTCAGCTCTGAGCAGCCTTCCAGGACATCGGTACACCATTGGCAGCCTCCAGCCAAGGGAGGCTGATGACCTGGGATTTGATTTCACACAGAACTGGCAATGCTTTTCTTCAGAAACAGCCAAGCAGGGTATAGTAGTGAGGGAAAGGCACTTCTCCGCATTCCCTCCACCTGCCTGGGCAGCCTCCTTGGGTCAGGGAAGGTCATTCCTGCAGACAGCCAAGCATGTGGAAAGTTACTGAGAAGCTGTGATGGCATGCTAGGACAGCATCGCTGGGCCCAGAAGTGCAAAGAGGTCCTGGCATAGAGCTCCAGTCAGCCTGGTGTCCCTGACCTCTAAAGGCTCACAGGTGCTAAGGGGACAGATGAAAAGCTCCGGTGGGAGCTGGGTGGCAACCTGCCGATGCCCTGGACTTCTGAAGAGGTCTCTGGCTTCATCGTGCACCTGGATACTGACACTGCGGCTCCATACTCAGAGGGGTCTCAGACCATGTGTTGAATATGAGGCTCTGGCCAGACATGTCAAATAATACTGAAAGAGGTTTTTAACTCAAGACAGGTAGAGACATTAAGCATGGTCCTTGCTGTAGAGTATGCAATATAACACACTCAGGTACACCTGCTACTTAACGGAACCAGATAAGGACCAGAGCTGTGAGGCTGAGCCGAGCTCTTGGGCAGGGCTTTGCACTGCTGTGTTTCCTATATTTTGTAGTCTGCCATTTTGTCACCTCTTACACAGCACAATGCAATCCAATCAGGACAAACATGCCACACACACACCTTACCACTCACCATCTATCCACAGCAGTCGTGCACATACACATCGAAGTGGGTAGGAAGGTGCCAGCATAGGGTGGGGACTGACGGAGTGCAAAGCAAGGAGAAACAGCTTTTAAAGGCAGCTCTCACTGGGAAGAGAGTCCCCTTGGTATTGCAAACTTTATATGCCCCAGTACAGGGGAAAGCCAGGGCCAAGAAGTTGGAGTGGGTGGGAAGGGGAGCAGGGTGGGGGTGGAGGGTAATAGGGAACTTTCGGGATAGCATTTGAAATGTAAATAAAGAAAATACCTAATAATAGTTTAAAAAAAAAAAGGCAGCTCTCATATGTTGCTTCCTTTATCAGTCCCATCCTTCTCCACGTCTGCCTACCAGTTGGAATTTTCCTTTCTCCCTGCTTAAGGCAGAGCCCTCCTTCGAGTCTTGTGACTGGCAAAAGAATTTCTGCCTTTTCCCTGGTTTTATCTCTTGTTACGAGTTAGAAATTTCGACTTTCTCCAGGGTTGATGACTGACGATGACACTGGAAGTCTCAAGTTGCTGGGGTGCAGGCCCCTGGGTGGGGTGAGACCCTGGATCTCATCCTGAGTCTCAATATTTTTTTAGTGGTACCTTTCAGCCTGGACTGCCATTCCCACCCACCTTTTCTTCCACAGTTAATGATAGACACAAGCAGGACGCAGGCTTATGGTGCTATGCCTATGCCTTGCTGGCCTCAGACCAGTCTCAGACCTTGCTGTGCCTTCATAGTGTGGAACACTCGATCATTTCTGTGTTTAAAAGTTTTTCCAGAGCTGGGGATATAACTCAGATGGTAGAGGACTTCCCTAGAATACTGGAAGCCCCAGGGCTCAGTTCCTAGTACCACATAAAGCGAGTGTGATAGTCAGTCCCTATAATCCCAGCATATGGGATTTAGAAACAGGAAGATCAGAATTTAAGGCCATCCTCAGCTATATAATAAGTTTAAGGCTAGAAGTTTGAGGCTAGTCTGAGCTATATGGGACCCTGGTTTGTTTGTTGGTTGGTTTGTTTGTTTGGGGCAGGAACTGAGGTGTAGGGTACCGTCTCACTTTTTTTTGTAGCCTTGACTGGCCTGGACTTTTAAATATCTAACTACCTGCCTCTGCCTCTCTGGGGCTGGACTTAAAGGTGTTTACTCCCAGACCCAACAAGACCCTATCTTTGAAAAACAAAGAAGCAAGCAAACAAAACTACTCCTCCAAATGTCATTTCATCTGCAACCTGGGGCCAAGTTCTTTCTAGGCTTCCAACCCCCAAGGAGTCTTACCCTGACTGCCAGATGGGCCTCAGGCTCAGATTGCAGAAGGGGTTGCCTCCATGATGGCACAGGAGAGATCACAAGAGCCTCTGTATTCAAAGGATGCCATTAGTGATGGGTTTTGCCTCTGGATAGGTAAGTCAGTGGAAAGGATCTCAATATGGACCTAGGAACAGTGACTGGAAAAATCAGAATTTTGGGGAGAGTCACAGAAGTACTCGTCAGAGTTAAAGACCTTCAGGGATTCAGGGAGCTTGAGAGATGTCCAGCCCAAGCAGAGACTTGGGATATCTGGTTGGCCAGATACTGACCACATGCCGACTCTGGTGTCCAGAGCCAAGAATATCATAATTCTAACAGTGTGTCAATACATCCCTTCCCCTAATCCATGGCTGTTTTATCACTGTTTTCTTCAGATCCTTTCCAACTAGAGCTTAGCCTCAGAGCCATTATATCTGTCCACATGAGATGGCAAAGAGTCTAGCCATCTAGATACTGTTCAACCCTTCTTCCTGTCCTCCCAAATCCTGCTGTCTACGATCAGAATCTCCATTCTTTGATTCATTTTTGCATCTGTCTGTCCTATGTCAGTACGGCCTAGACTGCCAGGCATTGTCACCCAGAGCACCAAGAGCCATATGTGTGAAAGAATGCTTTTGGCTTGCTTTTGTGGGAGGAACTACACTGAAGGCAGCAGGATAAATTTACTTGAGCTTTTCATGTAGCTGGGGTTTTATGTTTGAAATGGGAAACGTTGGGGTTGGTTGCCAATCATATTCCTGAGGAGAGGTGTCAATCAGCTGCTGCTGAGACACAAGCTGCACACCGATCTGGAGGAAGGCTCAGCTGGCAGCAGAATACCTCGGACCTGCACACAAAAGGCTGCCAGGCAGAGTGGCTTTTGATTCCTCCAGAGCAGTGGGAAGCACAATTGCTTTTGTGCAATGGATGGAATGACTCAGCCTGCCTGTGATTACCCTTTCACTTTCTGCCTTGCTTCTGAATCCAAGTTCACTTAATTGAGGTGTGTGGGCCCTTGCTCTCGACCCACCAGCAGCCGGCTCCCCATTAGCACATCAGTACCCTCAGTCTTGCCTCTCACCTCCCACACTCCCCACCCCTTCCTCCTCTGCTATTGCCTCTTTTTTTTTTTTTTCATTCATCTATTCACTCAGAAAGTATGTATTGAGCTCTGCACATAGAGTCCTCCAGGCGTCTGAAACTTGCAAACTGGGCTCACCTCCTCTTCTAGCCTTGCTCCCCATTTCACCCCTACCCCTGCAGCAAATGGGGCGGGGGAGGGGTATCAAGGACAAGAGCTGAAACACTGGAAGGAGTCCTGGATAGGAAAAGCTGAATCAGGCAGAGCAAAGTAGGTGGTGTGGGGGTGAGGTTGTCAAAGGATACTCAATAAGCCCAAGGAACATGCCCCTTAGCCCTTGAGAGATCTCTTTTGGAGAGCTGCCTGGAGGCCCATCTGGTACAGCTGGCAGATGCCTGGGACTGTAAGATTCAGCTGCCTAGGAGAAGATGCTGTGAAATCATCCCTATTACAAGGGGAAAGTGTAGGGCATACCTGAAGGACTCTCTCTCTCTCTCTCTCTCTCTCTCTCTCTCTCGTGTGTGTGTGTGTGTGTGTGTGTGTGTGGTGGGGTATGGGTATGGGTATGGGTATGGGTATGGGTATGGGTATGGGTATGGGTATGGGTATGGATATGTTTGTAGAAGCCAAAGGTTGACACTGGGTGTCTTTCTCCATTGATGTCTACTTTATTTATTGACAAAGGTTCTCTCTGTAAACCTGGACCTAGCTAGTCTAGTCAGGCTGCTGATTTCTAACTCCATGCTTGCTTTTATGTGGCTTCTAGAGATCCAGACTCTGGTCTTCAACACATGCACAGTAAATACCGTATGCACTGAGCTATTTCTCCAGTGCGAGGACTCACTATTCTAACTTGAAGACACATGAACGTGGAGTTCTTGCATCTTTCCACATTGCCTCCTGAATGGTTGGCAGTCACTCTATTAGTTTCCTTTCCCATTGTTGTGGTGAAGTACCTTCACAAAAGAAGCTGAAGGAAGGAAGGAAGGGCTTATTTTGGAGGACTCATTGAGGCATCATGAAGCAATCCACATTCTTTCTAGTTACTTATGGGATGGGGGGCCTGCTGAGTTGCATATCCAGAAGGTGAAGAGGGAAAGGGTACCACTAACTGCTCTCCCTGGGCTGTGTGTGAAAACCATGGCATCAGGAATGTGAGACAGCTGTCACATGTCATCTGCAAGACTGGAAGAAGAGAAGGACAATACTAAGGCCTCCCTCCTTTTCTCCCTTTATATCATCAGGGACTTGAGCCCATGACATTGCAACACCCTTATAAGCCCAGCTAGAACTTTCTCATACACGTGCCCCTAGGTCTCTCTCCTGAAGCCTGTCAAGTTCTCAGTCTTAGCCATCACACTCAGCAGCCTTTTTTCTGCCTTAATTTTGGTTATCATATATCTATGCCATTTTCTTCAGTGCTGGTGATGGCTGGAGTTGCTCTCAGCTGTGTTTTTCTGACACTCAAGGAAACGGAGATTCATATAGATAGTGATTCTTATATCAGATGGGAGTGGGCCCATCTATCTGTGATCCTTTGTTGAGAGCAGGTAAGGTATGTAGCGACATGGGGCCTGATGAACAGAGTTGAATGATCTCTTCCTGTGTACCTATGGCTCTGCCAGCCAGGAACAACAGTGGGCAAAGTCCAGAAAGTGAAATGAGGGGCCTAGAGGTGATGTGAGACAGAACCCAAATCAGCTCAGGTTCCCTAACTTCTAGCCTTGCATCCATTGTGAGGCTCCTCCCAGAGAACAGCCATCTTTCACACTGGACTCTGAAACAAAGGAAAGTGTTAAAGCACAGGGCTGGAAACAGTGGCCTGGCCAGACAGCCTGTTCTTCCAGTGTCTGAGAGAAGGGGCAGACAACTGCAGACTGAAGCATTCCTATATATACTAGGGCCAGCAGGGCCCTCTCTCTAAGCAACTTGGCAAACTCGAGCATCTTGGCCTTTCAGCTAAATCTGTGTTGTTGGTTAAACTCCTCCTAGAGTCTATCTGTGTACCTGGCATCTCTCTCAGATCCTGGAAACAGATTTCTCTAGCTTATATTTCTTTGTCTTGGCCAAAGACTTTGAACAGGACTACTCTGGGGTGGTTCAGGGTAAATTCACTTCTCTCCGAGGTGACCAGTTTATTCAAACATCTGCTTAGAACAGGAAGCTGAGCAATGAGCCAAGACTGGCAGGGATGTCAGCTTCCCTTGGAGAGGAAATGGCTAAGAGGAGACTCCGGTTCTTCAGGTGGACTTTGCTTTCTATTGCACGTGCCCATGGTCTGTCTCAAGGGACTGTGTTTATCAGTGAGTTCAGTAGAAGAGAGCTTAATGTCGAGAAAATAAGGACGTGGTTCCTATAGCCAAGATGAGAGCCTTCTCTTGGAGGGGTGGGAGGGGTGGGACAGAGCTCTTACCCTACCCAGAAGCTTCCAGCCATGCCTGGAGATAGGACTCACAGGAACACTCTCACAGATACCCTCTCCCACATACACACATATATTCATAATGACGCACATACACACTCATAATGAAACACACTCAAGCTCACACACTCATGTTCTCACTCTAAAACTCATATATATTCTTATACATACACACTTGCCTCCACACTCATACAATCAGGCTTGCACTAACACATGTTTACCCATGCACTCATGCACACAGTCATGCACAGTGTTGCTTACAACCACACACTTTCTCACAAAGACAAATGTGTTCATGTTTACGCATATACTCATCGTTTCATGCCCATATAATGCTCTTATACGTTTTACATTCACACATGCACACACACACACACACACACACACACACACACACACACACACACACCACTCCATATGTCACCCATCGAGAGCAGTTTGAACTGCTCTATGACTGGTCCTTTCTAAAAATGAAACCCAGGTGTGCTTGTCCTATTAGTATGTAAAACTGAGTTGCCAACCTGGAATTTGAGGTATGATCTGGCATACTCCCTTCACACTTGAGCCTCAGTATAGCCTAGATCATGAAGCATTTAGGTATAGGATGTAGAAGGTCCCATGAACATGGTATTTTTCCCTCATGGCTGCTACAGAGTTGCAAGTTTCTACTAAAGCTTCTTCATGCTCAGGGTTCCTCCTACCCCCTCCACAAGGTGTCATCTCTGAAGAATAACCATAGCTACAGAACCTGCCCTACCTTAAAGTGACAGACCCTCCTGGCCTTGCCTTGGGGCTTTGTGTATCTTCCTGCATCCCTTCTTGGCTAATAAGTAGCTCAGGTACCAGCTGCCCTGGAGGGATTCAACTAAAGGCAGGGGGCCTATAAAACCTAGACAGCTTCCAAGACCTCATTAGAGTAAAATTTAGAAGAACTCTCATGCATGTATCAAAGTTGTCATATATAAGAGAGGTTTGGCAGCACAATGCCTAGGTGAGCAGAGAGCATTGCAGTGTGAATGCCTAGGAGATGCTAGCAACCTAATAACATTTGTATAAGAGCCACAGAGCATTTATACAGAATTGTGTTAAAATGTTTTATGATACAAACATGTTCCTGTGAAATTCCTGGAGTTGGCTTCCTTTGGGCAGAGAGCTTGGGGTAAGGGGTTGGGGAAAATGTGGGATGGGAGTTCAACTCTGCCCTGTTTTATTTCCAAAATCAGCATATCAGCATTTTAATAATTGTCAATATTTCATGGAGTACTTGAGTTAGGGGTAGTTTTCTTTTTAATTTTAATATTTATTTTTTGAGCTGGGTGGTGGTGGTGGCAGAGGCAGCAGCACACGCCTTTGTTTCCAGCACTCATGAGGCAGAGGAAGGTGAATCTGAGTTCAAGGCCAGCCTGGACTACCAAGTGAGTTCCAGGACAGCCAGGACTGCACAGAGAAACCTGTCTCGGAAAAAAGTTAAAACATAAAAAGTAAAACAAACAACACAAGATTTATTTCCCATGAATGAGTGGCTTGCCCCCTGCCCCCCCCCATGTGTGTGTGTGTGTGTGTGTGTGTGTGTACTTTGGATTCCCTGGTGCTCTCAGGGGTTATGTAGAAAGTGTTGGTTCCCCCAGAACTGGAGTTACAGATTGCTATGAGCCACACTGTAGGTTCTGGGAACTCAGTTATGTCCTTTCTTAGCCTTTCCACTCCCTTGGGTTAATTTTGTAAGAGTTTCTGCTTTAAAAAAAATTGTATTAAAATAAGAATAAAGCACAAGTTTGAAGGGGGCATAGTAGATTGCCAGGCACCAGATCAGCCAGCCTAAGACATAGTACCATGATCACAACTAGTGTCTTCCCCATCCAAATATTTGGTGACCCCCAGCTCTTTTTATTTTCCTAAGACAGGGCCTTGCTATGGAGGCCAGGCTGGTCCCAACTAATTATTCTCTTGTCTCAGTCTCCCGAGGTACCTCACCCCTATTCTCACCTAAGGGTCAGAGTGAGGGCTTTGGTCATCTAGGCCATTTCCTGTGCTGGTGTAGCTTACTAGAGACTCAGTGCAGGCCGAGCCTGGAGGAGGGTGATCTCTGCTGCTACCAGGAACTCATCTGTGAAGTTCCTAAGAGCTCGCACGGACTAGGCTACCCTGCCACATTTAGAGAGGCTTTTTTCCCTCTTCTTTCCTCCACCCAAAGTCTCTTAAGATCTTTGTGGCCCCTGCTTTTCCCCTTGGCCAGTGAAGACTTGTTTCGAGGGCTTTGGAATGTGCCTCTTTGCCCTGTCCTTGATGAGGAGAGAGGTAGCAAGTTTGATGGGGGTGAATTACAACCACATTTGCCAGAATGTTCTCTGAGTTGATGGTAGAACAAGTCTAGACACTTAGAGAGAAATAAGCTTGCTTTCAAGTGAATCCTAGAGTAAGTAACCTTGAACTTCACAGCTCCCTGAGTGTTAACCTTGAACTTCACAGCTCCCTGAGTGTTAAGACCTGAGGGTGATGGGCAGAATGTATAGGGTAATGGGCAGGGCTGCTGTTCTTGGGACCAAAGGTTGTCCTTTGTCCTTTATCCATCCATCCCCTTTACTCCCAATGTTCTTTGTCTTCTTCCAATTCTGAGCATGTAGCACACAACTTGTGCACAGTGAGTCGCCCAGGCTGCCACCCTGAGTGCCTGGAACCATCTTGGTGTTTGTACATAAAGGAATTGCAGGTGTGGCTGGGGTGGCTCTGGTGCTAACTTTCTCCCTTAGATTCTTTCTCAAACCCAGAAATTCACCTTGGTCACTGGCACAGGAACCAAACATCTCTAAGTCTGCATCTGCAACTGCTTGTGATAGCGTGATCTGTGTTTACCTATCAAATGGTGACATGCAGACCTAAGGTTCTAGCCCTGCATTGCTCAGTGGTGAGCGGACTGGCCAAGCTCTCTGAGCTGCTATTTGAAGCATTGCTTACAAAGAGAGATTCTTATTACTTTTATTTTATTTTATTTTATTTTATTTTTTAGTTACTGTGCAAAGCTGCAGTGAGGTCATTAAATAGTTTACTTCCCAAATTATGGCTAGCAGTGGCATAACTAAGGATCCCAAACCAACTTGAACATGTCCTTTTCAGAGTTCAAGGCCACAGTTACTCCTTCCCTTTTCTTCCCTCCAGCTCTCTCCCACCAAGCCTTTATTTCCCACCACTCCATCAAAAGCACTCTCGTCAATGACACCTGCCCGAGGTGACCACATCTATTGACTAATTCTCACTTGCAAACTTACTCAAGCAGCAACCGACCAACCGACCAACCGACCACCATCAGCTTTTGGATGAATGTGTTTCTTTCCTCACTATTGATTTTCTTGATTTTTCTTGCTCTGTCTCTCAGCTTCCTGCCTCCTGAGCTTGCTCCCTGACTCATATCATCCTCAGACTGCTTTAGCAGCTATCTCTACAGAGTAGCATCCTTTGCCTGTAAGTCTGATGCTCCAGTGCCTCCCTCACAGCCTACACAGCCTACTCCATCAAGCCCAGATGCCCAGGGAGTCTTCTAAACTCCGAGTCTTAAACCAAACCTTTCTTCTTCAGCTCAGCTCACCTACCTCGGCCCAGCTTGTGGTCTTCTTGTTTTCAATGAGTGACAAGTCCTTGCTTCTGGCTGCTCCATAAAAATATTAACATGAAAAAAAAATCTAATTCTTGAAGTTATTTATTTGCTTTTTTTCTCTTTCTCTCTCTTTGTTTTTTTCATGTGTGTGTGTGTGTGTGTGTGTGTGTGTGTGTGTGTGTTTGTGTTGCACACACATGCATGCTAGGGATAGAACCCAGGTCCTTGTGCTTGCTACGAATAAAAGCCTGGACTCTGACAGTCCCAGTAAGCTAGGCTCCCTCCTCATCCATCCTCAGTATACCAATTAAAGAGACAGGCACTAGTGGAAGCAATCTGAGAAAGGAGGTTTATTTAGTGTGGACATGCTGAGAGGAGGAATGAATGAGGAGCGAGTGGCACTCCTTTTCCACCTCTGTCTTCGGAGTAACTGGTTTGAGGTTTGACTAGAAGACTAGGGGTATACATAATTAAGCAGTCTTGGTAAAAGGAGTGGTCCTGTCCATCATGGGCTCGGTGTCTTGTGCAGAGTGATCCAATAAGTTGATCCCTCTGCCCCACTACTGAGAGTCCCAGAGAAAATTTAATTATTGGGCTCTTTTGTTTCAGTGACTCCCAGAGTAGCATCCCTGTTGCCAGGGCAACATCATCAGTGGGAGTGCCTCCTCCAGCCTCCCAGGGCCACCAGGACCCTTCTTGATTTCTCTTTCTCTCACTCACTTTACCAAATCCATTAGCAAATCTTATCAGACCAGCCTTCAAAGTACATCTAAAACAGTTCCCAAATACTCCCAGCCCAAATGAATTAGTCACTCAACAGCTGAGACCCTCAGCAGCCTGCTTACCCTGCGGCCATAGTGGCTTTCCACAGCACAGGAGAGGAAGTCACCCCTTCCTTACATCCTTTCCACTCCCCCTTTCTGTCTCAGTCAAGCTAAAATCCTTGCAGTTGTCCAGGCTTCCGGCTCCCTGGCACCAACCTGCAGGCTCTCTGCCTGCCTGCTGCTTCTCCAACTGACTCTACCAACCCAGTGGCTCTCCTGTCTCCAGGATGATGTCCCAGCTGGTCCCAGAGAACACACTCTGCCTCAAGCACGCAGGCCTTTTGTAGCTTCTTAAAACTACTTCTCAGATTCCCATGGATTGCTTCTCGTGTAGTACAATTCTGACATTACTGTTGCTATGACAGAGGACCATAAACAGGATAATATATAAAGAATATAGGTATATTCAGTTCACAGTCTGAAGCCTAAGAAGTTCAAGAAGGGTAGGGTATTCACGTTGGTCAAGACTTTCTTGCTGTCAAGAGGGGTGTTTTTTTAGTGCCCCCCCCTCCTATGTACAGGGCAGCACATTCCAGATAGAGCAGGGGTCTAATTATGTCTCTTTCCTGCTCCTGTTCCTCCTCCTCCCCCTCTTCCTCCCCATTCCCTTTCTCCTTTTCCAAAAAGACAGGTTCTTACTGTGTAGCCTAGCTTTTTCCAGTCTTTAATTTGAGATGCACCTAGCCCTGAACTCTCCATCCTCTTGTCTCTATCCTCCAAGTGCTGGGATTATAGCTCTGTGCTAGCACACCTGGAGGTCCTTCCTCTTACAGGGCCACCAAGGCCATCATTAGGCTCCTGCATCAAGATTTCCTCTAATCCTAGTGAATTCAAATCACATTCCCAAATACCATAACCATATGACATTGGAGATTATGTTTCTAATATATATGTAAATACTGAGAGGTACATCTAAACTCTGGTACTTCCTGGGCGTACCTCCCTTCTCAAGCTCCCTACATAAGCATCCTGACTTCTCCTTGACATAGTACTTAGCATAGTACTTAAAATGGGTCCTGTAGATTGGGTATGGACTGTCTATCCATATGACACTATGAATGAGTCCCACAGTCACATGCAATACCCCAGTTTCCACTGTATACCCAATACATACGCAATGCCTCACCCTGACCTGCTGATATCATAAGAATGATAATAGACTCATAGAAGAGGAAGAGCTAGCCTCTGACGTACCCCTCGTTACCATCCAGGTTTCATGACAGGCAAAGCACTCCTGCAATCATCATAGTGACAGTGTGGTGCCTAGATCTATGACCTCTCTGTGTCTCTTCACAGGTCCATGGCTTTCCCAGGCTCTAAGAAGCTTTTGCTCTGACCACAGTCCCCTGGCTGAGCCAGGACTACATTTTGCTGCTCCAGTCTCTCCAAGCCCCTCTTGTACCCTGAAGGCCCTTGGTTCCGTGTCACCATGGGCAGTGTGAGCAGCCTTATCTCAGGCCACAGTTTCCACAGCAAGCACTGCCGTGCTTCACAGTACAAGCTGCGCAAGTCCTCCCACCTCAAGAAGCTCAATCGATACTCAGATGGGCTGCTGAGGTTTGGCTTCTCCCAGGACTCAGGCCGTGGAAAGTCAAGTTCCAAAATGGGAAAAAGCGAAGACTTCTTCTACATCAAAGTCAGCCAGAAGGCCCGAGGCTCCCATCGCCCAGACTACACAGCCCTGTCCAGTGGGGACATAGGGGGTCAGACCGGAGTAGATTTTGATCCAGCCACCCCACCAAAGCTCATGCCCTTCTCCAATCAACTGGAAATGGTGAGTGAGGTTCCTTGACAGGGTGTTTGGGTAGAAGAGGGGAGGGGATTTACAACAGCATGAGAGGTGGTAGGGATGAGCACCCTGATGCCCAAGTGTCTTGGTCTCCACGAGGCCCGATCAGCACTGGTGAGAGCGGAAGTATTTGGCCTCACTACAGAAATCAAAAGTCTATCCCCAAACCAGAAATCTTAGGTTTTGCCTGCAGCAAAGGGCAGAGGGGAAATTCAAGCCTTTCTGAGCTCTACTGGGACATAGCCTGCGTGGTTCAGGTAGGCCAAATGGCAGCAAGTTCACAGGCTAGGGAAGAAAAAGGGCTCTGTAATCACCTGGAAGACTGGGCGGGAAGATGAGGGTACTCTCTAGGGCCTTATGGAAGTAAGTATTCTCACTTGTGCACTACCTGTGGTTTCTAGTTCCCTTGGCTAGAGAAGGGATTTTGTTCTTATAAAATGAGGAAGGATGCTTACCTCCAAAGAGCTCAGTATAAAGAGTTCCCTCCAACAGTTCTGGCCTCTTAAACCTCACTACTACTGCACACTGGAAACAGTTCACCCGCTCAGTCTCCGTGCTCACGCTGTGGCAGAGCCAGTGGCTTTAAAGCACAGGTTTAACACCACTTACCTGAAATGCTTGGGAACGGAAATGCCAGAGGTCTCAGGGTTGTTGTCTTTCAGATTACGAAATATTTGCACAGACATAATGAGGTCTTTAATAACAGCGATCATAACAGAAATCTGCCTGCCTCTGCCTCTCAAGTTACGTGACTGTAAAGGGATGTGCCATCATTTCCAGCTAAGAGTCTTGTCATTGTCATCATCATCTCCTCCTCGTTCTTCTCCTCCTTCTTAAAAAGATTTGTTTATTTTTATTTTATGAGTATGATTTTTTTGCCTGCATGTACATATGTATACCATGTGTGTGCCTGGTACCCATAGAGGCCAAAAGAGTGTGTCAGATCCCCTGGAACTGGCGATACAGAATGGTTGTGTGCCACCGCTTGAGTGTGGAGAATAGCATCTAGGTCCTCTGGGAGAGCAGCTAATGCTCTTAACTGCTGCCGCTAGCTCCCTCAGAGGGTTTCTTAAGAATGGTGGACTGAGGTAGGTGAAATAGCTCAGCAACTGAGGGCTTGCCACCAAGCCCGAAAGCCGGACAACCCAACTTCCACATGGTGGAAGGAGAGGACTCCTGTAAGTTGTTCTTATCTCCACGTGTTTTCTGTGTCATGTGTATATGCACATGTGTATATACACCTATACTAACATGTACAAAAGAGTGGTGTTCTATACTCAGCCAGTCCAGAGCATCTGACATAGTTTGCTATCAACCAAATGGTTTCCCTTGGGCTCCAAGCTCAGGTAGGCTCATGAGGGTCGCACACGTGCACTCACAGTAAGAAAAAGTAAGGTGAGTGTGGAAGAGGCACTCAGGTCTGTGTGGTTCTTTGCTTCTCCAGAGTTCAGACAAGGGGGCAGTAAGGCCCACTGCCTTCAAGCCTGTGCTGCCACGGTCAGGAGCCATCCTCCACTCTTCACCTGAGAGTACCAGCCACCAACTTCATCCCATGCCTCCAGATAAGCCCAAGGAGCAGGAGCTGAAGCCAGGCCTGTGCTCCGGGGCACTGTCTGACTCAGGCCGGAACTCCATGTCTAGCCTGCCCACGCATAGCACCACCAGCAGCTACCAGCTGGATCCTCTGGTCACCCCCGTGGGGCCTACCAGCCGTTTTGGGGGTTCAGCTCACAACATCACACAAGGCATCATCCTTCAGGACAGTAATATGATGAGCCTGAAGGCTCTGTCGTTCTCTGATGGCGGCAGCAAGCTGGCTCACCCAGGCAAGGCAGATAAGGGCGCCTCCTGTGTGCGTTCCCCACTCTCCACGGATGAGTGCACCATCCAGGAGCTGGAGCAGAAGCTGCTGCAGAGGGAGACTGCACTACAGAAGCTACAGCGCAGTTTCGATGAGAAGGAGTTTGCCTCTGGCCAAACCTTTGAGGAGCGGCCACGGCGGACTAGAGACGAACTGGAGTGCCTGGAGCCTAAGAGCAAGCTGAAGCCACCCTCACAGAAGAGCCAGCGCACACAGCAGGTGCTCCAGCTGCAGGTGTTGCAGTTGCAGCAGGAGAAACGGCAGCTAAGGCAGGAGCTAGAGAGCCTAATGAAGGAGCAGGACCTGCTGGAGACCAAGCTGAGGTCCTACGAGCGGGAGAAAACCAACTTCGCCCCTGCACTGGAGGAGACCCAATGGGAGGTAAGACAATGGGAGGTAACGTCCTGCCGGGGCTTTGCTGACACCTGCCATGTCCATGCTGGCAGAGCAGTATCAACACTGAGTGCTCAGGCCAATGCAGCTAAAGACAGCTTTATGACCAAGGAAGGGACTCCTGAGTGAAGTAGCATGGGAATGCACTGAGTCAGCTCTGTGTTTCCCGCCCATTCCATCATATTATCCTCACGGCCCTCAGTCATTGGACATAGCCTCATCTTTGATGGGAAAGCCAAAGCCCAGACAATGGAGGCTCGGCCAGGCTGCCTAAGGGCTGACCTCACTTATGGGAGACACCTGTGCTTGTCTGGTTGAGGACCCGAGGGAAGGATCAGGCCTATTTGGTGCTTTGGGGTAAAGAGTCCTAACCTTGGCCGTTAGTGGTAGGTCTCAGTGATGGGGTTGCCCTTCTTTTCTTGGCGTAAGTGCAAAGTCTGCTTGGTCAGCTGAGATTTGAACACAGGGGAGGGAGAAAAAGGACAAACACCTGGTCACATTCTTGGGACAGGTTTTGCTGTTCTGTTTTTGTATCATACTAGGAGTTAAACCCAGGGCCTCACGTTTATTTGCTAGAGAAACACTCCACCAGCCCTCTAGTCACTTTGGAATGACTCATGTGAGTCTGGCCTAGCTGGAGAGCAGTCAGGGTCCCCACATGTTTCCTGCTAGTAGGAGAGCATCCCTGAGTAGTACACCCACACACACACTCCCAGCAGGCCCAGGCAGGCAGGGATAGTATGTGTACATCCGTGCTGTTGTTCACTCCAGAGACTTCTCTGTAAGGAAAGATGAAGATGTTCTATTCATATGGATTAGCATCAGGTCTGGATGGAGTGGCTCACTATCAGCACCACTGCCCTG
The DNA here is from genome assembly GCF_000001635.26 of Mus musculus. NCBI lineage: Eukaryota > Metazoa > Chordata > Mammalia > Rodentia > Muridae > Mus > Mus musculus. The sequence continues at coordinate 69,137,475 of NC_000074.6, read as the reverse complement.
ACTGCTAAGAGCTTCCTGTCCTCCCACCCTGTGAAGTGACAAGTAGTCACAAGAAAGGTGGAGAAAGGAACATTTTTTTGCATCTCAGAGATAAGTACTGGGAGTTGACCTTTGTCATTCATCCTTATGGTCCAGTCTGGAACTAAGTGGATATTGCCATGATCTCAGTCCCACCTCGGCTTGTCAGTATACTTAGCAAAACAGCAACGATGACGATGATGATGAAAGGGTAATAACTAATGACAGAAATATTGTTATAAATCCATTTAATTTACAGAGACTTTAGAAAATGCTATGTTCTTCCATCTAATCCTTATAATCATATTGTGATGTAAGAATGTTACAGTTTTTCAGTTTGTAATTAAGGAAACTGACACACCAATTAGCTATGATAGCTGGCTAAGTGATTTGGCCAGCATCTTATACATATAAAATATAGATGCTAAGATTCAACTATAAGAATATGGGCCAGAAGTTCACATTTTTACTATTTATTGGGGGAAGGGACATGTACATACTACAGCCCAAATGTGGAGGTCAAATGCCAACTTTTCAAAGATGGTTCTTTCTTTCCACCATGTGGGTCTCAGGGATGGAACTCATCAGGCATGGAGACAAACATGTTTTTGCCCTGTGAGCCATTTCAGCTCTTTTTTAGTCAGAACTGGGAAGAGGTATCTGAGACAGGCTTAATATGTATAGGCTGGTGTGTACTACCACTCCAAACCATAGCATGACCCCAAATAATGCTTATGGCCTCAAAGTGCCAAAGCCCCAGAGACACAATGATCTGACCCAACTCCAGTCCAACTTTGAGGATCAATGGATGTTGAAGTGGTGGAGAAGCCAGGAAGGGAGGAAGACCACAGTTCATTGTTTGGCAGATGGATACTGGACATGGCCTGTGGGCCAGGTTGTATGGCTAGCTTTTGGGGCATAATAGGACAAGGTGAAATGGTCCTACCTGAGAGATGAATGCAGGGTTAGGTAAGGTTTGGGTGTTTGCTCCCTGAGGCCAGTATCCCTGGTGTTAAAGGTAGGTAGGTGGTAGAGCTGGAAGCAGTGGATAGAGTAAGCAGGTGATTACTGAGTTGCCTAGAACCTTGGGTTTGGCATGCGGAGCCTGAACCGGACGTGAGGGAGGCACTTGGAAACGCATGCAAGAAAAACAGGTTGTCTACTTGCAAAAGAACTGTTTGTGGTGTCTTGTCAGGAGCAGCCTGAACTCTTTAGGAAATAGTGATGTCATCTTGGTTCGGATAGTGCCAATCACTTCTGGCATTGATTCTCACCCTTCCTCACCCCACCCTTGACAGGTGTGCCAGAAGTCAGGTGAGATCTCTCTTTTGAAGCAACAGCTCAAAGAGTCCCAATTAGAGGTGAACACTAAGGCCAGCGAGATCCTCAGTCTGAAGGCACAGCTGAAGGATACCCGGGGCAAGCTGGATGGAATGGAGCTGAAGACACAGGACTTGGAGAGTGCCCTGCGCACCAAAGGGCTGGAGCTGGAGGTCTGTGAGAACGAACTGCAGCGCAAGAAGAATGAGGCAGAACTGCTGAGAGAGAAGGTGAACCTTCTAGAACAGGAGTTGATGGAGCTACGGGCCCAGGCTGCTCTGCATCCGGCACCCCTGGGGCCTCCAGGGGTTGGGCTCACTTTCTCAGAGGACATCCCTGCTCTGCAGCGGGAGCTGGATCGGCTGCGGGCCGAGCTGAAGGAGGAGAGGCAAGGCCATGACCAGATGTCCTCGGGATTCCAGCATGAGCGGTTGGTGTGGAAAGAAGAGAAGGAGAAAGTGATCCAGTACCAAAGGCAGCTGCAGCAGAGCTACTTGGCCATGTACCAGCGCAACCAGCGTCTAGAGAAGGCCCTGCAGCAGCTGGCCCGTGGGGATGGTCCAGGGGAACCCTTTGAAATTGACCTGGAGGGAGCTGACATCCCCTACGAGGACATCATAGCCACTGAGATCTGAGGGGCTGCCTAGGGGTGGAGGGCTGGGGACTGGACCCAGAAAGCAGGGAGGGCTGAGCCTGTTCAAAGAGACATTTTGAGCCCCTCTGAGAGAAGCCACCTCTGGGGCCAGATGGTGATTAGGGGTCACCACATAGCCTTTCTCCCCTCCTGCCTTTTTCAGCCTAACTAACCCTGCTGCTTATAACACCTTGATCTGCTAACCCCAAGCTCTCCTAGAGATGTGCTCAGGGAGCTGGTTGAGGTTTCTCTCAACTTTGGTCTCATTCAAAGTAGTGAGAAAAACACTCCATCAGGAAAGGGAGCAACTGCCATACAGGCCAACTGGCCACCTAAGGACAGAAACATTTTCCCTGTCACCCCTGAGCCCCTACGATCCCCTGGTCATATTGGGGTGCCTTTGGGAATAGAAAGAAGCCATGTGTAACCAGAAGCCTTGGACCCTGCCTTCACTACAGCCTGTTCTTCTGTCTGTGGAGGTGGAGGAGTTGTGTCGCCACATAGTTGAGCCAGCAAGTCATGGGAGCAAGGGGTAGATGGACAGTCCGGCACTACAGAACCGTCATAGGTCTCAAGAGGTCTGGGTGGGAGGTGAAGGGAGAGAACCAAAGCAGATAGGGAATCGAGTCTAAAATGAGCTGCGTAGCCCCTTTGACCTCAGTGACCACTGTTTTTAAAGCCATAGGCATTGGGGTCCTGGGTGGGGTACAGGGAAATGACATAAGACATAGATTCCCAGCTGTGCCAGGATATCCTCCTCAGTAGCCAATGTGGAGTGGTTTTTTTTTTTTTTTTTTTTTTTTTTTCTGAACACCAGGTTCTTGCTTGGATCCAGAATAGCCCATCCACTTAGATAGTGTATATGGGATCTGGGCATTAGCCTCCCTTGTCTGTGGCCCAAGTCAGCAGTAGCTCTTCCCCTTATAGAATCTTCAGAGTCCATAGATTGGGAAGGGTCACTAGTGTGCCAATAGGCTGCAGTCCAGGTAGGAGAGATATGCGGTGCATACAAAGAGCCTTATAAATATCCCAAGCCACCCACTCTCCTCCCTCCATGTGGCGGCACCCCATGTTGTAAGAATTTAGTCTAGAAAGCAGCATGTGAGCCTGTGGGCGCCTGGCCTTGTCTTTTGAAGATATCCAGATCTAGGGGCAGAGGGAAGTGCAGTTGCTTAGTTGAAGGAATTATCTTCTCTCACCTTCCCCCTTCCATTCTGTGTTTTCCAAAGCAAGCCAGATCAAGCAGGCAGCCAAGCTGCTCCATATTCTATTTTTGGCCCTTACCACAGCTGTTGTTGGTAGGGCACCCAGCCCTTGCTGGATTCCTAAGCCATGTGCTTGCCTGGTGGGTGGGGCCCAGGATATAAGAGATGTAAGGGAGGGTCTACATGCTTGGTAGTCCAGGAACCAATCAGTGTTCTACCTCCCTAATGCTGGTCCTTAAGAGTCCCTGGGTGGATCCCAGCCCTAGTGACCTTGTCTTCCCATGGGCTTTTTTCCCTTCCTAGTGTCTGCAGGCTAGGTGCCTCCTCCATAGGTGGTCCTGCTTTCTGTTCCTGGGGTTAGGGTGGCCCTCTCCTGCTACTGACTTTCAATGGCACACAATCTCTGGTCTACCATTGCTCATAGTCACATGCTCATTTAAACCTGGAATCTGCAGGCCAAAGATGACTCCCCCAACATGCAGGGCCATACCCTTCACTGGGCACAGGTCACAGCCCAGTTTAAAAGCCCAGGCCTCAGTTCTTTGTTGTGTACCAGTCTGTGCCTTGTTTGAGTCCTTCCTATTGAGACTGTCCAACAGAAGGAAAGAAAGGTGGGGGTTAGCTGCTTCTCCCTAGATTGAAGGACTCCTTCCCCTGAAAGAACAGCCAGAAGTCCACTTCTGTGCCATGGAGTCCTTGCCCAGGAAGAAGCAGGCCTGTGCTCTGTATCTGCACAGGGTGCCTTCTACTCACCGGGGGTTCTGCTCACATCACTGCCCAGTAGCCCTGCCCTGATCATCTTTGAGACCTCTGCCTGGGAATTGTTTAACCTTTAAGACGGCAGATACCTTCCCAAGTCTGCTATCAGTCTGAGATCCCAAGGTAGCTCCAGGATGCAACTGTGCTATAACCTAACATCCTTGCCTGCCTTCCTGTGTGCTTTCTTTCCTTTTCTGTCCTAAAGCATCCTCACAGTTTGTGGTCCATGCCCATGATGGATGGCTAGATGGAACAGTGACTCAGGTGTGCGGGTTCAGGGCAGACGAGTAGCCTGTCTTGCTTTGTCTCTCGGACCCATACTGCATCCCAGAGGTGTCTGGTTCCAGAGTGTTGCTGCTCTCTGAAGGAAGAAAGGGCCTTGTAGTGTCCAGACTCCCACAGGGCACCTCCCTGCTTGATTTTGTCCTCTCTAGGTACACTTGAGCTTTAGCATGATGACATTTCAGGGGTCTTGGCATCACTTCTCTGAGTGACACTTGCTGATCTGCTCGTCCCTGGCTCCAGCTTGGGCTGTGTCTCAGGTAAGAGAGATGTCCACGGGAAAGCCAGGCTGGACCAGAGATTTCCCTAGGACCTGAGATCTCCTCAGATGCCACCTAAGGCCACAGTGCCCCTCAGTGGAGACTGCTTTCTTTCCCTTTTGAGCACTGGAGCCCTCAGCAGGCTGCTTCGGATGGACTGGCGTTTGGAAGACTACGTACACAGTTCTTTTTCTCTTCCTTGTTTCTGGTTTGCTTTGCTCTTGATGGCTTCATTTTGTTTTATTTTTGAAGTTCTTTGTCGGCTCTGTAAACTATTTCTGCTAATTTTATGTTTTTATTTATGAATAAAGAATGCCATTTCTCATGTCTTCACGGTCACTTTTGTCTCTTCAAGCTAATCTCTGCTCCTCTACTATGATATGCAGGCAACTCCTGGTGGTCTCTCCTTTTGGAACCACAAAGCCAGTGTCCCTTTGTCCCTTTGTGCCAGCTGGGGTGCTCCTCACTTAGACCCCTTGAGGAAGGCAGCCCTGTGACCTGGGGAACCTTCACCAGTCTGGTGATCTTACTTGTGACATGGTCAGCCTCTGGGCTGACCCAGAGGGGAGGAGGGAGGAGACCAGGGGGCAGTGACTTCAAAAGCCTGCCCCTTCCTAACCCCAGCCTCTCCCCTCCTCCCTCCACCAGCTGCTAGCCTCCTGGCCAGCCTTTGGCCCAGTGCATATGGCTTTTTGGCAAGGAAGTAGAGTAACTATTGTCACTCCTCCAGGCCCCTAGGTGAGAGTGCTGTTAGTACAGCCACCATCTGTCCTGCCTGCCTGGTACTAACTACTCCCTTCCACCACCACCACCACCACCACCACACATACACACACTCTCTCTCTCCAGTTCACCTTGATGGGCATTCCCAGTTTTGAATTCAAATCCTAAACCCGAAAGATAGCCACTATGGTAACAGAAGAGAGAGGGATACATAGAGAGATTTAAAGGCCTATAGGTATAAAACAATGCCTCTGGGGAAGAGAAGGTCAGTGAAGGCTGCAAGAGCTCTTCCTAGCCCCAGCTAGGACTGTGCTATTCTTAAGAGCCTTACAGGAACGTGACACTGGATGACTGGCTCCTCCTTTTCACTGGGGGCAGGTCCAGAGGAATTAGGCAGGACAGCCGAGCTGCCAACTTTAGCATAAGCTCAAAAGTCTTGGCAGCTTCCACTTTAACATTCTTGGGAGCCCTGGGTTGCCACGTCAGAAACCTCTTATTCTGCTGTGCAAGAACGTACACCAGCATCACAGCCAGAACCACCCAGGACCAGGCAAATGACCCTCATGATATGCATCAGGGATTTATTTCTTTAGAGGCCCTGCCAGCACCCTGACCCCAAGAACCGTAACACTTAAAAGGTTTTTTTTTTTAAAAAAAAAGATTTATTTATTTTCATATACAAAAGCAGAACTCTGCCAGGGTTGCCTCACTGCAGAGAGACAGCAAAGTGGGGGGCAGTTTGTCTCTCCACACCACCTCCTCATCCCATTCTGATCCAAACAGGGGAGGGGGAGAGAGAACACTTCTGACAGCAAGCAACCCAGCCTCAGCCTCCACCAGGCTGCGCAGACTGCACAGTTGCAGCAGGTATTTTTATCCGACTGTCTTAAAGTCTGTGCACACCATGTGTGAGGAGGGAGACCGAGCAGTCCGAGATCCTCCCTGAACATCTTCAGCAGCATGACTTTACTCAGTTAATTCTGGAAGGCCATGCTGTCTCCAAGTTTTTCCCCAGCCCAAGTGTTGCCTGCCTTTCCTTCCTGAGTGCAGGGATCAAAGGCACAGTGCCACCACTCCCAGCACTCTCAGCAGGAGTTCAAGGTCAGCTTGCTCTAAACAGAAGCCGATATAAAAGAGACCCTGTCTCAAAAAAACAAAAAAAAAAACCAACCTAATGAAAGAATCCTTTCTTAGGGGAGTTTGCATTCTACAAGCAAACAGGCTTTTCAAGGATCATAAGCAGGGTGGCACATGCTGGCTGTGTAGACAGTGATGTGTCTGAAGGGGATGTGGCAAGGCCCTTGGTTCAGAAAAAGGGAAAATCTCACCTTGGATCTCCCCTCAAGTCCTTTTTCTTAAGGACTCTTCTTGGCTCAGAGCCTCAGTAGACACCTTCCTAGTGAGGGAACCTGCAGTTCTCCTCTGACTGCTGTGCTCTGGGCTGCTATCCCCCTCTGTACTGCCCCCCCCCCGCCCCCCATCCCCTCAACCACCACCTCAACCCTGGTCTGCACCTGGATAACCTATAACCTCACCAGCCTTCCGTCTAAAACAAGTTCTATCACCTCCATTGGAAAGCTTCGGGTATTTCATGTGTTCTTCCATGCATGAAAGTGAAAGTTTGGTGATGTGGTGTCATCCTTGCAGTGAAGCTGAAGTCAACACAGCTCCTTTGCATCTTTCTAGATAAATAAATTTAAAAAAAAATCAGTTCTGGGGATGAAACCCAGGGCCTTGCACACAGTAGGCAAGTGCTCTAGCACTGGGATTTACCCCAGCCTTCATTGGATAATTTGACAAGGAAATGTTGGCCTTCAAGGAATTCATCCATGCATATTGTTACTATTGTTTGCTTGGAGAGGTGTTAGCCACACTAGCTCAGCCTGTTGTATGATCCATACTTCCTGCACAGCTCTGTTCTACCCAGGCCATTCCTTAAAGCTCACCCCTTCCTCATCTGAGCCTATCAGGGAGTCAGAAAACATTCCAGATATCCTAGACACTTAGGAATATAGCCCTCTGTCTTTAGTAGATACAAAACCAAGGCCCAGATAGCAGCAGATATCTGATGGGTTTTAAGGTCAGAAGGGCTGGTTAGCCATAGGCCAGATCACCTTGACCCCATGACTGACTCCACTTGCTCTCTGTCCCCATTCTAGCCCATTAACCCATGCCTGCTAACAGGTGTATGCTCCTCAAAGTCCTTCCATCAATCCTCTTCTCTTCTCAAACCCTCCAATGGCTCCCACCGATCAGATCAGAAATTCAGCCTTCTTGGCAGTCTTCACAGATTCCCTGTTTTCTGAGTCTTACATGTGTCTCAGCAAACAGCCACAAGGTTCAGAAGGTTCCCTAAAAGAAGTTTAACCAATCCTGAGGGGTTTTTCTTTCATCAACATCCAAAGGAGCCCAGTCTGCTCTTCAGTGCTGGCCTCATCTCTAAACCCCACAGCATGGCACCGTGATTAACTGCAGAATCTGGGTTGGCTAACTTCACCTGCAGACTCCTCTGGTGCTGCTGCGCAGTGATGTAAGTTACTTAACCTCTGTGACTCATAGGGTGGTTGGACAATTAAACATGATATGTTATCATCAACACCACTGAGTGTTAGTATAACCATTCATTGGTGTACTGGCTGGTTTTGTGTCAGCTTGACCCAAGCTGGAGTTATCACAGAGAAAGGAGCTTCAGGTGAGGAAATGCCTCCATGAGATCCAGCTGTAAGGCATTTTCTCAATCAGTGATCAAGGCAGAGGGTCCCTTGTGAGTGGGACCATCTCTGGGCTGGTAGTTTTGGGTTCTATAAAAAAGCAAGCTGAGCAAGCCAGGGGAGGCAAGCCAGTAAGGAACATCCCTCCATGGCCTCTGCATCAGCTCCTGCTCCCTGGCCTGCTTGAGTTCCAGCTCTGACATCCTTTAGTGATGAACAGCAGTGTGGAAGTGTAAGCTGAATAAGGCCTTTCCACCCCAACTGCTTCTTGGTCATGCTGTTAACTACAATTGGTCCTGATGAAGCCCTGCTGAATCGCTGAATCTCTGCCTTGTGAGAACAGCTATTCTGATCTCCAGCACCTTGCAGTATATATTTTTTCCTCCTCTGCTCTCAATTCTAGAAGACTGGTTTGTTGGGGACAAGGCTCTGAGTGAGAGGGCACAGGTGGAAGAAGAAAAGAACAAAGAGGAATTTGCTTGGGAAGATGGGGGTGTATGTAGTAGAGCAGCCTGTGACCCTGAGTCCCAAAAAGGAGACAGTGAATACTGTCACCTACCACACTGAGCAGCTCCACACCCTGCCCTGATCTTCCAGCTCCGTCACGTAGTGCCTGCCTGAGCATGCACACATGCACACACACACACACACACACACACACGATTATGCTCCAGTTGCTTCATTTGCAGCTAACTGAGCTAAGAAGGCTCAGGACAGAATTTGTTTTTTGTTTGTTTGCTTTTCATAATATTTTTATTGATTATTTGGAAATTTCACATAATGGAACCAGAGCACACTCACTTCCCAGTATTCCCATGTCAGTCTCCGTTCCCCCCTCCACCCCCACCCCCAAAAAAAGGAGAATAAGAAAAAGGAAAAAACCAGTCCAATTTGTGTTGTCCATGTACTCACTGGACCATGGTCAAACTCCTAGTTACTGGCCCTTTAAAGAAAACTGAGTCTTTCCCTACCCACACCCCCTTCAGAAGCCGTACGTTGTGGAGAGCTACACCTCAGCTTTCTTGTTACAATTTTAAAGAGTTCTCTTTGGAGGCTTCCTGTCTAGGCTATTGTGGGGGTCGGGAGAGTGGGGTGTGGAGGGAGTGGGTGGTGGGTGGTTGGGGTAGACGTTGTTATGACAGAATTTGTAATCAGTAGCAGGTGAGGCAAGTCAAATTCCTCATTCCAAAAACAACAGGGCAATGTGCCTGTGTGGCTAGTTACTAAGATGACACTCTCCTGAGTTACAGGTTCACATAAAATGGAATATACAGCCAGGAGTTCCTAGTCCAGGGTCTCTTTGTTCCAGGAAGGTACTCTTGAGATCAGCAGGTGGTGTTGTGTTTTATTAAAAAAAAAAAAAAAAAAAAAAAGGAAGCCAGGGGTATGTTTGGTGAAGGTGCAGTATGGTGGGGGCTGGGGGAGGAGGGGTGCCTCTGTGGGCCCATGCTGATGTATCCCTTCTTCCTGAGGGACCAGGAGTACAATGGATATAGAAATAGAGTTTATTTAGGGCAGGGGAAGTGAGGGGGGGGAGAGAGAGAGAGAGAGAGAGAGAGAGAGGGATGATGATGATATGATGAGGAGGAAGAGGAGGAGAGGAATAAAGAAAGGTCAGCCATGAACATGTGGAGAGAGAGGGGGGAGGGGAATGGGAAAAAAGGGACTGAGGAGGAAGAGGGGAAAGAGAGCAAGAAGGCAAGAGCAAGAAAGGAGAGAGGGAGGAGGGGGCAAGCAGCCCCCTTTATAGTGAGTCAGGCACACCTGGCTGTTGCTAGGTAACTGTGGGGCAGAGCCCAGAAGGAATGCTAACAGGTGGGGGTCACTGTTGTCACCAAAAGAGATGATGGCTGAGGCTGGGGGACGGACAGCCCAAGCTTCTCTCTTGCTTTTGGGTCCTCTGTCAATTTTCCTTGTAAAGGTCAGGTGACCTTGTTGATCCAGTCCTGTGGTTAAGTCACAGCCTCAGGCCTGCTTCCTTGCAGGGAAGGAGGGAAGCAGAATATAAGTCACTTAGTTTCCCTCCATCCCTCTCCCACACTCATTGCAGTGGTCTGAAGTGCCCCTGGCTTCAGAGCCCTGGGAAGCCGCACACCAGGGCTGGGGTCTTGTGACCTGTGTGTCCCGCTGGGCTTTTCATCTTCACCAACTGGAGGTGCAAGCTGCCATGTGAAGGGACCTTGAGGATGGCTATCTAAGCCCCAAACTCTTGTAGTCAGTGAAGATCAGGCTCATTGTGGGTGGAGCACCTCACACACTGGCAACCCCAACAGCACTATCAGGCAGTTCCCAGCCCTCCTACCTTGTGGAGGCAAATGCTTTCCAGGAAAATGTTAACTCTGGTGCCCACATGGCTAGGCCCCAAAGAGCAACTCAGCAAGCAGAAGGGGCTACGTCCATGCCAACTGGCCAGTTCTGAAAAAAAAACCATGTCAAGTCCACAGTCCAAAGCCCTGCTTCTATTCCCAGCCATCTGGTCACTAAGGAAGTAGAGTCTTGGGCACAGTTCCACAGGACAGCTTTGATGTGTCCTAGATGGGCAGGGTTGTTCCTTTTTATAGATTGCCAAGGGCACAGTCACAGAAGAAAAAGGAAAACCCTGTTTTCAAATCACCCCATGTGCGCATATGTACTCACATGATGCTGTCTTAAGTTAATGTTGAAACCTGGAGTAGATGAGGCAGGTATTTTAGTGTGTGTGTGTGTAAAGTGTTGAGTGTGGGTGTGTGGACATGGGTTTGTGAATGCTTGTGGGTATGTGTATTAGAACTTCTCTGTGCTGGGATGAAGCACATGACCTCAATGACTCATGAGAGAGTTTATTTGGACTCAGGATTGCAGAGGGTTAGAGTCTTTGATAGCCGGGCTAGCATGGAGGCAGGGGTGTAGGCATGGTGTCTGAGAGATCACAGTTTAAAGCACACGTACAAAGGAGAGAGATGGAAATGCACGTCATTAAAGTCTTATCCCCAGTCATGTTCTTCCTTCAGCAAGACGAGACCTCCAAAGCCTCCTCAAACAGCACCACCAACTGGGACCTAAGTCCATATATGTATTACTCAAACCACCACACTAGGTATATGTATAGGTGTTGATATGCAAGTGTGTGGGAATGCGTATGTGTATGCATGTATATGCTCATGTATGGATGTCTATATATGTAGGTTAATGAAAATATGTATACCAGCACTAGGGAGGCAGAGGCAGGTGGATTTCTGAGTTTGAGGCCAGCCTGGTCTACAAAATGAGTTCCAGGACAACCAGGGCTATAAAGAGAAACCCTACAGAAGTGGATGCTCACAGTCAGCTATTGGATGGATCACAGGGCTCCCAATGGAAGAGCTAGAGAAAGTACCCAAGGAGCTAAAGGGATCTGCAACCCTATAGGTAGAACAACAATATGAACTAACCAGTACCCCGGAGCTCTTGACTATAGCTGCATATGTATCAAAAGATGGCCTAGTCAGCCATCACTGGAAAGAGAGGCCCATTGGACTTGCAAACTTTATATGCCCCAGTACAGGGGAACGCCAGGGCCAAAAAGGGGGAGTGGGTGGGTAGGGGCATGGGTAGGAGGGTATGGGGGACTTTTGGGATAGCATTGGAAATGTAAATGAGGAAAATACCTAATAAAAAGTATTAAAAAAAAAAAAAAAAGAAACCCTGTCTCGAGAAAAAAAAAAAAAGAAAGAAAATGTGTATATATGCATGTGAATATAGATGTGTATAGGTGTGGATAAATATATGTGTGTGTATATATTCATGTATATGTGTGTCAGTGTGAATGTATACATACATACATGGAGGTACATATGCATGTAGAAGTACACACACATATATGACTGTGGGTATAGATATATGTGTCTTATATGTGTTTATTCATGTGGGTGTATACATATGCCTCAGGCCTTTATCAGGGTGTCTGAGAAACAGATTCTTCCTCTGCCAGTCACTGCCTGAGGTGGCCTCACAGGCAGCTAGGCTATAAGAGGCTTGTTTGGCAAGAACCTGCCAGATTGCTGCAACCTTGTGTGTAGGGAGCTGGACCCTTAAGTTTCAAGGGTTTTCTCAAAGTCTTTTGAGACAATCCAACTGGTTTCTGGTCTCCAGCCCATTCTGTCTGGTGCAGAGATCCTAGTGGCTGTGACTGAGGACATGCTAGGTCAGCTTTCTGGGCAGGCATGGTGGAGCACACCGAGGCACCCTCGAGACCTTTCTATCTACACTCACATAGGTATCTACAACCACACCTATACATATGTATAGCTACATGCATATGCACATCTAGCTTATACACATGTACACTCACACATATATACACATCCACACTGATTACTAACCAGGTAGGCCTAGCTATGTAGGAAACCTAGCAGAGGCTAGACCATGCCGCTGCTGGTGTGTCCATGAAGTGTTCACAAATGGATCAAGCTGCCTTTGCTGACCTGTGAACTGAACTGCTGATTTCCTGACAATGCAGAAGGGATTTGCTCCAAAGAACCACTTTTAAACAGGTCCACTTCCCCCATATCCTTTCTTTTCCACTACCTCTGGTGGGTGGTGGGCTAGAAGGGAGGTTAAACCACCATTAAAAATAGGATTTGAAAAAAAATAAAGTTATAAATATGACAAAGGGAGAAAGGAAGAAAGAAAGGAAGAAAGGAAGGAAGGAAAAAAGGAAAAAAGGAAGGAAGGAAGGGAGGAAGGAAGGGACAAACCTAGCAGAGAATGGGCCAGTCAACCAGTAGGCAGCTTTTCTCGTGGTTCCTGCTTCTGTCCAGGCCGTGAGTTCCTGCCCTAACTTCCCACAGTGATGAATTATGAGCTGGAAGTATAAGCTTAAATAAACCCTTTCTTCCTCAAGTTGCTTTAGTTACGGTGTTTATCATAGCAACAGAGAGCAAACTAATATAGGGGTGAGCAGAACAGGAAGATGGGAAATTATGGTGATTCGGGGCAGGAAAGGAAGCTCACAGTCTAGGTGAAGCCTCTTGCTCACTGAGAAACAAGAATTCAAGCATAATCAATATTTGCTTAAGGCCCTACTCCCTCCCCCCTCTGTAAACTGCACCAGAAACCCCTTCACTGGAAAAGGACATGCCCAAACTCCCTTGTGCAACCACTGTGGCTCCTGGTTTTATTTTGTCAGATTATAGTCCAATTCCAGACATTCTAAGACACGCGTTTCTCAATTTTGAGAAATAGAGATAAAGAAGGGTAGGTCCACTCAGGAACCAAAGCCGGCCAGAATCCTCACTAGGATGCTAAGCCACGCCCACACTGTGTCCATCTCATTCTTCCAGCCCCTCTTCTGTAAACCCCTGTGCTTCCTCAAACGTTAAAAATGCACTCAGGAAACTTGAAATCAGCTTCATACTGGTTCATCCTGACATTCTTTTCTATAGCAAAATCAAGATACAGTCTTATCTAAGTGGGGCCTCTAAAACAGACTTCCTCAGTCTGCTGACTGAGGAGTTGGTCACCCTGACCAAGATTTTTTAATTAGGCATACCTCTTTATTTCAATCTAAATCTTAGAGTAATTTTGGGTATTTAGTCTAGGCTCCGCCCCACAGTTACCTGGCCAGGTGTGCCTGACTCAGTATAAAAGGGGTTGTTTGGCCCCTCCTCACTCTCTTACTCCCTCTCCTTACCCTCTCTCTCCAAGTGCTCATGGCCAGCCCCCCCCCCCCTCCTACCCTTTCAACTCTCCTCCCCATACTCTGAATAAACTGTCCTTATGTGACTGGTACCTCAGAGGGAACAAATGCCTCAGCATGAGCCTGCAGAGGCTCCCTCTACCACCACACCTTACTGCACCTCCAATAAACATATTCCTTCCTTCTCTTTTTATACAATACAACAGTAGTAAGCTACAAGGCAGACTTGGAGGTCATTGACCCCTTTGCTTGTTCTTCTCAGTGTGACCACGGTGAGTAAACCTCCTTTCTCAGGGTTCAGTATTAGTAGTTTTCTTTTTACTTTGTGTGTTGGGAGGAGATGCCTAGTGTTACTTGTTGGGGCTGCCAGGGCTCAGGATTGTATTCAAAACTCTCTGGTAACAATACCAGCCATGCTGCCAACTAGCTGACAGAGGCAGGATTTAGGACTGCCTAAATTCGTGTTCCATCCCTGCAAGGAGAATCCCAGCATCTGTGAAGGCATCTTAGGAAGTTGGAAGCCCCGAGGGCCTGGAGTGGAGCTGGGATGTTAACATATCCTTGGGTCCCCAAAGCCGTCCATTTTGACCACTGCTGCTTTTGCTGTGCCACAGCACATGCCGAGGCACAAGGATCTACGTGGCAGAAGCTTCTAAAGAGGGTGTGTTTTCTGAAGTGGAGACCAAGCTGGCAGCAGGCTCTGTTCCTACAGGAGTCCCAGCCGTAAGGAAGAACTCAGTTCTGGCTGTATCTAATTCCTTTTGTGCTGATTGTCTTTCAATTTTCAAAGCTATCAAGAGGTTCCCAAATTAAATTGGTATTTGCTGAGGTGAGCTCCAAAAGTCTGTCCCCAGCGTTAGCTGTCTGGCTAAGAAGACACAAATACATGTAATTATAACACCCACTCTCCCACCCACTACTGCTCTGAGAAAGGGGAGAGGGAAGAAGTTTCAGGAGCAGAGTGGAGGAGGGGAGCTGGCTCCAGCGCCGGGCACCCCTCCATTTCATTATATGGCTTCAGGGCCCGGGTCAACCTTAATTACTGGAAGCTTCATTGTGTGTGTGGACCGGGTTGGGAGTGGGGAAGGGGAATGGGGAATGGGTAAAGGAGTTTTGTTACTCCAGCTAGCACCCTGGTTGAGTCATTTGACAGTGAGATACTAGAAACTGCCAAGAAATGGGTCTGTGGACACAGCCCTCAGCTCTCTGGGGGCAGGAAGACCAGGCAGTCTCACCCTTGTTTCCCCTTTAGCGAAATAAACAGGCTACTTAATTACTTTTCAGGGACCCATTTCTCCCCGGGCCACTGTATGTAACACAAACTAGGCTGCCCTGTCAATAGCTTGTTCTCTCAAGATTGTAGTTGCCAGGAATCCAAGATTAAGGCCTTGGTAGGGCCATACTCCCTCCTAAAGTTGCTGGGGCACGGGGCTGAGAGGATCTTTCCTCCTTCAGATCACAGGCTGTCTCTTGCCTTGGGGCTACAACGCTCCAAACTCTGCCCTGGCTTCAATTCATTTGGCCGTGGCCCCTTCATCTTAATCAATCACATCCAAAATGACCTTATTGTCTAACAAGGCCACATTTCGAACATGCTTAGGGATTAGGATATTAGCATATCTCGGGGGAGGGGCTCACGGAGACGAAACCCTAACAAGGGATGTTGAAAGGATCCAGACAGAGGCAGGTTTGTGGTAGCCACTTTTATTCATAGCACCTGAGGGGTAGACGCAGAAGGATCTCCATGGTTGCCAGGAAAGCCTTGGCAATGTAGTAAGACTTTTTTAAAAGAAAAAAGTGTGAGATAGATAGGTTCGCTGTGACTCTGTAAATGTCCAGATGGAAACAGACTGTAAAGAGAAGAGCTGCTAGACAGGGGAGGGTCCCTGAGGATGTCTAGCCAGTGGGCATTAACTTCTAGGGGTTGTTTAAACCCTCCCTCTGTTAGGAAGGGGGTGGGTAACTCACTCAAAGCAACTTGATTTCCCCCAGCACAAGACTGGGTCCCCAGAGTGAGGCACTGGGGCCAGACCCCTTTGAAGTGCAAATGCAGGTCCCTAGCGCAGCCCGACCCCGGAATAATCAGTGCCTCGCATCTGCTGCCCCGCTAGGTCTTTGCCGGAAGTGCGCCCTGCCAGCTGCTCTGTTCTCCGAGAGCCCCACTGGCTAAAGTCAGGTGTTTGTAAGGATCGCAGAGCCGGGTAATCAGCACTTAGCAGGGAGAGGGAATTAGAAAACAGTGTGTTGGTGTGCTCTGCGGCAGCTGCGGGCCCATTTTTGCATCTGCTTACAAACCTGCTGTCCGGGCGGCGACCCCTGCTGCTTTGCTTGGGCTTTGGGAGGGAGCATGGCCCTTTGTTTAATCGTAGCCTTCTGACTAGAGCCCTGGGGCATCTGGGCAGGTCTCAGAAAGGGGTGCGGGATGGGGGTGGGGGAGCAGATGAGTTTAGATCCGAGAGTAACTTGGTGATGAGGAAGTGCAGGCTTAGCTCACTGCGTCTTCGCGGTCCAAGCTGGCTGCTCTAGCTCATCTTCAGTCCAACCTCAAACCCCAGAGGTATTATTATCGTCATCATCATATTTTTTATTTGTTTCTTTTTAAACGAGACGCCCAAACCAGCACCCCAGACTGAAGGGGTCTGCTCCAAAAGCCAGAGCTTGCGAAGTCGATTGAGCAGAGATGACTGCAGTGTATATCTCTGATTCTGGGGCTTGAGTCCAGTTATCCATTTTTCCTTCTATAAAATATTAGTTGTCTGCTATCCTCTGAAAGGTTTGCCCTTTCAGAAAACACTTAGTATAGAGCACACGCACGCACACACACACACACACACACAAGCACAAGAGTATAATGCCAGTAACTGGGGTAAGTTACTTTGTCAGGAGCCATCTAGTACAGGCTAAGGCTAGCAGGTGGCCTTCCTGGAGGTGGCTCACCGTTTTTTGTTTCTTTTTGTTGTTATTGTTGTTGGCATGATCTTCGATGGGTGAGCTTGATGGCAAGGTCCCAAAGAGACTTCATCTCAGGATTGCTTCTTGTAGTTGATATGCCTTTCTTGTCGTTATTAAATTAATATAATAACCCCTGGGCATTAGCCCACCCTATTGGTCAGATTTCCTACAGATTAACATAAAGATAAACTTTCATGAATTAATGCTATTTTGATGAATTATTGATTCTATAGAATTTCAGATTTGATTCCAATAATTTTAAGAAAAAAGTTTTTTTTTTTTTTTTTTTGGTTTTGTTTTGGTTTTTTGGGTTTTTCGAGACAGGGTTTCTCTGTGTAGCCCTGGCTATTTTGGAACTCACTCTGTAGACCAGGTTGGCCTCGAACTCAGAAATCTGCCTGCCTCTGCCTCCCAAGTGCTGGGATTAAAGGCTTGCACAACTACTGCCTAGCTAAGAAGAAAGTTTTAAGAGCTGGTTTTAGTTGCTTTGCTAGAAAGATGTAATACTGTTAGAATCAAGATTAGAATGTTCCCACTCCTCATAATAGTAAGTAAAGGCTGCATAAATATAATGAGCTTTCATAATTACACTAAAAAGAGAAATAGGCTTGGGACAAATTTGTGTTCAAGGAAAAACATTTAGGTTCAAAGACAAAGTCACAGGTGTGCACTATGATAAGGCAAGGCCATGTAAAAACTGTTGCTTTGAACTTATAACAAGCTTGCAAATGGAAACACTGCCTTGAACTTAATAGCAACATCCTTCTGTAACTCCCATTTTATGTAACATTTTATCTCTGAGGTAATTTTCTAAAGAACTTTTTGTCTAAGAAGATATAAAAAGGCCAGAGAAAAGAAATAGTTGTTGGTGGGATGGTTTGGCTTGGGGGGCTTTGCCGCGTCCGTCTGTCCTCCATCCATCCATATGTACATGTCTGTATATATACGAGTAGGTATATGTGTATTATGTAAGCATGCATTAATACTTTGTGGAGCTGGCAGACAGACTGTCCAGCCCAGCCAGCGTGTGGGTGTATGAGTGTGTCTGTGCATATCTGCCTGTATAAAGACTTTTCCTTTCCTTTCCTTCCTCTCTGGTTCACAGAGTTAACCAGCCGAGTCACAGAGGCTCTGGCTGCCTGAACAGAGAAGGAAACAAACAATAGCAATAAATTCTTTACCTAATCACTCTGCTGTTAGCAACAAGTGTCGGTAGCTCCCGAGGCAGGTAGCTTCTGGCCTCAGAGTAACTAAAGTCAAGATAGGTATGTGTTATTATAGAAAGGAACCCCACTCTTTCCCAAGACCCCATCTTGCCCCTGATGCTCCTCCCCCTCTTCAGTTTTGCCTCTTCATAGAGGACCCCTGCCTGGGCTAAGCTCCTGGCACCACTGAGAGCCAGAAAGTGCACATAAAGTGAAGATCCTTGAGGAAACACAAGGTGCCATACTAGTTTCAGGCTTGGAATACATTCTTCTAGGAATGGTCACGTTTCCCACCTGTTTTGTCTTCCATTTGAGAAAAGATGCAAGGGCAGCCATTGGGTTTTGTGATGTGGTGCAAAGGATAAAAGGCATTCTTATGGGAATCTTTAAAGCCCAGTGACTTCCCAGGACACGGAGGGGAAAACCATGTGCGGCTTCCTCATCAGGCTAACTCATGGTTGTTCCCAGAATTCCTTTGGTTAATGAAACCCAGTGGACTCAGTAAGCCTTGAGATCGCTGCCAGGCTCACAGTAAGTACCGACGCCAGCCACTGCTCTCCAACCTTAGGTGAAAAAACTTTGGTGAGGTTTTTGGTGTGCAACAGTGGAGGCTACAAAGACAGACCCGGGTGGAATGAGAGCAAGGGAAGGAAAAGAAAGGAAATCTCCGAGGAACACCAGGGGCCCTCTACTGGCCAAAGCATTCAACTGCTTTCCTGCCAGGTTTATTGACACCTTGTGGTGAAAACTAGAAATGCAGAAAGTGCTACAAGTTTGAAAATTAATTGTATGTATTTTTTTTTTAATTGTATGTATTCTTACACTGGGATTAAAAATACTGACGCCCTGCTGGGCGGTGGTGACACACACCTTTAATCCCAGCACTTGGGAGGCAGAGGCAGGTGGATTTCTGAGTTCGAGGTCAGCCTGGTCTACAGAGTGAGTTCCCAACAGCCAGGGCTATACAGAGAAACCCTGTCTTGAAAAACCAAACCAAACCAAACCAAACCAAACCAAACAAAACAACAACAACAACAACAAAACCAAACCCTGACACCCTGAGAAACTATTGGCAGTTAATGGCTTTTGGGAAGGGAGAATTAGTTTCCTTCAGAGATGGCCAACTTGGGAGGCTAGCCATGGTCCCACATCCATACACACACAAGCAGCACTAAGTGGACTCATTTTAAATATGGGTAGCTCCTAGTCAGGTCCCTGGCCTGCCACACTGGATTAACCCTTAAGGGAGGAGGTGGACCCTGTTCTTTACATTAGATATAACATCTGCACAAAGCAAATGAAACACATCTACACAAAAGCACACCTTTGTAAAACTCATTCATGATGATCCGAAAATGTAAATGACTCAAATGCCCACCAATCAGGGAATGGATGTATGCAACATAATTTATCTAGACATTACTCAGAAATAAAAAGAAATGGAGACATGTTTTAACATTAATAATCAGTGAAATAAGACAGACACAAAAAGCAACATACTATGGTTCTAAAATCGAACGGGTAAATCCACACAGGAAGAAGAGTGGCAGTTACCTGGGACAGGCTATGTCCCAGGAAATAGGGAATGACTTCTAGTTGGTACAGCACCGTACGAGGACGGTGGACATGAGATTCTAAGACTATGCTGAAGACCGCTGCATGGCGGGTAAATAGGCAGACTGTTCAGTATGTGGTGTTCATGGTCCACATCCCCTTCAGTGGCTCAGAACATTCTCTGTACTCCATGTCCTCCTGTAAGTACACAACCCTGTACCTTTATTAAATGCCTTCGTGGCTTAATACGTGCATTTCACAGTTCAGAGTACCTAGCAAAATGCATGGGTAACTGGTATATTTTCCTCAAAGAGAATGCTGGAAAGGGCTCTTCAGAGGGTCATAACCCGTTTTGAATGTTTGTAGTGAAGTCAAACGAGGCAGTAAATCTGCAATCATGTCCTGTGCTCCCAAATGCTGGCCTAGCCTAGGTCCAAACTACTTACTGCAGAAGAATGAGCTGCTCCTAAGTGAACTCACACGCTGGCCACACAAGACAGGCCACTGCTAGCTGGAACCTGTTACTTTTATGAATGGACCTGAAAGGAAATTGCTGGCCAAAGTCTTCCCATGTCAGCTACCTCTTCACTGCTGT
Source organism: Mus musculus (assembly GCF_000001635.26). Lineage (NCBI taxonomy): Eukaryota > Metazoa > Chordata > Mammalia > Rodentia > Muridae > Mus > Mus musculus. The sequence continues at coordinate 69,117,601 of NC_000074.6, read as the reverse complement.
AACTGCACCTCGTACCCAGTCCCTTTGGAACCAGACTTGTCTCCTGGTATTGCCATCCTCCTGTCAGCTTCTGTCACTTTAGACAAGTGTCTCTCATGGGACAGGGACGGGGAAGCACACAGAGCACATTGAAGAACAGTGTTTGCTGATCCTCCTGACCAAATGGGAGGCAGAGGAGTAGACTCATTAGTGTTGGCTTTTAAAGCTGTTCTACGGTCCTGGGGTTGAGGCTCAGTGCTAGTTAATACCCTGGATTTAATGGCCAGCACCTCTGTAGTATTGCTAAAGAAATGTTTTCTCCTAGTTACCTTTCTTCTCTTCCGTGGGACTTTAAGCCTCCTGAGTGCTAAGAAAATGGGTGTTCAGAACTATGCTTGCAATTGTTTATGAAATGAAAAACAAAAGAACCGTTCTATTGCTGCTGCTTTGAGGTTGAGAACCAGAGTCTCACATACACTAACGAGGCAAGTTTCTAGCATTGACATGTATCCTTAGCCACAAGAACTGTCAGACACATGTTCATTTTGGTTAGATGAGCTGTTGCCTAATTACGCCACTGACTGACCCACACAGGACACTGATCTCTAAGTATATGCATTTACCAGCAGCCGCGGCTCTCCTAGAACTAGCTTTGTAGATGGAGCTTGTCTAGAACTCACAGGTCTGCCTGTACCTGCCTCTCAGGTCCTAAGATTATGTGCCACCACCCTGGGAAATCTCTTCTTAGATATGACTCCTCACATCTGTCAAATATGACTCAGTGCAACTTTATCTTTAGAGTTTCTGACAGAATTCTTTGTGCTTACCTGTACTTTCCAAGGTCTGTCTGCACAATGCGTGTGTGATGAGTAAACCATTGCTGAAATTGGTCTACTGCTAGGGCTATGCCTGAGTGCTGCTAAAGACTAAGTGCTGGGAAAAGCACAACAGAATCAGGGAACAGAATGTCTCAGTTCAAAGCACGATGAGGTTTAAAGTCATTTCAACTTGGATCAGTCTGGCATCACTGGCTTGGTCCCAAGTTCTGTATTTGCAGGACTTCTGGTCACCCACATGGGAGAGGCTTGGATTCTCAGAGGCTAAGAATCCTACCTACCTTCTAGAAAATATACAAAAAGAACAGAACAGATTATGAAGATCCCCATGCAAGGAAAGATCTGGGTTTAAACTGCTCAGTGATGGGAAGAGGAATCAAAAACTGTCTGAAGGCCGGAGTATGCCACAGCACGTATGTGGTCAGAGGAACACTTTTTTTTTTAAAAAAGATTTATTTTATAAATGTGAGCACAATGTCACTGTCTTCAGACACACCAGAAGAGGGCATCAGATCTCATTACAGATGGTTGTGAGTCACCATGTGGTTGCAAGGAGCTGTACTCAGGACCTAAATTGGTGCTCTTAACCACTGAGCCATCTCTCTGACCCCAGAGGAAGACTCTTAAGAATTGCTCTCTTCTGCTTTGTAGATCAGGGGCTTGAACCCAAGGTCTTCAAGACTATGCACTGCACTTACCCACTGAATCATCTTCCTAGTCTGCTTGGCATTTAAAAGTTAAAAAAAGTTTATTTTAATTAGATAAAGCCGACTCCTTAGAGCTTTAGCTGATGCAGAGCTTGACAGAAGGCACTATCTGGTTCTGGGAGCCAGAGTGCCCAGCCACGGACACTCAAGAGCGGGGCCTGGCCTCCCTAGAGCTGTGTGTGTGACCTGTGTTGCTCTGTGGAAGTGAATATAGCTGCAGGCAAGGATATGCATTTTGAGGTATATGCCTTTGGCACTTGGAGAGCCAGGGCTGCTGGTAAATGCATATACTTAGAGATCAGTGTCCTGTGTGGGTCAGTCCGTGGCGTAATTAGGTCAGCTCATCTAGCTAAAATGAACTTCTAACAGTTCTTGCGGCTAAGGATAGAGGTCCAATGCCAGAACTCCCCTTCTTCACCTCCTAAGCAAACTCCAATGTGAACATCTGTGCTGGTGACTCTAGACTGCAAATGGCTTTGGTGCATGCTCGCACCACCTATGCCTCCTACTACAGCTCTGGGACTTCAGACCTAAAAATAACCCCCAGACTCTATAAATACAGTACTGGGAACTCACAGGTGCTTAAGGAGAGGATGCGGGAGGGAGACACAGAGCAATGGGAAGGACACTGGACTGTATAAAAGGGCTAGCCTCCAGTATTGGCTCTGCCATTCTTTGACAATGTCAAAGGAAAAGGAACAAGGCCATGGCTACTTGAAACAAAACAGATTTACTTACTCAATTTATAAAATGCTCACCAGTAGGAAGACTGAATCTTTTAGAGGAAAGTAGTGACATGTATGTTACTTACTATGGCTAACTGAACACAGGGGCATGCATGTTCCAACCCAGGCTGGTGACTGTCAGACTATTACACACCAGCCAGTCCTGTTCACCTGGGCCTCTGACCTTAGGGGTACTGGTCAGATGTTTGCAAACAGGAAGTATGGCTGACTGGTCAGGAGGACTCAACAATTCCTAGTGGACCCTGAGAGCGAAATTTCTGGTGAGTGACTGACTGGAAGAGATTTCTCATTGTTCCCACACATGAGTCATGAGGGAACTCGCTGCCATGGCAGAGGGGCAACACTGGCTCCTCGTTCTCATTGTTCCCACACGAGTCATGAGGGTCCTCGCTGCCATGGCAGAGGGCAACACTGGCTCCTCGAGCATGAGGAAGGTGTTCAACCCTGAACTGGAAAAACGGTTTGGTATAAAATCACATAGGTTATGGTATGGAATGTCATTTTTATTTTAAATAAATGAAAAACACCAGCAAGTAAAACCATTTCCTTACACTTAATGCTCTTCTGCATTAAAAAAAAAATCCCTTAAGAAGTGCTTGTGTGGCTTTTTGTTTGTTTGTTTGTTTTTTTTCGAGACAGGGTTTCTCTGGCTGTCCTCAAACTTAGAAATCCACCTGCCTCTGCCTCCCAAGTGCTGGGATTAAAGGTGTGACCACCACGCCCGCTGTATTTTTTCTTTTTTAAACACAGTATAGTCTAATACATTAGTCTTGAACTCAAGCATTTGAATATGACCTTGGATTCCTGATTCTTCTGTCTGCCTGGACTTCAGGCATGATCTGCCAGAGCCACCCACTACCCTGTTCTTGACGACATCTTACTGGATCCTTGTGCACTGAATTGAGCTCACCTGCCCTCCAACAAGCCAAGGAAGATGTCAAGAGCAGCCCACCCTGAGGACAACACTTCAGCCTACTCACGCTCACAGGAAAGCAGCACGCTGGCGAGACATGACGTTCATCTACAGATGGTCTCACTCATACAAACAACCCGCTGAGTAGAAGTCAGCTGTTTGAAGAGTCCCTTACAAAGAGTCTTTACTAAAAAACTAACAAACTAGCAGGAGTGCTACTTAATGCAGTCCTAAATGCTGCAGAAGGATTGATCTGTTTTTTAAAAAAGATTTATTCAACACACACACACACACACACACACACACACACACACACACACACACACACACACACACACACACACACACACGAGGGAATTGAATCCATTACAGATGGATGTGAGCCACCGTGTGGTTGCTGGGAACTGAACTTAGAAAACTGTTTAGGAAAAATAGCCAAGTGCTCTTAACCGCTGTGCCACCCCTCCAGCCCCTTTATCTGTCTTGATAAAGGTTGTTAATAACTGCAGCCTGAGTGCTGCAGTGGACCAGACACTACAGTTTGACACATAGATGCCTTCCTTCTTCAAGCCTTCAGGAATATGAAGCATACTCACATTTCTTACACACTAACACAGGCCACACTCATGAAGATCACAACTGTGAAGACTCGAGTTACCCACCTGCTTGCTGCCGTTCCTCTCGAGAGAAAACACAGAGTCATTTCAGGTAACTTCCATTTAATTTAACATTTATTTTCATTTATAACGAGATGTCACATTTTCTACATTAAAATATAATCATGCTGACCCCCCCACTACCCCCTCAGAGAAAAACAACTGGAAGGTGGAATGCACAGAGTGGGGAGTCATGGCTGCACCTGAGAACACACAGCGCAGAGACCCAAACAGCAGACATGGTAGAGGCACACAGAATACAGCCAAGAGCTCAAGCCAGGAAGGGACAGGAATGAAAGAAACATTGCTACATGTGCCACAAGATCACCCAGAAAAGGTAGAGCGGACTCAGAAAGCCTGGGGATTGAACAGAGTTTAAAGCAAGTCGTCTCACGGCCCACCTCAGGATCTGGAGGGCAACGCAGAAACCGAAACCACCAGAAACGCGTCAAGAGGAGGGTGGGATGTAGGGTTTTTCTTAATTGTACCCAAGCCTTTTCCAAGTCTCAATTCTCCTGTGACTGTAGCCCAGTGGGGGTCGTCAGCACAAGGCGTGCCACCACTGCAGGAGAACGCAGGCTGTGCAATGTTACCTGATTCTCTGTGGGCCTCAGAGAAAGTCGCCACGCAGGAATTCCCAACTCACAGCACTGGCAGAACGAAACTCTTTTCGTAAGAAAACACAGCAGACAGTAAAACCCATCTGCACAGAGCAGAGGACAGACCCACAGGTACACTAGCACTCCAGAGGGAGGCTCAGCCAGAGCCTCGTGGTTCTTCTGAAAGGAGAATTCTTCCAGTCTCCACTTTGCCCCTAAATTTGAGACTGAAGCATTTTAGCTTCAGAACAGTGATACTCTTAAGGGAGTTGAGAGGTAGGGTTTGGGAGACCCAAACAAGACATTATTAGCAACTAGCTCTCCACTATCTGTACAAATAGATACATCAGTAAGCAAACTTCACCCCTCAGCTTCTTTAAAGAAAGCACTAAAGGTGAGGTTTCTGAGCAGGGATCTCTCAATCTGTTAGCAGTTTAAACTGTCAACACTGGCACAATAGTTACCTAGCCTTTGTTTTTAATTACAGGGTAACAGGTAAACTCCCACTCACAGGTGGGATGGAGGAGTGCAAAAGGAATCAGGAAACAGAACCAGTACTTCACAAGAGGGTCACGCCACACAAGCAGCAGCAGCTACTAGTGTTTTGCAGAGTCTCGAGGGTAAAATTCGCTCAGGGTGCTCTGAGGGATTCTCTTCAGCATTTCTTTGGGGAAGATTCGAAGCAACTGCCAGCCAATGTCCAAAGTCTCATAAACAGTTCGGTTTTCATAGGGACCTAGAATATTAATACTGAATTAACCACAGGGCACTGCCAACTGACCCGTGTCACTCAGCACTCTGTGGTCTAGCAAGCAGGGTAGGCATAAAATACAGGAAGGAAAACAGGGGTGAGGATTTGAGATGCAGAAATGAGGGTACAAAGTAACACAGAGATCAGGGGTGAAGAGAGGCCCACGGGGCAGTGCTGGTGGACATGAGGGATGAGATGGACAGAGACAGATAAGGTCCTTAAACAATGCAAACTAGACCAGCATTCTGTTCAAAGGTCGGCACAAAGTAAACTGTAGGACTCAGGAAAAAAGCTAGGCTTGCAAGAATCCATGGAGATTCTGAGGAAGCCTTAAATGCCAAAAAGCAGACTATATTACAGGCCAATGGTTTCAAAACTTAAATTTAAGACAGGGTTTTATTGAGTGGCCCAGGCTAGCCTCAAACTCAACCGCGTAAGTGCTGAAATTACAGGCCAACCAAATCATTATATTTAATACAGTAGAATTAAATATCCCCCTTAAAACGAAAATTCTTTAATCACAAGATTTAGAGTGGCTGGAGTTCTGGGTTTCTTTCTCTTGACAACGTAAACATATTTTTAAGGTTCTGTATTAAAACAAAACAAAACAAACAAGACAGACAGAAAGAAAGGAAAAACTAAATTCCAAACAAGATCAATGGTGCAGAGCTCAGTGGTTGAACACTTGCCTAGCATATATTGGCTCCACCTATAACCCTCAAATAACTAAGCTACTTTGTATTTGAGATGACTTCAATATCAATAATGAATGCAAGTAGACGCAATCCAAGTAAAAGAGCACACAAATCCTAAGTGTATCACTTGAGGTGTTATTCCAAAGTAGCACACCTACTCTAAGTACCACTGAGGGGGCACATGCCTTTAATCCCAGCACTCAGGAGGCAGAGGCAGGTGGATTTCTGAGTTCAAGGCCAGCCTGGTCTACAAAGTGAGTTCCAGGACAGCCAAGACTACACAGAGAAACCCTGTCTTGAAAACCACCACCACCACCAACAACAACAAAAGAATGGCATATTTCAGTCTGGAGAGATGGCTCAGAGGTTAAGAGTACTAACTGCTCTTCTAGAGGTCCTGAGTTCAATTCCCAGCAACCACATGGTGGCTCACAACCATCTGTAATGGGATCTGATGATGCCCTCTTCTGGTGTGTCTGAAGAAGTGCATTCATACACATAACATAAATAAATAAGTAATTAATTCTTTAGCCGGCAGTGGTGACGCATGCCTTTAATACTAGCACTTGGGAGGCAGAGGCAGGCGGATTTCTGAGTTCAATCCCAGCCTGGTGTAACAAGTGAGTTCCAGGACTGCCAGGTCTACACAGAGAAACCCTGTCTCGAAAAAAACCAAAAAACCAACACCAAAACAATGTCGTATTTCTAAGTCTCAGGAGGAACAACAGCAAGACTGAACAAAACAGCAGAAAACCCACATGCCATGTCAGGAGCCTTAATGGAGGTTTTTATAAGAGAAACAACTAATAAAATTATTAATAGTTACCCCCAAGCTTTGAGAGTGGTGGAAGGCTGACCCCAGTGGCCAAGCATAATAGAACAAGGCTTTGAATAGGGATCTCAAACGTCAGACTTGGTTACAGCCCTCATCTTCACTCTCACTCAGGAACCCCAATCTCTAGTCCCACCTGTCTATTGAGTCAAAATTAGCACTTAAGATGATTGGTTGATTCAAAAGCAAATCAAAGTTTGAGAACTCCTGTATAAAACATTGTAGTGAGAATACAGAAGTAATAGAGCAAGAACACTATGAGTAATGACCTGATCACTAGAGAACTAGGAAGTTTAAGAATGCTGCCCCGCCAACTGGACTAGTGAGTTAAACATAAAGAAAGTAAGACAGGTTGGGAGACACGTTATACAGGAGGAGTTAGAGGAGAATTGGAACGGAGATGGTAGATATTTATCATCTTATCATGTATACATGCCTCAGATTCTCAAAACAAAACAAAACCCAAACCACCCAAAATATTGCCCAGCAACGGAGAAAACCGACTGCATGAGACACAGAGTGCACAGCCCAGAGTGGTGCTGGCAAGGAGGGTGGTCAGCTGGGGAAAGTCTCATTCTGGCCACTGGGACCTTAGGGATAATACCATACAAAAAGACATGCTTAGAGCAGAGGAGGTGTGGCAGCTGAGAGACAGGTAATGATCTTATACAGCAAATTAGAGTCCTCAGCATAGAAAACAGTCAATGCTTAGGAAAAAACAAAAACAAAAACCAGCAAAACTGTTGTTGGGCCTTCTGAAATATAATTAGAGATTCCCTGCAGATGTTCAGAAGGCAGAGGGAAGGGAGTCAGAAGTTAAAGACAAAGACAGAGTTGCAAGAATTCTGAGACATTCTGTTTGAAGGGGCTCATTTTACCCTGAGTAATGAAGTTCTTCTCAAACTTCTGCAGAAATTCCAGGTAAAGGAGATCATCTGAGGTCAGGGCTTCCTCTCCCACCACGGCTTTCATGGCTTGCACGTCCTTACCGATGGCATAGCACGCATACTGGAGGAGAGAACAGGCCGGGGCACAGGCGTGTCAGCAGCCCAGGGCACAGGCAGGGCCTGCTGCACAAACCTCCAGGAGGACTCATGTTACAAGAGTCTCCCTCCAAGAGGCCTTCAGGCATACAGTGCAGACATCTCATTCCAACACTGTCAAGCCAGTGAATTTATGACGGATAGAAAACAAGATACAGACGTCAGAGAACTCTCTACGGCCTCTTTGAGATGCCCGTGACTTCCCAGGCTTCTCATTTCTCCTGGAGAGTCAAATGTTGTTTTCTTTAAGTATGACGTACAAACTCAAGTCTGACGGCATTAGGGACTTCACAGAGCACACACAACTGTAAGTCTCAGTGCCCTGTTGGCTGCTTATTACGTAACAAGTGTGTGATGGGATCCATGCAGAATCTGAAATCAGCATTTAAAAGAACATACTGCTTTTTGTTTTTATTTTCATGCTTGAACTTTTATCACATTTATTTATTTCACATGCATGGGAACACACTAAGTAAATATTTTGTATTTGTGAGTATGTATGTGCCTGCCATGGCATGTGTGAGTCAGAGGACAATTCGGAGGAACTGATTCTCAACTTTTTCCTATAAGGGACTGAACTAGAGACTTGGTGACAAGTGCCTTACCCATTAAGCCAAGTTGCCACCTTTTTTTCCCTTTTTAATTTAAAGTCTGTGGGCTGGGAAGATGGCTCAGTAGTTAAGAACATGGGCTGTTCTTCTAGAGGACCCAGAAACCAGATTTAGTAACTCCAGGTCCAGGGGACCCCAAACCCTCTCTGGTCTTGGGATCATATAGTGCACAGATACTCATGCAAGTACAATTCCAATAATAGTAAATAAATAGATGAATAAATAGGGATAGAATATAGAGTAAAATAAATTTTAAAACTACATATAGTATTAGAAATGAATTATAAGCTTGGTAATTCTTGTTGCTATTACTGTTTGTTTGTTTTTTTTTTTTCCTGTGACAGTGTCACTATGAAGCCCAGGCTAACTTCCAATTTTAATTCTTCTGCCTCTGGGACACTGGGATTCAGGTGTGTCCTGCCCAAACCTAGTAGGTGATTGGTTTTATTTTTCAAAGGTCTTACTTTCTGTGCATGAGTGTTTTGCATGTCTGTACTTATGTTTACCACCACATATCTGGTAACCCCCAAGGCCAGAAGATGTCAGTCCCTCCAGATCAGGAGTTACAAATAGTGTGAGCCAGCGTGTCGGTCCTTTTGCAAAAACACGAAACGCTTTTAACCACTGAGTCACCTCTGCAGCCCCCAAGCTTGGTATTTTAACCCTGATTAGCATTTTTTTTTTTTTTTGAAAAGCAGGCTGCTTTGTTCCAGAGAGTTATTCCAACCAAACCAGTACTGAGATTCTACTCGTATGGGAAGAAAAGAAGAGTGACAGAAAGAAGAGTTATGGGTAAGCCAGCAGAAAAACATCTTTCAGACCTCATCCTTAGAAAAGCACACGTACCAACTGGTTAGACACATCAGCGTGATCCTTTCTGGTCATTCCTTCTCCGATAGCTGACTTCATTAACCGAGAGAGTGAGGGCAGCACATTAATAGGAGGGTAAATCTGGGGTGAGGCAGGAAGAGAAGAGCCTCTGTGAACGTCAGGCTTCACTGTACAGAAACATTAAAGTCACCCGTGTCTCTCCTATCGTACACACATTTACAGGCACTGTTTCCCTAGGTGAGGCCTGGGACCTTATCTTCTAGGAAACAGTAGTGACAAATGCCTGGGACACAGTATTTCTTTTGAGAATTAGATCTAATACAGTGGAATAGAGAAAGCACAGCATTGTTCTGGAAATCTAGTTTCAACTGCCTAGACTACCAAAGTATCTACCTAAGCAGTCTCCTGCATGGACTCAAAAATCTTATAAGCAAAATGAAAAGATTATAATAATTTCCCCTAAAAGATGATCTTAGAAATCTGATGCAAAGCCAACAAAAATCATGTTTTTTTTTCAGATCATGCCATATAGTAGCACTTCTAGCATAGAATTCCCTGCCCCTACCCCCCAAAAAAAGTTCCTTGAGACAACTGATGCCATTTAAAGGCAAATAAATAAAAATAGTGATTTTTAATTCTTACTCTGCTTACTAGGAGAAAACAGTTCCAAAGAGCAAACTAAATCAGCAGAAAGTGACGAGTAGCTTCATGCCCCCAGCACTGTCCAAGAGTCAATACCTGTCTGTTGTGCAGCTGTCTGTCCACATAGATCTGGCCCTCAGTAATGTACCCAGTCAAGTCAGGGATGGGATGAGTGATATCTGCCAGAGGAAGACATAAGGCATTAAAGTACATCTCTCTCACCTGTTTGTGAAGCGCTATAGAGAACCATTTTCTGCAGTGATGTATTTGTGCTGTGATGTATATAGTGTGTGATTGTTAATGTTGTCAGCTGAATACAACCCAGGAAAAGTGTCTTGGTTGGTTTGGTCTGCAAGCATATCTGTAGGGAATTATCTTTTTTTTTTTTTTTTTTTTTAAGTTTTATTTATTTAATGTATGAGTGCTCTGTTGCATATACACTCACGGGCCAGAAGAGGGCATCATATTCCCTTATAGATGGTTGTGAACCACCCTGTGGTTGCTGGGATTTGAACTCAGGACCTCTGGAAGAGCAGTCAGTGCTCTTAACTGCTGAGCCCTCTCTCCAGCCCAGGATGAGGATGAAAGCACTCTGTAGGCGAGGTGTGCTGACCTGCGTGTGAGGCAATGAAGACACTGAGCTTCGAATTCCTCTGCTTAACCACGGTGTGACGTGACTAACTGTTTAACTCCTGCCTCCACTTTCTTACAATGACAGACTGTAATCTGGAATTATAAACTGAAATATACCCCTTTCTCTGTCAGGGTGTTCTGTCACAGCAATAGATATGGAAGCAGGACAGAGCAGCATTTGCTAAACATGGCTGCTGAGCACCTGAGCGTGGCTAATGAAACTGAAGGACTGAATTTCAAATTTCATTTTAATCAACTTGATTTTAAATATAGGGCAATGTGCCTCGCAGCTATCATATTAAATGGCCATTTCATTTGTTTAGTTACAGTAACTCCAACATGTGTTGCACACTATGAAGTACCTGTGGATGCAGACCGCTGCTCTGTGTCTGCCCTTCTCAAACAGGTCATGCAGCACAACTGACTTCTGAACCTAAGAGACCACTCTACTTCCCTGTGCCTCAGCACCTCTGCCAGGCATTCAGCAGAGCCCCACACTGAGCACACGCAGCCTTGCTGCACTGAGGCCTTCCTTACACAGGCCCAGGAAAAGCAAGCTGCTTCCTACTCAAGTTAAATATCTCAGAAGTCTGGGGCCTTTACATCTATACTCTTCACTGCAAGTTTAACTATTTACTATAACTCTGAAGGACTGGCAAGAAAATCCAAGTAGCTTACATTAAGTAGAAACAAATTCTTCATAACTAAAATAGTGCTCTGAAAATAGCAGCCATTCAATTAATACTCATAAATGAAAATTTAAAATTCAAGTTACAAAGAAAATTGCTTTTCTTACAAACAGTGGTAAGGACAATTAGAAATAATCTTTAACTGAAAATGGCATTTGGGTATAAGTATCTATTTAAGGTTAAACTTTGAGGTCAAGCTCTCAAAAGGATTGTAACTCAAAAAGGCAGACAGCTGACTTCTGCCCTACCAGGGCTAACGAGCTGGAAAAGGCACTTGGCACCAGGCCCGATGACCTGGGTTCCCTAGGTCCTACATATTAGGAGAGAATGAACTCTGGTCAAGTTGTTCTCTGACACTGTGGAAAGCACTCCCCCTGCCCCCATACACATGAATAAATATTAACACATACATACACATTCTCACAAATAAGAAGCCCTTACAATAATTAAGTCTAGAGCAATCAAAGATGCAAACTTACCGTCATTGGGCATGGTGAGAATAGGGATTTGGGTAATAGAGCCGTTTCTACCTTCCACTCGACCGGCACGTTCATAGATTGTGGCTAAGTCGGTATACATGTAGCCTGGGAAGCCTCGCCGACCAGGGACCTCTTCCCTGGCAGCTGAAACCTGATAACAAATCAAAGAAGAGTGTCATGACATGTCAGAGTAAGAAAAGGTCTGGTTAGAAGGTCTGTTTGAATATGTCCAACAAAGTGTTAACTTAGACATTTGTAAAGCAAGAATGCTGAAAATGAAAATGAATCAGAAATTCAGTTGGGGCTGGAAGCGTTGGTGCTACTCTCAGATTCTATTCATATGGTCATTTCCGCGATTTTAAGTTTGCTAAGGAGTATACATTTCTCAGCTCTGAATGGGTAGTAATCTTTGAAGTTTAGGGACACAAAAACATTCTGCTCTTTTTATAAGGCTTACTTCTGTGTTTAAAAATAAATAAGTGAATAAGTAAAATAAAAATGGGCGACAATAATAAATACTATGGATAAATAAATTCTGTGAAAGTAATTTAGTTGGGTATGGTGGTATACACCTGTAATCCCAGCATGGGAAGGCTAAGGCAGGAGGTCTTAAACATGAACTTGTGGCTAAGTCGGTGTACATGTAGCCTGGGAAGCCTCAAGGTCTCAACAGAAGTTCAAAGATAGCTTGGACCACACTGAGACCCAGTCAAGTAGAGTTAATTCCAAAGCCTAAATTTTCAATTCATTAACTATGTCATGTTGCAAATCAATCCATTTTTACGTAAAACAGTCCCAATAAGGTCAAAATGAGGAGCACAAACCAAAAACCCATCACTTGTTACACTCACACATCAGTCAGTCAGATCTTCACAACAGCCAAACAAGAAAGTTTATCTAAAATTTGCAGCCAGAACCGAGCCTCAGGTAAGCTTCCCAAGAGCAAAGAGGCAGAACCCAGCGGCATAGACTGAGAATCCCAACACTTCGGAGAGGCAGGAGATAGAAGTTTAAGGTCAATCTCAGCTACACAGTAAGATTTCAAGGCCAGCCTGGGCTACATACGCACCTGATCAGAGAGCCAGGACTCTACCCCACCACACAAAATATAATTAAAGGTCTTCCTCAGAGACATGCATAGAAGAATAGGTACTTGCATAGCTCTACCATCACAAGAACCTAAGAGGATTGCCAATGTAGGATTCTTGCACTGCTACTCAAAGTGTGAGCCACAGACCTGTGTTCATCGATGCACAATAGAACTGTCATAGCAATCTCTAAGAACACTTGGATGCTAATGAATCTAACATGAAGTAAACCTAGGTTTGCCAGGAGTGGTGGCGCACGCCTTTGATCCCAACAAACAAAAATCTTTCTCTTAGCTCATTTTTTTTCGTTAACAAAGGTATGGATCTGCTTCAATGAAGACAAGACTCCAGTCTTTCAGAGTCAACGTAAACACTGTGACAATGTGGTAATGATCTTGGGGACTTTAAAATACAGGTCATTAGAGAGCAGGTTTCCTCAGTCTTTTTGTGCACTCAAGAGTTAACAGGCTTAGCAGGCTAAGAGTGTTGGCTGAGTTCCTGGGTTTGGTTTCAAGCACCCACACTGGGATCCTCACAGCCACCCACTTCCAGGCAATCGGTGCCCCCTTCTGGCCTCCGTGAGCACATAAACACACACACACACACACACACACACACACACACACACACACACACACACACAAATGTACACAGGGTTAACACACAGTATGGTCAGAAGTTCTTGGGAATGAAACACTACCATCCGCTTGTGGTGCTTTCTTACTTCTTCAGCCCTTGAGAGAGACAGTGACAGTTACTAATTTTAATCTCACTCTCTACTATTTCCAAGTTGACAGAGACAAAAAAAATTGTACTATCTGGGTGTTTTGTTTTGTTTTGTTTTGTTTTTTTCCCGAGACAGGTTTTCTCTGTGTAGCCCTGGCTGTCCTGGAACTCACTTTGTAGACCAGGCTGTCCTCGAACTCCGAAATCCTCCTGCCTCTGCCTCCCAAGGGCTGGGATTAAAGGCGTGTGCCACCACACCCAGCCTTGTACTATCTCTTTTATGATTAAAGAAAAACAGAAACTTACAAAAGATCAAGATGACCCTACTTGACACATTTTGTTTGAGAAAAGAAGGAAAAAAAGAAGGGAAGAGTTACCTCTCGCAGCGCTTCAGCGTAGGAGCTCATGTCCGTCAGGATCACCAGCACGTGCTTCTCACACTGATATGCCAGAAACTCGGCCGTGGTCAGAGCCAGGCGAGGAGTGATGATCCGCTCAATGCTGAAAGGGAACACACGTCCCAGGTCACTCAAAAGCCACAACCAAAACAAGGCTGCGACAGCAGCATTTTCCTTTTGACACTCTTAGTTCACAGAGGAGAGGAAAACAAAATTACTTTAAAGATGCCTCTGTAGGCAGTAACTCAGAGAGAAACAAGTTTTACTTACGTTGGGTCATTAGCCAGATTCAAAAAAAGGCAGACATTGTCCATTGAGCCATTTTCTTCAAAGTCAGATTTAAAGAACCGGGCTGTTTCCATGTTTACCTAAGTATCAGTGACGTCATCAGTGCAATGCAAAAGAACATTCTCAGCATCTATTTCTGAGGAAGGCCAAGCTATAAATCTAAATTATTCTGTTTTAAACAGTCAAGCTCTCTTCCTCTTTTTTCTTTCCTCCTCCTCTTCTTTCTCTGCATGTGTGCACAAACCTTCCTCTTTCTCTCCCTCCCCTCCCCATGGGGACTCCCCTGGCCTTAATTCTTGGGGCCAGTGAATTCCCAGAGGGCAGCTTCCCCATGAACCTGCCTTTAATATAACCACATACATATGTACGTTTCAAGCCTCCATTTTTTTCTTTTTTAAGTGCAAGTCAGAGTAAAGCACTTTGGCATGCAAAGTCTTATTAGGTTTCAGCTACATGCTAAATCTGACTCCTAAGTTTTGCTAAAATGCCAAGATACAGAGTTTCTATCTAAGAATAAAGTTGATTTTGTATAGTTTATCACCTCTTTCTAACAACAGTTAATTTTATGTTATTCCCAAACATAATACCATACTTACTCCCATAGCAGCAAACACAATGGCAAAATTTTCTTCACTATAGTCCACTACATCTTTGGATTTCTTTACCAAACCAGCCTGGCGACAGATCTGAGCTGCAATCTGTTAAGGATGAAAACTAAAAATCATATCCTGACAACAAAGTAATTTATTCTTCTCTCTTGAATACTTTAATTAGTAGCCTGAATTAAAACATCAAGTCCGTGGTAGGTAAGCTGATGTGTGTATTCCCCCCGTGACTACACACGGCACGACAAGTCCATCTGCCCTCACCTCGTTGTGTGGTAATCCAGCAGCAGAAAAGATGGGGATTTTCTGTCCCCTAGCAATACTGTTCATGCCATCGATGGCGGAAATGCCCGTCTGAATCATCTCTTCTGGATAGATCCGACACTGAGGGTTGATTGGCTGACCTGATGTATTCCAAAAAGGGAAAAATGTTAGTATGTCTGCACATTGGTCATGGATACAAACAAATAATTAAAAGGTCAGAACTCAAACAAAGAATTTCTCTGTATTTATCTATCTCCTTTCAATGTTACCATAACTATTCTCTCTCCGGTAAGGCTGCCAGTAGACAGAGTTAGTTTCCCCAACACTGACACCCATCTACTGCCCCTACCCATGATGTCAAGGAAGTCTTCAGCCAGCACCACAGGGCCTCGGTCAATGGGTTTTCCTGATCCGTTGAATACTCGACCTATACAACAGCAACAAGACAGAACAGAGTAAACCCATACTTCCCAATCTGTGCTTGTATGTTTCTAGATTTTAAATAAATATGTTTAAAAGGAAACAGATCTGTGTACGGAACGAAGAGTGATAGTCACTTACCAAGCATATCCTCAGACACTGGTGTTCGGAGAATATCTCCAGTAAACTCACAGGATGTTTTCTTGGCGTCTATACCAGATGTCCCTTCAAATACCTACCAAAAAAAGAGAATCAAGTAGAAGGGTAAAAGATATTTAGGTCAGGGACACTAACTAGACCAAAGGTCCTGCTTGCAGGGTCAAACATCCCAAGGAGCTGAGGACCTTTATGTGTAAAAAGGATGTTTAAAACAAAGAACAAGGAAAAAGAAACTAAGGACTTCTGGCCATCTTATAAATATAAAAAAACCAAAAAACCAATAACCCCCAGAACCCCATCCATCTACTTTTACAAATTTAACCTGCTACTGCCCTAGAATATTTTTTGGGTACATACTGAGAAATTTCTCTTTCTCTATAATAAAATAACATTAAAAGATAGGAATTTTAAGGAAGAAATCCAAGAGCTGAGTTAGGTACCATTTTGATGGCATCCGATCGCCAGTGAATGCACTTCTCATCACTGTCCTGTCACGGAACGATGGGCTTTGATTGGGAAATGCCTCAATGGTTCTGAGTGGCACTCACCTGAACCACTGCTTTGGAGCCACTAACTTCTAGGACTTGCCCACTTCTCTTTGTGCCATCTGGTAATGTCAAGTGGACAATCTCAGCGTATCTGGGAAACTAAGCAGGAGCACAGTGAGGGATTAGTAATCAGCATCCTAGACGGTACCCACGCTACTCTACGCATCTCCACCATGGCCTTGTTGTCTAGGCACTTTCTTCAACAAATACATGGGAGTTGCATCTGGATCCCTGTAACTTATATTACTAGTGTACAAAGTGGCAAACTAGTGCAAGGTACAGAGAGAAGGATATGATCCTACAAAAGCACAGCAATTACATTTAATAGTTTTCCTCTATGTGTATAGGTTTAGAGACTGCAGAAAGATATAAAGTTACCAACAATGTTTCTAGCACTCACAGATTGATGTTCACTGGGCTATGTTTATCTGCAATCACACAGGCCTCATGTAAGAGATGAAAGATAAATTGTTATTATGTAATATTATTATCAGACTAAGATAATGTGCAAGGTCTCCCTCAATCTAATCTAAACAGATATATATCCTCCTATGCAAGAATGTAGAATCTATATCTCTAAGATTCTCCTCTACCCCACAGCCCCATCCAGTTTTTTACACTGTTCATTTTTTAAGACACTATGTAATGTAACTCAAGCTGGCCTCAAACTCACTATCTATATCTAGTATCTAGTGTACACACACACACACACACACACACACACACACACACACACACACACACACACACAGAACCTCAAGGCTGGAATTACAAGCTACTGAACTACCATACTGAGCTAAGAAGTTTTATGTACTTAGCTGACAAAGTATTTGATGCATTATTGGACAACCTGCCTTACTATATTGACATTTTGAAATATACATTGTCGGGGCTGGTGAGATGGCTCAGTGGTTAAGAGCACCGACTGCTCTTCCAAAGGTCCCGAGTTCAAATCCCAGCAACCACATGGTGGCTCACAACCATCCGTAACGAAATCTGATGCCCTCTTCTGGAGTGTCTGAAGACAGCTACAGTGTACTTACATATAATAAATAAATGAATCTTAAAAAAAAAAAGAAATATACATTGTTAGGCTATTAATCATCATCTACTAAGAAGATTTATTGAAAGATGTATCATTCTATGTGATTTGTGAGGGAAAAAAATCTCTTCAATCAAATTAGGGCTACTAAAACCTTTAGATTTTGGAGATGCTAAAATGTTAATAAATGAGGATTTAAAAATTAATGTTTATACAACTGACACTGTAAATGTCTAGTAACTACACTGGACATGGTAGCATACAACTTTAATCCCAGCACTTGCAGTCAGAGGAAAGCTTGGTCTACATATAGTCCAATCACAGTACACAGTGAGACCCTGTCTCAAAAAATTAATAAAAGAAAAAAATCATCTAAAGACCATATCATATTCAATTCAGCTGTTCACCTGATGAAACACAGAGCTAGCCAATATTATACTTCTATAATAATGGTAGAACAAACCCTCAGTTTTCCATGCAACTCTTCAGAAAGTTAGTAAGCTACATTCTAGCAGTGAATGTATGTCCATATATGTGGCAAACTGAGGGCAAATTTTCTCTCCAATTATTTTGCAAAGGTACTACATTCACATTTCCACTATTAGTGCAAAAAAACCAAAACCAAAACCAACCAAAACAACAAACAACAACAAAAAACCCAACAGCAAACCAACCAACCAGCCAACCAAGGAAAACACCCTCCTCTATTTTTGCCAATCTTTTTTTTCTTCCTCATTTGTGGTTTTATAGAATATAGACATTAGTGTTCTTATAAATGATGTTTATCTTTTAATTTTGCTTATGGTATTTTCTGTTCCACAAAGATGTGAAAGGTTTTAACAGAATAAAGTATTGTCATTCCTTATGATTTAATCTTTTATTTAGGAAAAGTTTCAACTTGAAAATCATAAACAGGTTTTCAGTGTTGGCTGCTAATAGGCTGATGTTTCACTTATGTGGATTTAATTTTCTATCTGTTCAACCCCTTCCCCCCATTTTTCATTTGGAAAATGAAGCATAAAATATTTCCTGTGGCCTCAAAATGCCCAATTCACCATGCCAAAGTCCCATGTGTGCCTGATATAATCCAGTACTCAGAGGGCTAAGACTTAAGGACTGCAAGTTCCATGCTAGAAGTGGCTACATAATGAGACTATGTCTTGGGCTGTGGTGGTGCATGCCTTTAATCCCAGAATTTTAGAGGCAGAGGCAGTCTGATCTGGTCTACAGAGTGAGTTCCAGGACAGCTGGGGATGCACAGAGACAAAACAAGAAAGAAAGAAAGAAAGAAAGAAAGAAAGAAAGAAAGAAAGAAAGAAAGAAAGAAAGAAAGGAAGGAAGGAAGGAAGGAAGGAAGGAAGGAAGGAAGGAAGGAAGGAAGGAAAGAAAGAAACAAACAAACAAACAAACAAAAACCAAAACACATATTAGACTATGTCTCATAAACGAAAGACAAGACAGCCAAAGATCATCCACATGCATAGTTGTTTGGGTCCCATAAACTTGTTACATGGCTGGGTTTCTCACCCCATCTATGACTGTACAGGCTAGTAATAAACATTTTTTCCCCACAAATATGAATGTACTCACCCATTCAAAGTTAAGTGGAATCACTCAAATGCAATTTCCATGCACTTTCAGTAAGTTCCATGGGTTTCTCTACACAAGGCACACCTAGCATAGGCTACAATGGTCTCTATAAGCCGATTCTGTGTTTTGAGGTCCTGCTCTACATTACTGTCTTTAATAGTGTTGATGATGTAAGCTTGTGTAACCACACAGAGGAGCAATGGCTGTTGCTTTTTTTCCCATCCACTCTTACTTTTCCACTGCTTGCTAATGTCAAACTCAGGATGGCAGCAATTGGGACCTCACACATTCTCATCTTAGCTTTAGTTCAGTTCTTGGTCAGAGCTCCTAAGACCTCTGTAATTTCCTAGGTATAGGGAACAATCAAGAGGAAAGGAAATTTTTTATTATTCATAGCAGGTCCTTTCAACCACACTTGTACTTAATGTGGTGACCTCTGGGAAACCTCTAGAGGCCATGGAGGATGTCCAGGGGAACCAAGCACCCAATTAGATGTTTCAAACATCCTGTTCTCTGATCTCTGAGGAGGGGAGAAACTGGAGACTGACTTAGTCAATACTGGCCAATAATGTGATCAATAGTTACATAATCAATTCCCCACAAAAGTCTTGACTGAAGAGCTGGAAATTTTATTGTCTGGAAACAAGGTAGCCACAAGTAGACAGACAGCACACTCTGCTCCTCAGACTAAAGCCTGAGTTCTGTACTCAGGACTCCTTAGGAATATGTATATATGTATATGTGTATGTATGTATATATACACATATATGTATACACACACACACACTTACCTGGTTATTCATTTATACTTTTTATATACCTTTTACAGTAAGTCACTAATGGTAAATTAACAGTGTTTCTGCTTTGGATGAGCTATTCTATCAAATTATGGAAAATCATCAGAGACCTGATTTATAGCCAAGTCAGACAATAGCTACGTCTACCTAGATACCTACAATGCATTCATGAAGCAGGTAGTGTGTTTAGGTGACAAAGTCAGTGGAGTGTGTAAGAAATGAAGCAAATTTCAGGCCTACTAAAAAATTGAACTCAATTGTTTTGGAGAGAGAACTTCTCCACCTGTGTTAGAAGTACTGAGAGCAGAAGCCAAGAGGAAACAGAGCAGCTTTCACTAATTTAAAAAACAATGTTACTAGGGCAGTGATTCTCAACCTTCCTAAGGCAGTGACTTTTTAATATAGTTCCCATGTTGTAGAGACCCCCAACAATAAAATGATCTTGTTGCTACCTTATAACCAATTTTGCTACTGTTATGAATCATATGTAAATATCTGATATTCAAGATATCTGATATGTGACCCCTGTGAAACAATGAATGGTCCCACCTACAAAGGGGTCACGACCCACAGCTTGAAAACCTGTGTATCAGGGACTCCTAAGTATATGGACTGGCTGCCGTCTTTGTGGTGAGAGGGAGTGGGGCCAGGAGGACAGGTAAAGCTTGAGGGCTTTCAGTCTAGAAACACAAGTATTAGTTTTGGGAAAGAGCCTGCATCAAAGAACTAGGCAGAGAGTGAGAGAGGATACCCCCTAAGGCAGAGAGTGAGAGAGGATACCCCATCTCCTTCTGACCAGAAGGAGCCGCTAGGTTTACCCTCAAGATTACTTTATAAGAATCCTTTGTCATAAATAAAAGCATGGTTGCAGTGATAAAAGAAACATGCATTTTTGCCTTTAAAAATGTTTCTCAGTTCATTTTCTGCTTCCAGAAAATATGTATGTGTTAAAAAACAACATATATTAAAACATTAGCATCTGTTCACAAACTAATAATTGTGTGTTTCCCTCAGCCCTGCCCCAATAGCCACCAACAGAACTCTAGAAAGCACACTATTTAAATCACTTTGTCTGATGTTTTTCCTTTTGTCTTATTGAAATATTTTTGTTTGTATCATTTATATTTCTTTTTTTTCTGATGATATTTTGATTATAAAAACCAGGTAGGAAGCTTAGTCCAGAGTAACCAATTAGAAACTACACTCTATATCTCTTTTTCTAAAATTAACAATAAGCTTATAATAAATACAGATAGAAGAACATGTTAACTAATTAATGATCCTTACAACTTGGACAAACTTCTATGTAGGGCTGTAAGGCAGTATTGAGACAATCCTTTCTTGTATATTCATTACTTGCCCGTCCATGTCAGGCTCTCAAAGATAAAGTACACTTAGTTACCCAAGAGTTTAACATTTAATAGACAGGAAGAACATTACTTTAAAAAAAGTCTATAACACAAAGGACATAAGATGCCACATCTCTGTTATAAAACACATCTATTATTGCTGCTTCCTCCTATAAACCTATTAAGTAAGATCTTCCCCCCAACTTTGAAGACAAGGTACTTAGAGGCTATAAAAAGGAACCCACATTTAATCCTGTACTAGAATCCAGTGTTTTGACTTTAGGTCTTTCTTTCCTACAAATAATATTTACAGTCAGACTAAAGAAGGGTTACAAATTCATAAGACAAACTTAAACAGTACTAGCGAAACCTGAAGTGCAAGAGTCAGATCATAATGGATGTGCCGTTACCTTCACATGATCTAGGATCACTAGTGGACCATTCACCCCAGAGACAGTCTTGTAGGCTGCAAAGAAAAGAGTCTTGTTTAGTGAAACAGCATGAGCTGACATGGCTCTCTGATTTTAACAAAAACAACCCTTCCCTTCATCTCCCCATTAAAACTTGGATATTCAAAAAGCTATATGAATTTTTTAAAAAGATTTATTTTATTATTATATGTAAGTACACTGTAGCTGTCTTCAGACACTCCAGAAGAGGGAGTCAGATCTGGTTAGGGATGGTTGTGAGCCACCATGTGGTGGCTGGGATTTGAACTCAGTACCTTTGGAAGAGCAGTCAGTGCTCTTACCCACTAAGCCATCTCTCCAGCCCCCTATATGAATTTTTAATAAACTTTAAAATATGGCTGCTCCTATGTAACTTTTCAGTACCCATCTTCAAAGACATTTGAATCTTAACTCTAAGCTGCTGTTCTCAAAACCCAGGATAAAAGAAAACACCAAGGCTGCTTCCCTCTAAAAGTTCAGTTTTCCCGGGGCAGGGAGAATGTGAAGCCGGTGGCAGTCATGCAAGGAAGGGGAAAGGAATCCTCACTCACAGAAGGCGGCCGAGAAAAACGTGGCCGGAAGATAAAGCCGTCATGAAATAGACTATGAATAATAGAGACTATGTGGAAAGACACTGCGAAAGAGAAGGCGGGGGTCAAGTAAGGAAAGTATTCTTGTTGCTTCTTAAACAGCGTCTCACTATGTAGCTCTGGCTGGTCTTGAACTCAGAGATGTGCCTTTCCATCCCCAAGTGCCAAGTGCTGGGATTAAAGGCGTGCACCACCTCTCCCAGTAAGATAAGGATTCTTGATTTCGAGATAGTTTCACTCTCTAAGTCAGGCTGGTCTTGAACTTGCAGCAACCATCTTGCCTCAACTTCTGAAGTGCTAGGAATTGCAGGCAAGAGTAACCAACCAGCCAAGAAAGATAGTCTTTATTTTTTTTTTCTTTTAACCTTTATTTTTATGTGTATGGATATTTTTTGCCTGCATGTATGTGCAGTGCCGTGGAGACCAGAACACAGGGTTGGATCTCTTGCAACTGGAGTTAAGGCCAGTCAGTGAGAGCTGCCGTGTGGGGCTGGCAATCTTCTGGAAGAGCGAATAGTGTTCTTTACCACTGAGCTCTCTCTCTAGCCCAACAAAAATATCCTTTTTTTAAAAAAAAGATTTATTTATTTATTTATTATACGTAAGTACACTGTAGCTGTCTTCAGACACTCCAGAAGAGGGCGTCAGATCTCGTTAAGGATGGTTGTGAGCCACCATGTTGTTGCTGGGACTTGAACTCAGGACCTTTGGAAGAGCAGTCGGGTGCTCTTACCTGCTGAGCCATTTCACAAGCCCAAAAATATTCTTAAAAAGACAAAAAACAAAACAAAATAAAAAACCATCAACAGACAGACATATAAGCAAGGGGTGGGAGGGAAACAGAGAGACTGTAGAGATGGCTCAGCAAATAAAGGCACATGCTACCAAGATTGACAACCTGAGTTCAAGCTCCAGGACTCATATGGTAGAGAGAACAGAATCCCAAAAGTTGTCCTACGAGGTCTATACATGTGAACATACCTACACACTTACAAGCATATACACACAATAAACAAATGAACATAAGTACATTTAAAAAAATTAAAAATCAGCAGGGCACAGTACCCCTGGCCTATAAAGCAGGAAGGTTAGGACAGTCTGGGCTACAGAGCAAGGCCTTATCTCAGAAAAAAGCACAAGACTTAGAGAGGCCAGTGTTACTCACTGCAAAGCATGCCCTAGAAGGATGAGTCTAGTCTACTCTCCCTCATGCTGATATGTACAGTTAAATGTTTAGTTATATTTTATTTCTACGTACTTATGTAAGGCTGTCTAGATTTTAGGTATATCATGGGTTTGAAGAGGACTGCTGAGACTGGAGGGAAGTAGATCTGCTGGAACGCAAGTTGGGGGTGGTTGTGAAATGCTTGCTGTGAATGCTAGAAGTTGAAGTCAAGTCCTCTCTGCAAGCGCAGTAGGTGCTCATAGTTTCGGAGCTATCTCTCCAGCCCCTCACTTACTTGAGAAAGGAGTTATCTATCCTTGCTGGCAAGGTTCATGATTAGATACAAAATACTCAGGAAACAGCAACTTTAGCAGGCAACCTCAAAACTAGCCATATTTCATAATCAGAAATGCACGCTAAAAAAGAAATGCATTTCTTAAAGAAAATACACCATAAAGCCTGAGATAATGTGAAAATATTAACAAATCAGGAATGTTTCATTTGTCTGACCTGAGTAAGGTATTCTAATTAGCTTAAACAAAGATTTCAGGCACAAATGCCATCTTCTTAAGAATGAGGAAACCATATACTAACCAGTCTGTCCACTCACGGGGCTTCCAACCCCTTCCTCCCAAGGCCAGGAAGCAAGGATCTTGATACAGACTCTGGGACAGTGCAGGCAAGCCCCACTCCATACTGAGACATTTAGATACAGAATGCAAAAATTCACTTGAATGTGTCAGAGCTGTCATGGTCTCAATAGCAGCTTCCCAATGGAGAATCCCTCTTTTAATAGCGTAGATACGGATGTTAAGATTTGCCACATTTTGGGCTAATTTTAGCACTCTTACAGCCTTAATTAAGATAACCTAATACTATTTTTAAAAACATGTAATTTCAACATTTTAAGAATTTCTTCCTTGTTTTCATTTTAAAAACTCCAAATACTGTTTTTCAATGACTTTCTAGAACTGCTGTGTGAAAACGTAAAGTGAACTACATCTTGAAACTGACTCTTAAAGAAAGAAAGAGAGAGAGAGAGAGAGGGAGGAAGGGAGGAAAGGAGGAAGGAAGGGAGGAAGGAAGGAAGGAAGGGAGGTAGGAAGGAAGGGAGGGAGGGAGAGAGGGACTTTTCCAAATCCCCCCCTAAGCCTTATGGCACAGGGGAGGGGACCACTTAAATGGATAAGAAATTTTCTCTCAAAACACTTCATTAAAATCCTTCCAAATTCTTAAAATTCTCTGCTTTTAAAGAGACTGTATTTTCTCTGAATTTCTAGTATTGACAACTATGGCTCAGAGTCTCATGGTTAGAGTTCAAACTCATTATACACTATGAAGTTTTGCCAGTCACGAGAAAAACCCATGACCAAGAAAACGAAGCATTAGTCAGAGTTTTCCCTGGAAACAGTGGAGTTGCTATCCACTACAGCAGCAAGGCTGTACCTGAAGCCTGTCTCCAGCCACTTGGGTGAAACTTAAACTGAAATAGCAACATGATTGAAAGCTTTTGTAGATCAGCACCCTTTATTTCTAGGAACTACACACTGAGGCTAGGCATGGCAGCACAT
The DNA here is from genome assembly GCF_000001635.26 of Mus musculus. Classification (NCBI taxonomy): domain Eukaryota; kingdom Metazoa; phylum Chordata; class Mammalia; order Rodentia; family Muridae; genus Mus; species Mus musculus. The sequence continues at coordinate 69,092,910 of NC_000074.6, read as the reverse complement.
TCCTGTAATCTTAGCACTTAGCCTGTAGTTCAAGGCCAGCTGATCTGTGATCTGTAGTCTCAAAAAAAGAATTATGTAGCAACACTCCCTACACTCTCAGCCATGAAAAGTGCGGGATGTTTTACAGTGCTGTGGAGCAGGCAGTTTCCCTGGTGTCTATATTCTGTCACTGACGCAAGGTAAACCTTTCCCAGCACTTACAGCTGTTAAAAAATAGTAGCCCAAACTCAGTCTGGGCGGCTGCTGACCCACTGCAGTTACTGATCAATCAGCAGGGACTATCTGGCAGAGAGGATGCAGTTTTCCCTCACTGGCAATCTGAAGAACACAGGGGACCTAGTATGGTACAGATGAGAGATCATCAGTTTAATTTAAACAGACACACTGGGACCAAGCTAATGGATCTCATATCTGAACTAAGTGAAAATACTACCAACCCTTTTAGGAGAATGAGGCACATTTTTCCTGCGCATTTTCAGATTATTTGATTTTATGTTTCCAAAATACTGTGAGGATCTTCTTACTACTAACTTTCACACACCAAAGGTGTGAGAAATGTTACTAATGGAGGACCTTCTGTTTGTCTCACTAAAGTTTTGTGCTCTTTCCTTTAATTACATAGTTGCTACTATATGGTCCTGAAACACTTCTAACTGGTAACAGTGTAACTTAAAATACCTAGATCACACAGTTCCTAGCATTTGTACTAGAAATTAATGCAAAAGACTGTGAATAAGAAGGTCAGCCCTTTCCATGTCAATGAAAGTTCTCAAAATGAAAACCTAGCAGGGAAAACATCACACACCACCTTTTAACTCTCAACTCTATCTGTTTATCCTTCCTTAAGATAACCACAGGTAGTTAGAAAGAGATACCAGTTCAGAGTATGGCATCCAAAAACATCCATCAAACAGCAAAGCCACTGACAAATTATTACCCTTATGGCAACGGCAGACACTTGCTTACATTACACAAACAATTTATGGAGTAGCACTTAGAAACCATGATTTACTTAGAAGCTGAAAAACAGGATAGCTACAATACTGCATAGCAAGTTCCAATCCTGCCAGGGATACTGAGTAAAACAAACAAGCTGGGCATGAGAGTAATGACTTTAAACCCAGCACTCTGGAGGCAGAGGCAGAGGCAGGCAGGGCTCTGTGAGTTCCAGGCCTGCCAGGGCTATATAGCCGTTCTCAAATACACAAAACAAAACAAAAAACAACTTGCTCAATAATAAAAAAAAAAAACAAAAACACCCAAAAACAAAACCCCAGGAATTACGGAGATTTTAAAGAGCACTAGGCAGTGGTGGTGCACACCTTTGTACCCAGCGCTTGGAAGGCACAGGCAGGCAGATTGAGGCCAGCATGGTCTACAGAGTGAGCTGCAAGACAGCCAGAGCTACACAGAGAAACCTGTCTCAAATCATATTCATTCATATAGATGTATGTGTATATATATATATATACACACACACACATACACGCACATAGATATATGTACATATACAAATACATACACATACACATATATGTGTATGTGTATGTATATGTATATGTAGGGGGGGATGGAGTCTGTGAGCACACATAATCTATCAGATGATTAGTTCTTCCTTCTGCAGGGAAAGAGGTTGTTCAACACTAACACCATTAAGGATTGCGACATTGTTAAAGCAAAAACCATTGCACAATAAACCCTAGCTCTTTAGGCACCACCTTCATAGCAAAACAAATGCTAAGAAAGCCATTCCTTCAATTGTGCAAGACCAGAGAACTAACCTGAACATGCTCTAGAAGTAAAGCAAGGAAAGTCACTTGTGGTTTTTGCTAGGGATCTGCTTTGTGACATAAGAAACTTAAGGTTAGCTTGGCTGGGTCAAGAAAAGTGAACCCAACCAAGCTCATAGTATTTTGCTCTAATAGCTTTGAAGATATTGTTGATCTTCCTTAACGTTTAAAAGGGCAAAGTTTTTTTTTTACCTTGTGATGTCAGAAAGTCAAATGATGTGCTCCAGATTAGTTACTAATTTCCAGCCTGAATATTTTACTTTCCGTTTCTTTTTAACAGCCTGAGTAATTTCTTATATTATGTACATATAATATCTAGAATTTTTAATAATCCTGAAGTTGTTTTAAAACAGGATCTGATTTTCACAGGGCAACTGCCAAAATTACTCCAAAGAGTGTGTATCAATTAATTATAATTATTTTGATAGTATCATCAAACTTTAATAATAAAAAATTGAGTTAATATTTAAATTTGACTAAAAATGTGGCAAAAATAGTAAAAGATGATATTTAAATGCAGTATACCAACTCCCTTTTAAAAACCCTATCCATATTAAAAAAAAAATACACGCTTAACTATTAGGACAAATTGAATTCCAAGTTATAGGATTTACAGAGCACTTCCTAAGTCAGACACTGTGAACTTGGGGATACAAAGATGCAACTTTTAGAGACAGCTTAGTCAGCAGAATCCTCCTATGAACAAACTCTTCAAATATTGGCCAAGCACATGGATATGGTGGAGAAACACTACTCATCCCTGAAGGGCTTAAGACCTTCGCCATGGAGTAGTCGACACTCCCTGAATTGGCTCTGAATGACTTGTTATATGGAAAGAGACTACTATAACCTTGTAACATTTTTCCCTTAGAAGCCACACCAGTGTCTATGTGCTCTGCTCAGAGCAAAGCATACATATCAAATGCAATTCTAGAGATTCTGTAATTCTCAGGTATAAATCTGTCAGTTTTCCCGACGTTTCCTTGGGCTCACATGAACCCCTAACAGGCATTCTCTAATTTTAACAATTATTCTAAAAAAATGCTTAAAAGGCACACCTCAGCAATCCACTCTCCAATGTGTGTGTGTGTGTGTTTTTTTTTTCCCTTCCCCTCGCTGCAGTGTTATCACATGACCCACTGACAGCTCAGGACAGGATTAGTCAGGCTGGAGGGCGCCTAGCTAAAACCCTTCAGCTGAAACGCTTTTAACCAATGAGCCACCCACAGAGCCAAGCTGCCAATTAACCTGTGCAAATGGAACCTTATTTTCAGGAAAACAACAGATACTTAAAAAAGAGGAAAAAAAAAAGTCTTCTTTCAAAGCTCTCTGCCTGGCTTTAAGGGAGCCGTGAAGAGGTTTGATTCTATACAACCGAAAGCTTCAGCCAACAAGAGCCATTTGGGAATGACTGGCTTGTCTAAACATGGCTTATTGAGGTCTTTTATGATCACTACACTTAAGCCTATGAACATAACAGTGGAAAGCAACCTTCCATTTAACTGCGTTTGGTTAGCTGGTCAGTAAACGAATAAACAACAGAAGACCAAGCAAAGGATTAAGAAACTCGATTTTTGGTTCCTCTTTTCCCAATAATTAGATGTCTGAAGCCAGGCATGGCTTCTCCTTTCCAGAACCTTAGGCGTCTCGCCTGTAAAACGAGAGGGTGGGACTGCACGACTAGGGTATTTTTCAGCTCTAAGGTTCTCCGGTATCTAGGTGTCCTCCAGTGAAGCGGTTCCCTACAGAATAAGCCACATCTCCCTCTAGCCGCGGGGCCTGCCCACATCAGCGATGACATTACACCTTCTGCACGGTCCACCTGCCCAGAGGTCCACGGGGCAAAGGGGGACGGAGTAGGCGTTCCCTCGACCCGAAGACATTTAAATGAGGCCAGGAGCAGATGAAGACAGTGACAAGAAGTGGCCCTCAGAGACAGACCAGTGTCTGACAATACCCAGAGAACTCGGAGCGGGTAGGGCAATCATCAGGAGCCCACTTAGCCCATGGGAAGGTTCCAGTCGGTGCTCTCACGCTCGGCCCACCGAAGTCACGGAAAAGCTCACGCAAAGCTGGAGAGGTGCTTGTGAACTGAGCGATGGGGGAAATGAATCCCATTCCCTCCCCGCTGGCTGAACAGGTGAGAGCACAAGCCAAGGGCTTGGTGGACACGCTCACTTTCCCGTACTCACTGAGACGAGGCTGGGATAGGTAGTTCCGGCTCACCGCCAGCGCCTGCTCCCGAGCTCCGGCCATCGGCCCACCGGTGGGCACGGGCAGTTCGGGTGCGGCCCCGTTCACGATTCCCCGCATCGCTCGCAACGCCATCTTGTCTCCTCCGTCCCGACTGGCCCCGCAGCAGCGCGGCGCAGGCGCACATATAGCAGGGAGGCCCGTGCGGCCGGCCCCACCCATGCGCGCTTCGAAGCTGCGGCAGAGGCCCCGCCCTCTCGGCGGCGCCCCGCCCCCAGACTCGTGACTGGAGCTCTGCGGGGGCGGTGCAGGGTGCGCGCGCATGCTAGGCGCATAGGGAGCTGACCAGAGTGCTGGGAGCGCGGATCTGAGGCTGGGAGCGGGAAAAGAGAAGCGAAAGGGGCCAGAGGGCAAAATTGACACAAGAGAGAGGATTCACGAGAAAAAGAAAGATTCATTGGAATGTAGGGAAGGAAGAGATAGGAAAACGTGCATAAGAAAATACAGACAACTGAGGTTCATAATCAAGCTGTGGAAAACACCTTGGAAAGCAGAAGATAGAAAACCTAGTCCCATGATTGGTAACTTTGTGTCGAAATTTATTTCAGTTTATCCTACTACCAAGTTCTTTTTTTTTCGTGGATCTTTTCGAACAGACTTGGCTTTCTTGCATATCCGAAGAGTATATGGTGTGGAAGACCACCTTAGGAACAGATTGGAAAACCAGTTAAGAGGTTAGAACGCACAAAGGGTTCTAGTTTCTTTTCTTTGGCTGTGATAAAATTAGCTAGCGGTTGGCTTGGTGTGATGGCGCAAGCCTTTAAACGCAGCACTCAGGAGGCAGAGGCAGGAAGGTCTGAGTTCCAGGGCAGCCAGAGCTACATAGTGAAACTATGTTTCAAAACAAAAAAAACAAAAAGAAAAACCAGCCTGTGAGAAACGAACAACACAGTAAATTGATTGTTGTTCTCTTTACAATATAAGAACAGAAGAGGAAAACAAGAACTTTGCTATGACGGAGCAACATACTGAAAAACTTCTTTGTGTTAGTTCCCCATAGATTTGTTGATAAATACACAAGAGGATGTCTAGACTGGCCTTCGGTAAGGTTTATAACTTATCAGTTTGGGAAGCATGGATCTTTGCCTCATTCACAAAATTACTATGTTGTTGTTTTGTTTTTAAAGATTTATTTATTTGTATGTATGTGAGCACACTGTTACTGTCTTTAGACACACCAGAAGAGGACTTCGGATCCCATCATGATGGTTGTGAGCCACATGTGGGTTCTGGGATTTGAACTCAGGAAGATCAGCCAGTGCTCTTAACCGCTGAGCCACCTCTCCAGCCCAATTACTATGTTGTTATAAAATTCCCTTTGGGCTATATATGTGAGGTATGTATGGAATATAAATGAGTTTTATCTATAGACTTACAGCCTATATACAAGACATATTATGTAAATATTTCACAATTAAAAAAAAAAGAAATTTGAGAGGCTGGAGAAATGGCTCAGTGGTTAAGAGCACTGACTGCTCTTCCAGAGGTCCTGAGTTCAGTTCCCAGCAACCACATGGTGGCTCACTGATGATAAGTTATAAACCTTACTGAAAGCCAGTCTAATGGGGTCAGATGCACTCTTCTGGTGTGTCTGAAGACAGCTACAGTGTACTCATATACATAAAATAAATAAATCTTTTAAAAATCTTTTTAAAAAAAGGCAAAATAAGAAATTTGAGATCTAAAGCATTCCTGCTCCCAAGCATTTCAACTAAAAGTCAGTCAGCTGATGTTACAAATGAAGTAAATGTAGCCAGGTTACCTAAGTCTACTTTGAGTGCATCTCAGGTCCCTATGTAACAATCCTTCAATCCTCGATAAAATTGCTGGAAGTATTAAAAGAGGTAATTGAATGTAAACAGAGAGTTCTATATAGTTCTTTTTTAAAAAGTGAATCCTCTAAAGATTTATTTATTTATTTTAATTATATGAGCATACGGTCACTGTCTTCAGACATATCAGAAGAGGGCATCAGATCCCATTACAGATGGATGTGAGCCACCATCCACCATGTGGTTGCTGGGAACCTTTGAAAGAGCAGTCAGTGCCTTTTTTTTTTTTTTTTTTTTTTTAGATTTATTTATTATTAAACACAAGTACACTGTAGCTGACTTCAGGTGCACCAGAAGAGGGCGTCAGATCTCATTACGGGTTGTTGTGAGCCACCATGTGGTTGCTGGGATTTGAACTCAAGACCTTCGGAAGAGCAGTCAGTGCTCTTACCCACTGAGCCATCTCTCCAGCCCAGTCATGTAGTTCTTTTAAACTTTTTATGGTTTGGAATTTTTTTGCATGTGTATAATACATTTTGATCAAATCTACTCCCCAATTCTCTTTCCTCCAATTCTTACTCCATCTCCTGCCATTCTATGCCTCCCAAGTTCATGTCCTTTTTAAGTCTACCGAGTCAACTTTGTGCTGCTTGTATGTGCCTGGGTATAGGACCATCTGCACAGGTGACTTCTTTTACTTCCTTTACACCTCAGGACTGCGAGGGTAGCTGGCCCAGGCATAGAGAATGTGGCCTGAGCAGGAAACTTGGAGTCAGCAAGCCTGGCTTCAGTGTCTGTTTGAGTACACAATGTGACCTTGGGACAGCCATTAGTTCCTTCTGTCTCTCACTTGCCATCTGTGAACGGGAAATAGTTTATGTAATATAGCTTTTAAGAATGTAGTTAGTTAGTTTTTTTGAAACACTTTTTTGTAGACCCAGCTTGCCTCAACTTTCCTCTGGAGCTATAGAGGGAGCTTGGCCTTGAACTCTTGATCCACCTGTCTCCAATGCCCAAAGCTGGTATTATGAGCATGGTCCTCTAGGCCTGCTCTTCTTAAGGATTTAAAATGAAGAAAAAGGCTAGTAGCACCAGAAACTCTGGTACAAATGTGAAATTGTATTTCATTGCAAATATTTATTGAGGAAGAAAAATTAAGGAAGGGAAGGCAGGAAGAGCTCATGCCAGTGACTAAAGTTTCCCCATAGAATGTGAATCTTTCTTTATTGAATGGAAAATACCACTCAGGTGTAAAATACTGAGTTTCCTTATGTGAGTGTCCTTTTTAGAGGACTAATTTATAATTGTTAGATTTTTAGAAAGGAGAAATACAAGATATTTCTCTCCAATTTGCAGTTGGTGAAACAGAAGTCTCAGAAAGTAAAGTGATTTCCCTGTGCTTTGAGCTTCTTAGACTGTAAGCAATGCCTGTTGACTCCATAACTTCCATGCACACATGTTTTGCCTAGCTCTTCTGTATAAATTCAGATCAATCTACAAAGACCCCAGATACAAATTATCAACGAGGAATTTTGGAACATCAAATTAGTTCTAAGATGAGTGAGTGCATCTGATCCAAAGAGAGAGTACAAGCCCAGGCTCTCACCTAGAATCTGCTAAAACGCCCTTCTCTGATAGCAATAAGCTGTTATTACAGCATCTGGGGTTTTCAGGCAAAGCTCCAGAGACATTCTAATTTGGATCATCTCTGCCTTTCCATCATGGTCATGATCTGCATTGTCTCTAAGTCTGAATCTCAGAACTATGAAAGTTTTTTTTTCCCCCTTAGCTTACTTGCAATGCAGTCAGAGAATCAAAAGCATTCAAATGATGCCTTCTGAAAGCAAATGGTAATGAACTCAAAATAGTGTGTTCACTGGAGAAACTCCAGAGAACTGAAGGACACATTCATTATTGCTCTGAGCCATAAATACATTATACCAGGCTAGATGGAACATAAATACATTATGCCAGGCTCACCATTAACCAGTCTTATGTCTGTGTGCCCATGCCATATCTCTAAAGCAAAAATAGCATTATTTCAGTACAATATGTATAAGGAACACAAGGCTAAATAATGGAGACAAGAAAAACATGTACGATCCTACAGAGATAGCACGTAAAACACTGTAAAATGAAATGCTAGGTTGCATACCTTTTTTTTTTTTTAAAGTCCCTATTGTTGAACAAGGCCCAAAGAGGGGAAATACTTGTTTCAGTTAGTATTTGGAGAAGAGGGTCTAGGGCTTAGTGGTAGATCCCTTGCTTAGCAGATAAAAACAAAACAAAACAAAATAAAACAAAACAAAACAAAAAACCAACCAAACAAAAAACAAACCAAAAACCTAAGTTCTATTTCCAGCACTTCGAACCACAAAACAAACAAATGAACAAAGACTCTGGAGACGATGTAAATGGGAAGGAATGGATATTTCACATTAAGTCTTGAGCAATTTGTAAATTCTTGCTGGTGAGCAAGAAGTAACAGCTCTAAAGTGGTCAGGGAAGGTGATGCCCTTTGAAGGGGAATTTACTTAGGGAATTTAATGTTTGGAAATTCTCTTCACAAATAGAGGGGCTCTGGAGAGCAGAATCCATGTCTTCATGTTTTTTGGATAATTAAGTCCTCGGGACATAGTACTGCATGCCTACTATGTCCCAGGTGCTGTAAGGGACCCACCAGAAGAGACAATTCGGACCCAGGTTCAAGCCAACAGAAAATATTTTATTAGCCTACCATCTACTACACTGGGTTCTCAGCATCCAAGGACAGTCCTGAACCTTTCCCAGGATGAGCTTTTACGCATAAAACCACATCTCAGTTAGCAAGAACACTTAGCCCAAAGCAGAACTACAGACGCCAAAACACAAGGGTAGTACACTTGGGGACTTTCCCACAACTATGGACTTCCATGGTCTTTGTTCTCTCTCCTTTTTCCTTTTTGGCAGGTGTTGTTGCCTACATGCTGGTTCCAAGACCAGAATAGTATTTCCATCATGGCTTCTGTTGTTCTAAGTTCTGGAGACTTATAACATAGATACTCTTTTAAATGCTTGTTGTTAGAAACAGGGTCTCACTATGTAGCCCTGGCTGGCCTAGAACTCATTATACAGACCAGGCTGCCTTGGAACTCAAGTGATTCTCCTGCCTATGTCTCCATAAACACATGATTCATCATTGCCTGCTAATTGCTTGCTGTTAATTTAACTCATTGACCTTCCACAAAAACTCTACAAGTTAGCAGCCAGCGGCACACAGAAATCAAAAAGCTGTCCACAGTCCCATAGTTGTTCAATGGCATAATTCAGACCCATACTGATGGCTAAAGGGATCCCTTCCCTCTATTTCCTAGTAAGGATTGAAAGGTGTACATACTAGGAGTGAGTCTGATGAGAACTGAATTTAGAGAATACATATGAATTGTTCCTAAGTGACCTCACCTTTCCCACTCCAGTAAAGTCACAGTATCTCCACCAGTCTCCACTGTATCTCTTATCCAGTGGTATGAGGATGGTCAATTTTCCATAGTTAGTGTATGACCAAACTCTATAAGGAGCCATTGTTGAAGCTGAGAGTCCAACTGTTATAGATAAAATTCTGCCTACACTGCCCAGGATATGTGGGTTTCAGAACTGAGGTCCACATGGAAGGTGGTGTTTCTTCACTCTCATTCTTTAGCAAAGAGGCTCTGGAAATGTGTGAATCTTCTTCAGGGCCTGTGGTACCTCAGTAATATTAATAGAAACAATAACATATAACTTGCTATGCAAGTGTTCCTCAAAAGCCTCTGTGACAAAAACTTGAAGGCCAGCCTGTGACACCAATGGGAAATGGGGGAACTTTCAAAGCTAGGGTCTAATAGAAGGAGGTTAGGTCATTGGGGGGGATGCCCTTAAAGAGTATAGGTGGTCATAGCTTTCTCAGCTGCCATGAAGTGGATTAGTCACTACCATACAGTCCTGCCCTGATGAACTGTGCTTCAATGATCTGAATAATTGGAGGCATTGAGAATTGTAAGACTTAGGACTTGCAAAAATGTCTAGGTGGCTAAGACATTTTGCAGCCAGGAGAAGCAGGATTCAGATGTTACTGCCCATGTAATAAAGATGTTATCCCCCTACATACTCCTAACCCCAGTGTCCTGGATAGTTTTACGTACTTGACACAAGTGAAAGTCATCTGAAAAGAAGGGAACCTCAAGCAAATGCCTCCATAAGATCTGGCTCCAGGCAAGCCCTTAGGACATTTTCTTAATTAGTGATTGATGGGAGAGGGCCCATTCTGGGTTGTGCCACACCTGGGCTGGTGGTTCTGAGTTCTGAGAGAAAGCAGGATGAGTGAGCCATGGAAGCAAACCAGTTAAATACCACCCTTCCATGGCCTTCCATCAGCTCCTGCCTCCAGGTTCCTGCCCAGCTGGAGTTCCTGCCATCCTGTCTTCCTTAAAGGATGGACAGTGATATGGAAGTATAAGTCAAAAAAACCTCTTTCTTCCCCAACTTGCTTTTTGGTCATGGTTTTTCATCACAGCAACAGAAACCCTAACTAAGACACTCAGCTTGGAAGAGACCAGCCTGAGACTATCTGAGAAATGGGGAGCTTTGGGTTCAGGGTGAGACCCTGCCTTAAAGGAATAGAGTTATTTCATAACTGCCTGTAACTCCTGTTCCAGGGAAGTCAGTACTCTTTTCTGACCTCAACACTCAGGCACAGTGCATATATCCTCTTTTCATGTGTATAAATACTCACAAATGCACACATAAGTAAATAAATACAATGGGTTGGAGAGATGGCTCAGCGGTTAAGAACACTGACTGCTCTTTCAAAGGTTCTGAGTTCAAATCCCAGCAACCACATGGTGGCTCAAAACCATCTGTAATGGTATCTGATGCCCTCTTCTGGGGTGTCTGAAGACAGCTACAGTGTGCTCATATAATTAAAATAAATAAGTCTTAAAATAAATATATAAATAAATAAATTAATTAATTTTATGCTCTTGAAGCAAAAGAGGTCTTTTGAATGGCATGCCAAGCAGTAGGGAGACCATAGAAGAAAGGAAAGGTCCTCACTATGCAAAAGAGATAAAGGGAGCATGGGCTCCCCTGGAATTGCCTTAGCTTTCCTAGAGTTGAGATTATATATGTATGCTATATGCTTGGCTTTGAATTTAGGCATGTTAAAGTACCTGATTTTCTCTCACATAGAGTGATCCTTACCCTTTGGAGACAACACTATTCCATAGGTTCTCCAATGTCATAAAGACCTCAGCCATAGAAAGTTACAGCCTCCCCCCTTAAATATCCCTGTTCTTTTTTAGAAACCTGGACATAACTTCTGAACCAAGGTTATATATTTGGAACCATGCCTCTATAGTCTGGGCCTGTGACTCTGATGTCTACTAAGTAAGAGGAATTATGAAGTGATTGTTAAATATTTGAACAGCTAAGGGAAACAGGAAGTAATGAGAAACAAAAACACCCTACAGATCTGAGTCACAGGACATCCATTGTGGCAGGCCCTGTCAAACCTCAGCGCCAGTCATTGTTTTATGTGTATATATATGCCCAGAGAAAAAGCTGTCTGTCTGAAGGTCCCAATTGCCAGCCATTTAAACTGGGAAGAATAGAAACACAGTTGGAGACCCTCACCCTTCTACTTAGCTCTGATCAGAGAAATAGTTCTTTGCCAGGACCTAGAGGCGACCAGAATATCTGTATCTATATGGAACTATTGCTTTTTACTGGTTACTCTTTTAGGTTTTAATTTTCCACTGTTATGTGGAAAATATGTAAAGTTAAGATGTACAATCATGTTCTTGGGAGGATGAGGCAGGGGGATTGTGAGTTTGAGACTAGCTGGGACTAGTTTCCATCTTGTTTGATGAGACATAGGTTCAATCTGTAGCCTAGATTGTCCTAGAACTCTCTATGTAGACCAGGCTGCTTTGAATTTATGGATATCCTCTTACCTTAGCTTCCAGAGGGCTGAGATTATAAGATGTGAGCCATTATGCTCTATGTATATGTATTTCTTAGTAGATGTATATATACATCTATATGTATATGTGTGTAAATATGGATATGTACATATTTCTCAGTAGATAATCAAGTATATATTATATATAATCATGACATACTTAAAAAATTTTAAAAGTCTACATCAAAAGAGACAAGACCTATCATGTTAAACATTTTTTTCTCTTTAAATATTTATTTATATATTTATTTTATGTACACGAGTACACTATAGATACACTGATGGTTGTGAGCCGTCATGTGGTTGCTGGGAATTTGAATTCAGGACCTCTGCTCTCTCCAGTCAACCTGGCTTGCTCTGGTTGGCCCCGCTTGTGTACACGGTAGCTGTCTTCAGACGCACCAGAGGATATCAGATCTCATTACGGATGGTTTTGAACCACCATGTGGTTGCTGGGATTTGAACTCAGGATCTTCGGAAGAGCCATCTCTCCAGCCCCCATGTTAAATATTTTTAGATATACAGTTCGGTATTAAATGTGTTGACATTGGTTCAACTGATCTTTAGAAGCTTTTCATCTTGTGAAATTGAAACTCTGTTCTCATTGAAGAATCACTTCCCATTTCTCCTTCCCCCATATCCTAGCAAACATGAAGTTTTTGTTTTTATGAATTCCATTATTCTAGGAACCTCATATGAAATCATAAAGAGTTTTTCCTCTGGTGAATGACATACTTTTAGTATAATACTCTCAAGATTAATCCATGATGGATAAGATGGATAAGATGGATAAGATTTCATTGTGAGTACTTATCACATGCGCTTGTTAATTCGTCCATCGGAAGGCACCAGGTTGCTTTTACCTTTTGAAAAGAGTGTGTGTGCCTAAAAATGTGCACACAAATGTATATCTTAGAGCACATTAGATGGCTCAGTGGTAAGGGCACTTGCTGCCACAGCTGATGACTTGAGTTGAATTCACTAGACCCGCTGGTTGGCCAGCCAGCCTGGTGAGTAAGTATACTGTCCAATCAGAGACTTCATCTCAACACTGTAGAACAGGAGGACTGACAGTCAAGATAGTCTACTGACTTCTACCACTATACACACACATAGATGAAAACATTCAATTAAAGGAAGAAAAAGACTCATTCCTGTGCTTATCACCAGTATTCTGTAAAGACTCACTTGTCCTGGCTATGAATACAAGCACTGCCACTGAAAAATGTATTCACATGTTTAAAATATAACATATATTGCATATAGCATGGTTATGTATTAGCAATATGCTGAAAATGGAGTGTGCAGTTCACAGTGGTTGTCATTGTTGCTATTATTTCTACTAATGTAAAGTATGGTCATTCTTTAGCCATACCTGCCCTCTTAAGCCCTCTGTTTCCCTAAATCAACATTTTCATATACTTTTCTGGGGCACTCTGATTTTGGTGGTATCTCCAAGTTTTCTTTAATTAGGATAGTTCTATGCTCTTCCAACCCCATGTAAGCGTACTTTCCTAGACAGCTGTACTCTGCAGGAGATGCCCAAACCCTCAGAGAATGTAAAGTACACTTGCCAGGGAACATGGTGGCAGAAGTGCCAACTGGACCCCCAAAAGGCCTTTTGCCCAGAACTAGAAAATATATTTACTGATACATCTCTCTAACTTTCAACCATAGTCCCTTTTATTCTTAGAGACACAAGTATAGAAGCATGTTGGGGAGCCCATGTGCTTTGCTCCCCACATCTCATGATAATAGGGCAACGGCACCTAGAGATGCTAACATCCTAGTCACAAACCTGTGACTCTTTCTCTGCGTGCTAAAATATACAGGTGATGCAGGGAATCTTATTTTAAGGTCCTGGGGTCAGGACCTTGAACTATTTGGGTGTACTCAGTATAACCACAAGCATTCTTGCAAGTGAAGGTCAGAGAGAGTTCAACATGTGCTACTGGCTTTCCAGGTAAAAGCTAGGAACCAAGATCTGTAGGTGGCCTCTTGAATTGAATTATCTGTAGTGTTGGGAACAAGCAAAAGAAATTTAATCTAAGCACTACTATTTACTTTTCATACCCCATTTAATCACAGGGAGAAATTAAATTCAAGGTCCCAGGCCCTAGGGGACCTTCCCAATAGCTGAACAGCTTCTATTGTGAGGAAAAAGTTGTCTGAGTGAGTCCAGACATCTCATGGACAACTTCTCCATCTTGCTAGTACAGTCAAACCAGATCATGTTCCCAGGTCCTGGGACCAACTCCTATCCTGACTGATGGAAATTCCCTTGCTCAACCCTTTATGTCAAAATATGATTGGAAAATGCTAAACCTCGCTAGCCCCTAGCTCTATGGTTTTATCCCTTAAATATGATGTGCACTGTCCCTTCAGGGTCACAGTTAAGCTTCTGAGTCTGTTCTCCAGCTCTGACCAATCAGTAGTGGCTTGATTACAATAATTTTTTGTCATCTGCATTGGACTGGTGTTTGAGTTATGTTGGATACATGTTGGATTTAAGTGGACCCACAACACTCAGAGCCCCAGAATGAACAAAGCCCAGCTGATAACTTCATTTTAACCCAGACACAGCTGTGTGGACTTCTGACCTCCAGAACTGTACAACAGCAAATGTGTGCTGGTTTGTGCTACTAAATTAAAAGAATCCACAGGAATGACACATTTCCTTAGTGACCTTGCTCTCTCTCTCTCTCTCTCTCTCTAGGTTTACATTTTCAAGCTCATTCCTTCTTTTCTTTTTAGCCCTAAATCAATCCTCCAAGTTAATTCACATAATTAGGATAGCTCATAATCGGAGAACTCTGTTACTCTTGTTCATCCATCTTATTTGGCTCTTTGTAAACTTTACATTCAATGTCCCACTGAAGATATTTCATGCATTACAGACCTATGGTGCCTGTGAATATCCCTCAGTGAGTGCTGTCTGTCCTGTAGTGCTGTCTGTCCTGTAGTGCTGTCTGTCCTATCCAGTCACCCCAGAATAAAGATTTATAAGAGGCTATTTTGGGCATTGAGGTAGGATTAGGATGAGGGGACACAGTGAAAAGTCTGTGCCTGTACGAAGACCACAGATGTTTGATTTGTGTATATTTATGTGTGCTTCTACATGTTCGTGTGCAAATACATGTGTGTGCACATATGTGTGGAAGCCAGAAATCAATGTTGGATGTCTTCCTCAATTTGTCTTCATGTTTTTTGAGACCGTCTCTTACTAAACCTAGAGGTTGCTGCTTCAGCTATAGTGGCTGGCCAGAAAGTCCCTGGAAGCCTCTTTCCATCCTTTCCATGCTGTGATTACAGGCTTGTACTGTCACTTTTTAAAATGTTTTCGTGGGTCCTAGGAATCAAGCTCGGGTCTTTATACGGCCATCTCCCCAGCCTAAATATTAGGATTTATGGCTAGAGAACAGTAAGCACTTATCTTTTCTTCATATAAACGTCTCACAGTTTATTACTTTTAAGGAAAGAATTGGAGCACAAGATCCATCTTCGAAAAGCAAAGAGAAGGAGATGCACGCTGGTTCTATCTGACGTTCTAGTTTGCATTCAGATCTAGGCAAGAGTTAAAAGAGTAATGTGATAGATAAGCACAGATGAAAACCAGCACAGCCCAGAGTCTCTTTGCTTAGGAAAAATACACTCCCTCTGTCCTTTCGAGCCCTGGCCCTGTCTGTCTCTGATGCAGAGAGCTAAGGGTCTAAATGAAACCTGTTGGAGGTTCCAATTAAATCTTTGTGGACAAAGATTTAACGCGCGCGCGCGCGCACACACACACACACACACACACACACACTGCCCTCAGATAACAGGCAGCAATAAATCCATCAGCACATCCACTTTCAGAGAACAGAGTTTCCGCTGCCTTGCCAACAGCTGCCAGTTCCTCTCGGAGTGCCTCACATCAAGACGAGCTGTAAGGTAAGAGTTGTTTTCTCTTTCTGGACGAGTTTAATTCTTCCTTTAAATTTCTGTTTCTTGTTAGGGGGTTTTGACTGTTGAGTTCCATTTTTGTTGTTTTATTTTATGTTTATTTTGTTTGTTGTATGCTCATTGTGTCATGTTTATATTGTCTTATTTTTCGTTTAGTCTAACTCTACTTATTTTACTCTGTTTAGCAACTTTTCATTTTTGTTGCTTTCTTTTTAGTCATATCTTACTTTGATTTTTATGTGTCTTAAGTAAGTTTGTAGTTTGAAATTTCTTATTATACAAAGAAAGGAAGGGTTTCAGATCACTTATATGTGATTCCTGGTTCAGAGTTATCCAGGAATTTGGTTCACTTGAGAGCTTACTCCTTGAACTATAGCATGGAGGATATTCTTCTGTCCCTGGGCTTAGACGACACTAGTGCCTGGAGACTTCTACCATTTGAGGTTGATGTTTAATCCTAGAGATAACCACTCAAAATTATTTACTGCTTGTATTATGAAACTGGCTCACCATAGAATTATTTGAAAATGACAAGCCAGGTAAAGAGTAAAGTCATGATTGTAAGTAACCAGCACTTGAACGTGAGTCTAGTCTTAAAAATAAGCACACTTAAAAAAAACTCTTTAAAAAATTTTAATTGCTTTTTTGTGAATTTTATATCTCGTACCCCAATACCACTCATCTCCCTGTCCCCTCATACCTGCCCTCTACCCTGGCGACAACTACCCGACAAAGAAAAAAATCGTTGTGGAAGCTGTAGTGTATCACAGAAGCATACTTCTTTTTTACATACACATGCCAAGCTATGAATACAGCACCATGTACGTATCATATATTTTATGATACTAAACCACTTTAATGTTAAATGATTGTTATTTTTGGCACTGAAATAGAAGCCTCATAAAAAGCAAATGAAATCTTCTGAGAAATTATGATTCCCCGAGGTTAGAAGAGCAACTGTGACATGATTGTAATGTATGATACAGGTTCCTAAACGTGAAACTACAGATAGAGAAGTCCACCAGGGAAACTCATTGTGAGAGTTACTATCTTATTACACAGCAGTGCACCTCTCTGAACAGGGTTCTATAGCTTAGATACAAAACCAAGAGCACTTCTAACATCGTACATCCGCAGAAAACATAGAAATATACAAGTTATGAAGCTTGGGATCTTTAGCTCCATGTGACATCAGTTGTGAGACCCAGGACAAATCTCTCTAGCTTCCGAGTCTTTGATTTTTGTTTTTTAAACTGTTTTGTTTTTGCTTAATGCTTATCAGTGGACAGGTAGTGGGACATGTATTTTTGCATGCTGCAGTTTCCTACACTAATATTTTTGAGTGGTGATAAACTTAAGACTTTTTTTTGCATAGTCATAAAAGTGCTTTTATTTGTATTTACTTTATTTTTGAGACCAGGTCTTGTGGTGTAGCTGTGATCTGGATCTCTATGTAGTACAGACAAGGCCCTAAACTTATGCTTCTCCTGACTTCACCTCCTAAGTGCTGGAATTATGGTGTGTACTGTCATGCCTGATTCAAGAAGTTGTCTTTTATAACAATATTTTAAAATAAAAACTATCTAGAACTTAGAATGGAAGAGAGAACAGATGCTCAGGAGATGTCTACCCTACTCAGATGAGAGACTGGTGTCTGACGGTTGAGAAACAAGCAGGCTGTTGTTCATCTGTAGAGCCTATTTAATGCAGTAGTTGTAATTTCAGACCTAAATCTCTGGACAGCAAAACTTTGCTGGAAGGCATTGTGGGAAATGTTGAATTATTGAGATTATATAAGAAATGAACAAAGAGGCAGGAAAAATTCAAACTCGTGTGCTACTTATAACCCTTCATGCTTTTCATTTGAACAGTGAGCTTCACTAGACCAGACAGACTGCCCTTTCTCCTGTAAAGGTGACAGAAGACCACATCTATCAAGGGGCCTTCCTAAGCACCCGGAGGAGAAGGCCTCCCCGCCATCCCACTCCCTACCCAGCCCAGCCTCCTGCAGCCCTTGCCATGTTCCAGGTTGTTCTGGGTGCTCCTCAGCGACTGCTGAAGGAAGGGAGGCAGTCCCGGAAGCTGGTGTTGGTGGTGGTGTTTGTGGCTCTACTCCTGGACAATATGCTGCTCACTGTGGTGGGTACGTGTGGGGCTTTTGTGCTGTGGGTGTGTCTGCTTTGGGTCACAGCAGGCAGCATGGACCCTGTTTGATTCCATCAATGAGCAGAGACGTGTTAAGTTTTTCATCTGGAAAAGGCATGGAGGTTGTTGAGGATTGGTGGGAATTGTAGGCCGAAGGGTCTGAAGGCTGTCAGACTTGAGACTAATGACTCCAGAGTTCTAAACAAAACCAAGTTCATAAGTACCAGTCAGGGAGAGAAGACCTAAGCCAGGATGTCATGTTTGTTTTCCATGGTCACTGATGACTCTAGAGTCACCTCGGGCAGTGAGCTTCATTTTTCTGTGATGCTCTTCCAGCCTCTTCTTGGCAGACATAGGACATCCAAGTCCTTGCCAAGCCCTGCCTTGTTTGCAGCTCATTGCCTCACATGATGTTCTGGCTAATATTTCATTAATTTTACACTACGTTACAGAAGTGCATAAGTTCTAGCATGTTGTCCCTCCTGCGTGAATATATGCTTTAAAGAAGAGGCTTCTTATGACTTATTGACAATATAGTCAATCCTCATTTCTTGTGAGTCAATAGTTAAAGTTATGTTTAGAAAGCTCTCACAAACACTGACATTGCAAATAACGGAATCTTTGCATTAAAGGGAAATATACATACACACACTCCACTCCACCATAGAGATTATTAAGTCTTGACATCAGTGCATCCTGGTAGGGTCTTTTCCAAAAGGCAGAACCTCTTTGGTGTACTTCAGCTGGAATGTGTACATTCTATCAGTGAATATGCATATATAAAGTATGTGCATTGGCTTACTCTATTTTTTTTCCCATTTTGCCCCCATCTGTGAAAAATCATTACAGATTGTATCAAGCATTGATGCCCAGGTTATACACTATAGAAGTAGGGAAATTAACCAGTAAGGATGACACAAATTCATGAAAACTAACTGAATAATGGATAGAATTTGGTCCTTTAGCGAATAGGTAGTTTTGGGCGGTGTCATCTTCATTAGGCTTTAAATAATGTCGCTTCCTTCTACATAAACTTGGACCTCAGAGTAATTCCTTTGACTTAGTAATGGAAAAAGAATCTCTGTCCTTGATTTTCCTCACATTCTTCCATTGATTTTCAGTGCCCATTGTGCCCACCTTCCTGTATGCGACAGAGTTCAAAGACATCAACTCTTCTCTGCTTAGGGGTCCTTCTGTAAGCTCCCAGCAAGCTCTCACCTCTCCTGCCTTCTCTACCACCTTCTCCTTCTTTGACAACACCACCATGACTGTAGAAGAACATGTACCTTTTCGTGTAGCATGGATAAATGGTACCATCCCTCCTCCAGTCACCGAAGCTGGCTCAGTACCTAAAAACAACTGCTTGCAAGGGATAGAGTTCTTGGAAGAAGAAAATGTCCGGATTGGGATTCTATTTGCTTCAAAGGCTTTGATGCAACTTCTGGTTAACCCATTTGTAGGACCTCTTACTAACAGGTAACTCAGTAGCTACAATTTCTGTCTTAGTCACTGCTCTATTGCTGTGAAGAAACACCATAACAAAACATTTAAATTTGGGGCTTGCTTACAGTTTCAGAAGGTTAGTACATTATCATCATGGCAGGAAGTGTGACAGCATGCTTATAGGTACTGGATCAGTGACTGAAAACTACATCCTGATCTATAAGCAGAGAGGGAAAGAATGACTCTGGAGTTGGCATGGAGTTTTTTTTTTTAAAGATTTATTTATTTATTTATTTATTTATTTATTTATTTATTTATTTATTTATTATGTGTAAGTACACTGTAGCTGTCTTCAGATATTCCAGAAGAGGGCATCAGATCTCATTATGGATGGTTGTGAGCCACCATGTGGTTGCTGGGATTTGAACTCAGGACCTTCAGAAGAGCAGTTGGTGCTCTTAACCACTGAGCCATCTCGTCACCCCCCCCCCCCCGTATGGAGTTTTGAAACCTCAAAGTCCACCCCCCAGTGACATACTTGCTCCAATAAAGCCACACCTCTTAATCCTTCTAATCCTTTCAAAGTGTCACTCCCTGGTAAATAAGTGTTGAAATATATGAGCCTGTGGAGGCAATTCTTATTCAAACACCAAAATGTCCCATCCACAAAGTACAGACTCAGGCTTAGTACAGAGGCCCAGGCTTCACATAGGTCAGTGGTTCTCAACCTTCCTAATGCTATAACACTTTAATACAGTTCCTACTGTTGTAGTGATCCCCAACTGCAAAGTTATTTTTGTGGCTACTTTGTAACTGTAATTTTGTTTCTGTTATGAATTGTAATGTAAATATGTGATATGCGACCTCTGTGAAAGGGTCACTCATCCTCTAAAGGGTTGTGACCCATGGATCAAAAACCACTGATATTGGTGGTTAGAAGAGAAAGGAAGGAGGCTCTGGTACCATTGGGAGACAGCAGTCTCCTAACAGGTTATAGGTGAAATGTTACAGGCTTCACATTTTCTTAGTGATGTGAGTATTGATGCTGAGAACAGCTGGCAGTTGGTGAGCACACCTTGTGTGGGATCCCGGAGAGCACGGGGTGGACTGAATGTAGTGGGTGCCAGAGGGCACTGGGTGGACTGAATGCAGTGGGGTGCCAGAGAGCACGGGGTGGACTGAAGGCAGTGGGGTGCCAGGGAGCACAGGGCAGACTGAATGCAGTGTGAAGGAAGCTCTGGCTTCCGGGAAATCTCGTCTAGGGTGAGCCCGAGGATTTGATAGATGCCTTTTCTGGGAAGAATACTTTGGGCCTTGTTCGTGGGTAGGCCCAAACATTTGCATGTTTGTTTATTTATGACTATGGATTCACATATTAAAAGCATGCTTTCAAATTAGCCCCATCTTTACTGTCCAACTATATGAATACCTGCTTCAATGCTCTCTTTCTTTGTTCTTCCGTTTTAGGATTGGCTATCACATCCCCATGTTTGTTGGCTTTATGATCATGTTTCTCTCCACACTAAGTAAGTCATTTGCTTTCCTTCACTAAGCATCTTTGAGTCTATCATGTAAATGTAGTGTCAGAGCAGGATTTAGTTACCCAGAGAACAAGCTAGCTAGAAGAGGGACTGAGATAGTGACATGAACCATGTCCTCTAATTGCAATCATTCTCATCTCCTAGAGGAGAACAGATTCTTAATTCAGTGAAAATCACGAGGGCTGTGTATAGATATGTACATTGACTTGGGGAGGTAGGGTTGTGTGTGTGTGCGTGTGTGTGTGTGTGTGTGCAAAACTGTGTGTGTAAACGTGTGTGTAACTAATCTCTTGAGCAAGCTTACTGCAAGCCTTCCATCTTTTAAGAGATAGTATTTTGTTGGTATGCAAAGGGTGACTAACAACAAAAACGGATGTTGGAACATAGTAACTAGAAAAATCCCAAAAGCCTGGTGTTTTCCAGCTAAGGGCTTTAAAGGTCATACCTTAGGAAAGTAAATTTGCTGCAGAAACCAGAAAGTAAATGATAAGTCTCCTCCAGTATCAGCTTGATGTTACTAATAAAATGGAGGTGGAATCAATGCAGCAAGGTGAATAAGCTTGCTGTCTGAGCCTGAGTATTGCACAGGGGAAGCCCTCGGGGATGCCCACTTTAGGGGCTCAGTGTAGGGAAGGCACCTGTGGACCCACCGTTGGTTCCTCTGCTGATTCTCTGCTCCCGATCATACAGCTGCTCCCTTTTGATTTCTGAGTTTTCTATCACATATCTGCCCTCTCGGCTTCTCTTCCCTCCCAGAGTAGGACCTGACCCAATGCAAAGTTCAACAAGAAACAGTTGCATTTACGGACACAAGAGCTTGAGATGGGACTTTCTAGCTGACAACGGGAAGTCCACTTGCGAAATTATAACTGAATGAAGGAAAATGGAGTCACCAGGCTCTGATGTTAGCTCTAAGCTTGGGGTCACAGAGAAGGTCCTCATCAAACTCTGCGGGACACTAAACAAAACTAAAACCAGTTAAAGAAGGCAAGGAATGTATGGGAGGTGGAAGGACTGGTTGGATTGGGAGAGAAATGGGAGAGGGTGATAGGTGGGAACCAGAGTATACAAGTATGAAGTTGTAGAAGATAACAATTTACTAATAAGAAAAGAAAATTAGGAAGTTCAGATTAGCTGTGTTCATTCGTCTTCCATAAGTTCAGCTTGTGTTAGAGAGCAAATTAAGATCATAGTCATCCAATGTGACTTAGGAATTCATTAAAAAAATTTCTAGAACACATATAAAGAGTAAAATATAATCCATGTGTGTAGAGGAGGTGATTGCCTTGGGAGTTGCAACCATAGCCGGCAAAATAAGACCACAAAGTGTACCTGCAACCCAAGCTATTTAGCATAAAATTCTTACCTACTCCTCTGCCAAGAAACAGGAGATTAAAGGCGTTTCCATTTACCTCATTGTGTGTGAGAGATAACAATTATGGTTTCTATGATGTCACTAGTGTTGTTCTATTGAGTTAGCCTAATTCTCTACAAAAGAAAATGTATTCGGGCATTAGGATAGCCTGTGTAAGCCTTAAGGTTTGAATAAAATAATGAGCAAGAACTGGGTGTGCTGGCACAGGCCTTTAATCCTAGCACTTAGGAGCTAGAAGCAGGGATTAGAAGGTCATTGTCAGCCTTGGCTATAGTAAGCCCAGGGCTAGCCCACACTGCAAGGGGCTCTGTCTCAAAAAAGCAAAATAACCAAGAAGAGGTTGCTTATGCCCATCACTCCTCTCTGGAGCCCCTCTCTGGGATTCACTACTGTAACAAATAATGACCCATATTAACTTAGAAAAAAGAAAAAGAAAATAATTGTTTTTTTCTGATAGTGGGACCAACTGACCTGATTTTTCCACGACTGAGGTTTTGCACAATGTAAATTTCAGTTCTGAAGCTAAAACAGTTTCAGGTAATGCAAGACAAATTGGCCACTCCATTGTTTAAGGACATAAAAGTGGTGGGATTTGAGCTTACTAGATATTAGAAAGTTCAAGAATGGGCATTTCAGGCCAAAAAATAAAAATAAAAAATTTTTTTAAAAGGAGGGATCAAGAATGTGTGCGTTTGGGAGACAATGAGGAGTGGAGTGCTGTCATGTTGGGCTTCATTCAGCTAAGCTCATAAAACACAACCAGCGACACCTATAATGAGTGGCCAGGAAGATTAAGTTTGTCTGGTTCAGAGATCTTGAGAAGGTTTTTTTCCCTCTGGAGATATTGTTTGGGAGTTGAGGATGAGGGCTGTCTGGGTCTATCACACAACCTCCACACCCTGTAATTTAGTTTGAGACAGAACTCTCTAGTTTGCTTCTCAGTTTTGTTGTGTTAGTCACTAGTAGGTGGTGTGTCTTGAAGACTGTGAGTTGCATGTGCCTTTTCTTTTTCACATCTGCCACCAGTCCAGCAGAGCAGCACAGTCAATGTCATTCAATAAATCCCAACTGGTACATTTAAGTGTTAATCCTTTAAATTTTTAAAAATTTATTTATCTTTATGTGCATTGGTATTTTGCTTACAAGTATTTCTGTGTGAAGGTGTCAGATTCCCTAGAACTGGAATTAGACTGTTGCAAGCTGCCATGTGGGTGGTGGAAATTGAAATCGAGTCCTCTGGAAGAGCAGCCAATGTTCTTAACTGCGGAGCCATCTTCCCAGCCCCTAAATATGTTAATTCTATGAAATGATGGGTCTCATCTCATCATGTATGCTTAAGG
This sequence comes from Mus musculus, assembly GCF_000001635.26. Lineage (NCBI taxonomy): Eukaryota > Metazoa > Chordata > Mammalia > Rodentia > Muridae > Mus > Mus musculus. The sequence goes on along the minus strand of NC_000074.6, from coordinate 69,069,332 downwards.
TCTATGTAATAGTGACTCATCTCTGCTCGGAATGACATCCTCCATGAAATCTAAGTCAGCCTGCTAACAGAGCTGACCTCCTCCTCCAGTTTCTCCTCCTCCTCCCCCTCCTCCCCCTCTTGTTTGTATTCTTAAAGGAATTCTTGATTTATTTATTTATTTATTTATTTATTTATTTATTTATTTATTTATTTATTTATTTATTTATTTTACTCTATATGCATGCCACAGAGCACATTAAGGTAAGAGGAGAGCTTGCAGGAGTTGGTTCTCTCCCACCATGTAGTGCTAGGATTGCACTCATGCTGCAGGCTTCCAGGGATTGCACTCATGCTGCAGGCTTCCAGGGATTGCACTCATGCTGCAGGCTTGGCAACAAGCACTGTTACCTACTGAGCTCTCTCTCTGGCCTAAAAATCATTTAAAAAATGGTTTTATTCATATCCTATTTTGTTTCCTGTTGTTGTGATATAATGTTTTTTTTTTTCCAAAAGGAACTTGGTGAATAAAAAGGTTTGTTTAGCTTACAGAGTATATAGTCCATGATTGGGAAAAGCCAAGGCAGGAACCCAGAGGCAGAAACTGATGCAGAGGTCATAAAAAATGATGCTTACTAGCTTGCTCCTAATAGCTTGCTTAGCTACCTTTCTTGTACCATCCTGGACCATCTGCCTAGGAATGGCACTGCCCATGTTGGGCTGGGTCCTCCTGTATTGTTTAACAATTAAGAAAATGGCTCATAGACGTGGCCACAGGCCAATCTGGTCTAGGCAATTCTTCAACTGAGGTCATCTCTTCCCAGATGACCCTGGGCTATGTTGTTGATCACCAAATCTAACTGTGACAATTAACCTAATTAACCCAGTATCTAACAATGGGTTTTGCTACGAGTTTCATACATAATATTATGTATTTTTGACCATGGTCACCCACCTCCCTAATTACCCTCTTTTCTCCACCCTCACTCTCACTGGTACTTCCTCTTCCCAAGGAATCCCCCTGCTACCCTGGAATTAGGGTTCCTTACAGATGGGTGGATGGGAGGCTATTTTACAGGAGCCCAAACAGCCTACTAATATCTAAGGAACCCCTCTCTCTTTCTCAGTGTTTGCTTTCTCTGGCACCTATGCCCTGCTGTTTGTGGCCCGAACTCTCCAAGGCATTGGATCTTCATTTTCATCTGTTGCAGGTAATACTGTAACACACACACACACACACACACACACACACACACACACACACACCCCTCTTACCACTACTTTTATCACTACTTTAGGCACTACATAGAATTTACATGAAGAGATTAAGGAGAATACCATCCATGGAGGTAGCCATTGTGATTCAGGAATGAACTGATTGTAGACTTCTGGGCAAGGCCCATAAATTTCTGGCCTAGATTAACTTCTGATGTTACTCAGGTGCAGCCAGCTCAAGTAAGAATAAGCCAAAGCTCAGGGTTTTATCTACTGCCTCTCCATGGTCCTTCCTTTGCATTGCTTTTAATTTAATAGGGATTATCTCATTAATGTCACTGGAGTTTTCTGAGTATTGATAAACAAAAATGTCACAGTATCACAGGAGGCTGCTGTGTTCTGCCCCTCACACAGCTGAATGGCCTGATGGTCTGTCTACTTGCCAGATATTGCCAGTCCACACTCTCTCCCGTGTACCTAGAGTTTTCACGTTCCTCTTTGAGCACCATACTGAATACAGTTGTCCACTCATATGTCTTCCTTTCTCTGACCTCCTGGTCTGTGACCTCCTCATGCAAGGGAGGTGTGTAAGGGAATGATAAAATCCTATGAAACATGAAATAACTAGACAATAGTATTAGTATATTACCCTTCCTTGAAGGCTTCTCATTTTTAACAATATTGACAATGTCAGCACCAAAGTAATGAGCTGTATGTAGGGGAGCACGGAGAGGCAACTGTGGAGAACAGTATGTGTGATATACCATGAGCTAAGTCTTATAAAATCCCTCAAATTAAATATCCAATAAAGACCATCACTCAAGATATTACAGGGTTGGGACCAAGGGCTGTGGGAAGCGATCAGTAACTTCCCATATGCCAACTCTAACTGTTATTTTCTATCCAGGGCTTGGGATGCTGGCCAGTGTCTATACGGATAACTACGAGAGAGGAAGAGCCATGGGAATTGCTTTGGGGGGCCTGGCTTTGGGACTTCTGGGTAAGCAGCAGCTAGGCAAAGGCCTGAGCTCAGGAGATGAGGCATTGCACACTCTGCTCTGTAAAGATGGCTCCAGGAGGCAGGTACCTCCTGTGGTGGAAGACAAGTGTTTTCTGTGCCTCCCTGGCCCCCAATTGTGTTCACTCCTTCAGAACTATCACTAGGGAAAGATGACATTTCTTTCTCCATAAAAAGCTACAAAATGCAGGAGGACCTGGGGCCATCCTGAAGGCCAATCTCTTCGAGAGAGTGAATGTGCTCACATTACTGACCACTGCCCCCATCACCTCTACTTTCATACAAGGCTGGTGCTTTCCACAGGAGAGCTGGTCTTTTGCCAGAATCCCTGCTGATTTCACAGAAGTAATCTCTTTTAATCCTCATTACCAATTTGTGAAGGATAAATGGTTGTCCCCAGGGAAAAGATAAGAATAAGAGTTTAGGAGCTATCAAAAGTAATTTGAGAGCCAGGAATAAAGAGTCAGATTTTCTATACTCAGAAGCCCCAGCTCCAAACAACAGGCTTATGTTTTCCTTGAGGCGTCGACCTCATGTTGACTATCTAAACAAGCTTTCCTTTCGCTGAGCACTCTCCCAGGCCAAGCACATTGCTGGCACAGATGGCATGGAGATTACAGCTTTCAAGGATGTTCTGCACTCAGGGAGTTTACAAGATTGCTGAGGGAGGCCCCAAGTCTCTTTCTTCTCTGACCTGTGCCCTCCCAGCCACCATGGTAGCTGTTCGTAGCTGTATTGATATCCACCATCCGATGTGTGTCATATCAGACTACCTCATCACAGTCACTATTGGAAGAATGAGCATATTTTATCCCTTAGAGCCCCTTCAAGGTCAGCTTTTTCCTCTTTCTTGGTTAGAACATGGCACTAGCCTCCTACTGGTTCTCTGTCACACCCTCTCCTTCCTTCATGGTACATACCGCCCAAAGAATCATTTTAGAGCCTACAACAGGTGGTTCTTCTCTGCTAAAAAGTATCATGTTTCTCAATAACCAACAAGGCCCAGTAGATGCCTCATCTGGACATCTAGAGCCCTTGATCAATGTTGCCTCAACCATATTAATCTCCACATTTCCCCTCAAAATACTCATGTTCCATTCACATCAGCCTTCACCCACTTTTAGACACTTCAGACCTGCTCCTACACATTGTCCCAGGTGCAACAGACTTGGCAAAGCGTTTGCGACCACCTGGCCATCCTGAACCAGTTCACTAGTGTAAGAGTATTTTGTGCACAAGACCATTTATTTACTGCTGAGTATTTTGCCACATTTCAATGACTTGTCATATCACCTCCCTGCCCCTGCCCTACTAAATTGTATTTACTAGAAAGGTCTTTGTCCTTGAGGACAGAGACTGAATATCCTTGACCCCTGAGACCCCAGCCTCAGTAGAGCTTAGTCCCCAAAGCCTTCAGAAAAGGCTCAGCAGGTGATGTGGTCTCACTGCAGGTGTCTGTGCTCCCTTTCCTTTTAGTGGGAGCACCTTTTGGAAGTGTGATGTATGAATTTGTGGGCAAGTCCTCACCATTCCTCATCTTGGCCTTCCTGGCACTTCTGGATGGAGGTAGGTCAATGCTGGTGCCTCCAGACAGCTCAGCTCAGGTTGGAAGTGCATTATGCCATAGTGTCTGCCTTGACATGCTTAGATGGGGCAAGGACTGCTCCATTCTAGGAAAAAAAGAAAGAAACTGAGGAAGTCAAGGTGGTAGCTATGTGGCCATTAGTAGAATCCCAGATAACCAGTGAATAAACAGAACTGTTCTCATTTCCCTTTTTTCTCAGCTCTCCAGTTTTGCATCCTATGGCCTTCGAAAGTGTCTCCTGAGGTAAGTGATCATGAAACTCCATCATTCTGGGATAAATAGCATGGCTGAGCCCAGGAGAAAGGGGAAGTCAGGAAAAGTGAACTCCAGATTTAGATTCCAGGCAGGCTTACACTTAGGGTAGCAAAGGAATCTGCCTTGGTATTGGACAAAGATGGAAATATGGCTGTAGAAAGAACTGTTTCTCGAAAAAGAAAAAAAAAAGAAAGCACTGTTTTCTAAAGGATGAAGAAGGTGACAGAGACCTCCCAACAACCTGCTCTAAGAGCATCCCCAGTTGAACACCATTCAGTCATAGTTAATAAATACCAGAGCTGGTGCTTATCTGACTCCAAGCAAAAGATGGCTGTATTATGAGGGGGATGGGCACAGCATTAAGGGAGGAGTTGCCCAGGGTGCAATCACTAATTAAGGAGGTACTGGGGTGCAAGCATTTTTCCTGTGACAGAAGCAGTGGTTTCAGCTGGGCCAGGTCCACTCTCAGTATGGGTGAACTGCCTGAAGTCAAAGGAGAAGGGACTAGAACAACAGAGGTAGAGAAGAAATGGACACCATTGGGAAAGAAAGGGTGTATCTGAGCTGGAGGAGAGTCTATATACAGAGAGCACGGAGGTAGGATCCTGTATAAAGCTGATAGAGAGGACATACTGTGGATATGATACTGGGGCCTGAGAGGCAATGGGAAGACTAGAAAGAAGTTTTCCTTGTGATAGGAAGAAAAACTTAGAAAATGAAACTAAAGCGGTGAAGAAAGACATCCAGAGACTGGATGTGTTTATCTCACTGTTTGCCTCTAAAAAGTGTCAGCAAAATAAGGCAAAAGACATGATTTTTCCAAGGACTGGGAAACCGAGTAAGACCAAACCAGAGTCAGAGACCCAGTTTCGTGTAGCCCAGGCTGGCCGTTAACTCACTATGCAGCAGAGGCAGAGGATGACCTTGAACTCCTGTCCTTCCTTCCTCTACCTCCTGAGCTCTAGGATAGCAGGGGCTACCAAAGTGCCTGATTCCGAAATGTCCTCTTTAAGCCAAGGACAAAGAAGAACTGAAAGAAAACAAAGAAGTCTCCAGAAGATGAAAATTTTAAATCCTGGAATTAATGATAGTTAAAAAGGCTGAAATAAGAAACGTATAGACAAAAATGAGAGCAATTGCCCTCATTAAACAGGGGAGAGATTTCAAACAAGGCAGATTGTAGTGTCACAGGGAGAGGGTGGTGGTGAAGTGGGGGAAGAGGGGTGGGAGTGGGCTGAATAACAAGGGTGACCAGGTGACCAGCCACGTGGCAAAAAGAAGCCAGGAAGACTAGGAATCAAAAGAGATTCAGAAGCTAAAAATAGGAGGAGAAGAGAAGAGAGAAGGGAGCTATACCTAAAAGCAAAGCAAACCGAGGCCCACAGAGTTAACGGAGGCCCACAGAGTTAACGGAGGCCCACAGAGTTAACGGAGATAAAGAGTGCAAAGGGGAGAATCAGCCCCACCCCCTAGACAGCAGCAGAGAGAAGGGCAGTGAGGAAAATCTTTAGACTGCAGCAGAACAAAGCAAGGCAGGCCAGTGCAGTTAGTGTGTGCTATGCAGCCCCAGGAGGAGTGGAGAAGAAAGGGTCAAAGGGTAAGGAAGTGCCTCCACCCCCGGACTTACCTCATAGTGGGAACAGCTGCCACAGCATGGGCGTTTGCAAGCCTTTGGACCTGCACTTTGCCCTCTACATTGTTTTCTTCTTTTCCTGGTTTACTTATTTATTCTGGTTTCTTGTGAATCAGGGCCCCATACTGTAGATCTGTCTGGTATTGAACTCAATGGTAATCCTCCTGACTCAGCCTCCCCAAGTTGTAGGTTTATAGCCATGAGTGGGAACACTTGTTTTTTTTTTTTGTTTGTTTGTTTGTTTAACAGGGCTTAAAATTATTTCTTTTATTTTTGAGATTATAATATAGATACATCATTTTCCCCTTCCCTTTCCTCCCTCTAAAGCCTGCCATATTTCATTTCTTCTTCTTCTTCTTCTTCTTCTTCTTCTTCTTCTTCTTCTTCTTCTTCTTCTTCTTCTTCTTCTTCTTCTTCTTCTTCTTCTTCTTCTTCTTTTTCTTCTTCTTCTCCTCCTCTTCCTCCTCCCCCTCCTCTTCCTGCTCCTCCTCCTCTTCCTCCTGCTCCTCCTCCTCTTTCTCCTTTTCTTCCTCTTCCTCCTTCTTCAAAATATATACTCTGAATAGAAAGTTGAGGGCTAGTTGAGTGCTGGTGGTGCAGTCCTCTACACCTGGGAGGCAGAGGCAGAGGCAGAGGCAGAGGCAGAGGCAGAGGCAGAGGCAGAGGCAGAGGCAGAGGCAGAGGCAGAGGCAGAGGCAGAGGCAGAGGCAGAGGCAGAGGCAGAGGCAGAGGCAGAGGCAGAGGCAGAGGCAGAGGCAGAGGCAGAGGCAGAGGCAGAGGCAGAGGCAGAGGCAGAGGCAGAGGCAGAGGCAGAGGCAGAGGAGGCAGGTGAATATGAGTTTGAGGCTAGCCTGGTCTACAGAGTGGTTTTCAGGACAGTGAGAGGGCTACAAAGAGAAACCCTGTCTCGGGGATACCAAGAAAAATAAATAAATAAATAAATAAATAAATAAATAAATAAATAAGAAAAAGAAGTTGAGGGTTAATTTATTGGTGGAATATTTTTGAAGGTAGGCCTGGGTAATATGTGGCATATTACAGCTTAGGCTTATAGTTCCATCATGCTTACTTTATTTGTCTTTACATCCTACTTGATGTTTTTCCTCCAGTGTTTTAGGAAGAGTATACCAATTTTTTACTTAAAAGTACACAGAATACATTAATATTACATTTTAATTCTTATAAAACATTTAATAGATTTTATTCTATTATAATTTTTTAGATTTATTTCATTTTATATGTATGTCTATTTTCTCTGTGTGTGCATATGTGTGTGTGCATATGTGTGTGTGTGTGTGTGTGTGTGCTCGCACACGCCATGCATGCCTGATGCCTGTGGAAGCCAGCAGAGGGCACTGGATCCTTTGGACTGGAGTCCATGGTGGTTGTGAGCCACCATGTCATGCTGGGAGTTGAACCCAGGTCCTCTATAAGAGTAGCAAGTGCTCTTAACCACTGAGCTTCATCTCCAGCTACCATTATAATAATTTAAAAAATAACTTTCAAAATGGAAAGTTTCAAAATTCAGAACATGTGTATGCACTATTTATTAAGGGCTATAGAGAAGATCAGTTTCTTGTTATTATCTTAACATGAGGCATATATTTTAAGAAAATCATTTTAGAGGAATTAAAGGTTCTCTTTCAGCAAAAATGGCAGAATGAGTGTGGTAGGTCACTAAGTCAGCACTAAAGAAGCTGGGGCAAGAGGATCATGACAAAGGTGTTTATGGCAGTATTATACTGAGGAATAAAATGCTGATAAAAAAAATCTTTCTAGCCATGGGCAAAACAGTTAAGCAATTGTTTATATATCAATCACAACTTGATTACTAATTATGAAGTATTAACAAATACAGGAAAGCTTTAGAAAATATGATGGAGAAGAAAGCCATCATGTGACAATATCTGTGCAGTATAAGTAAAAACAAATTATCCAAGTAAGGTTGCAAGAATGAAGGAGGAAGAGTGAGAGAAATGAAAATAGTTATACTTTGTTAAAGAAAACACCACAAAGCCAGGCAATTGTAGCACAGGCCTTTAACCCCAGTACTCGGCAGGCAGAGGTAGGTAGGTGGATTTCTGTGAGTTTGAGGCCAGCCTGGTCTAGGAGCGACTTCCAGGACAGCCAAGGCTCTGTTATACAGAGAAAACCTATCTTAAACAAACAAACAAACACACAAACAAACATCACTATGAAGAAATAATGCAAAAAAACAAACAAACAAGGAAAAATGAGGACATGTATATGGTAGGTTTGATGCAAAGGTTTGGTAGATCAAGGTATTTGAAGAGTAATTAACGTCACATATAAAAGTCCTTGGCACTTTATGTCTCAGGAGCCCTGTCTAGCATACATCTGCGGTTTGTCTTACAAATTCCAGGGAATGACTATTTTCAGCCCCATTTTACAGCTGCAGAGTGCTCCTGAAAGAATTTGGGACTGTGATACAATTGCTGCTCTAAGAGTGCCATTCCCCCTCAGTGTGACAGATGCCTCTTGCAGTCTGCTGCCAAGGTGTCAAGGAGTAGGAGTAACCACCCACCCAAAACTCCTTAGAGAAAAGCACCAGCCTGCTTGCAGACTCTCAGACCTGGGAGGTGTTTGGTCCCAGCACCCTTAGGGTAACTATCTGCCCAGGCCAGCAATATTCAACCGGATGGCTCTACCTTTATTTTACTGAGTGGCCTGTATGGTAGTCCTACTGAATACTCAACAAAGAGACTAGCTTGTGACAATAGGAAGTAAAGTATGTATAAATAATTTTTAAAAACTTGAAGGCTGGCTGTAGCTCAGTTGGTAAGATGCTTGGTTAGCACACATGAAGCCTTGAGCGATCTCATGCTCCACCTTGTCTCCTTCCACTGTAATGTGTGCAGTGACTGTTTCCATGATAGAGAGAGTATACACAGGTTAGTTGGCACCAAGACCTCCACTTCTAGCTCACTCCACAGCACTTGCAACTGATTTCCTCAGTCTATATCTCCTCTGTATGCATTTATATTGAGAATATTTAAAAAAAATTTATTTACATATTTGTGCAATCCTACAATATGAATAATCCTACTCACATATATACATACACGTGCAAACACACACACACACACACACACACACACACACACACACACACACCTACTAGGGAGCAGCTTAGATTTTTGCAGTTCCTTTGGCCTTCATACTCTGCTTAGAAAGTACTTGGATTCATTTTTATTTTCACTTTTATGTACAATGCATTTAAGATCCAGTTATGTTCGTTTGTTGATCTTGATTTTTTTTTTTTTTATTTTTTGGTCTTTCTTCCCTCCGTTCTTGCTTGGTGCACTAGGGTACTGGGCCCCAGTACAGATTGATGACTTAACTCCTATCCCTCAGTGTTGTCAGCATTGGCTTCTGTGATACCTCTCTTCCTGGTGTGTGATTGGTCAACTTGTCCCAGTGGTCCCTTTCCCCAGTTTCTTTCTGTTCCAGTTTCTTTCTGTTGCCGTGATAAAATACACAGAAATGCTCAATCCTCTGGGCACCTTCCCCATCAGAGGAGAGCTTGCCTCCAGGAAGTGTTCTGACCCCCGGACTCATGTGAGATCACCATTTTCTATCTGGGGTCTCTTTGAGGTGCAGGAGAGCCCTCAGGCCTCAGAAGCAACAGAGCTTCTTGGACAGGGACTCTTTGGGTCCTCATCCTCAGTCAGGAGGTGGAGCTGATCCTCAGTCCTCTGTGCACCTTTCCTGCCAGGGGAGAGCTTGCCTCCAGGGAGTGCTCTGACCCCTGGGACTCAGTACTCCCAGGAGTGCTGCTAGAGGCTAACAGACTCACAGGAGGAATAAGCTCCAGCCAGAGACAGCTAGAGCGTCTAACACCAGAGATTACCAGATGGTGAGGGGTGAGCAAAGGAATCTTACCAACAGAAAACAAGACCACTCTGCATCATTAGAACCCAGTACTCCCACCGCAGCGAGTCCTGGATACCTCAACACACCAGAAAAGCAAGATTCAGATTTAAAATCATACCTCATGATGCTGGTAGAGGATTTTAAGAAGGACATTAATAACTCTCTTAAAGAAATACAGGAGAACACAGGTAAACAACCAGAAGCCCTTAAAGAGGAAACACAAAAATCCCTTAAAGAATTACAGGAAAACACAACCAAAATTGTTCCAAAACAATTTGGAATTGAACAAAACCATCCAAGATCTAAAAATGGAAGTAGAAACAACAAAGAAAACCCAAAGGGAGACAACTCTGGAGATAGAAACCCTAGGAAAGAAATCAGGAGCCATAGTTGCGAGCATCACAAACAGAATACAAGAGATGGAAGAGAGAATCTCAGGTGCAGAAGATTCCATAGAAAACATGAACACAACTATCAAAGAAAATGCAAAATGCAAAAAGATCCTAACTCAAAACATCCAGAAAATCCAGGACACAATGAGAAGACCAAATCTAAGGATAATAGATATAAATGAAAATGAAAAATTTCAACTTAAAGGGCCAGTAAATATCTTCAACAAAATTATAGAAGAAAATTTCTCTAACCTAAAGAAACAGATGTCCATGAACAGACAAGAAGCCTCCAAATAGACTGGAACAGAAAAGAAATTCCTCCTGACACATAATAATCTGAACAAAAAAATGCACTAAGTAAAGATAGAATATTAAAAGCAGTAAGGGAAAAAGGTCAAGTAACATATAAAGGCAGACCTATCAGAATTACACCAGACTTCTCACCAGAGACTATGAAAGCCAGAAGATCCTGGGCAGATGTTATACAGACCCTAAGAGAACACAAATGCCAGCTCAGGCTACTATACCCAGGAAAACTCTCAGTTAGCATAGATAGAGAAACCATAGTATTCCATGACAAAACCAAATTTACATAATATCTTTCCATGAATCCAGCCTTTCAAATAATAATAAAGGGAAAACTCCAACACAAGGAGGGGAAACTACACCCTAGGAAAAGCAAGAAAGTAATCCTTCAACAAACCTAAAAGAAGATAGCCACAAGAACAGAATCCCAACTCTAACAACAAAAATAACAGGAAGCAGCAATTACTTTTCCTTAATATCTCTTAATATCAATTGACTCAATTCCCCAATAAAAAGACATAGACTAACAAACTGGCTACACAAACAAGACCCAACATTTTGCTGCTTACAGGAAACTCATCTCAGAGAAAAAGATAGACACTACCTCAGAATGAAAGGCTGGAAAACAATTTTCCAAGCAAATGGTATGAAGAAACAAGCTGGAGTAGCCATTCTAATATCTAACAAAATCGACTTCCAACCCAAAATAATCAAAAAAGACAAGGAGGGGCACTTCATACTCATCAAAGGTAAAATCCTCCAAGAGGAACTCTCAATTCTGAATATATATGCTCCAAATACAAGGGCAGCCACATTCATTAAAGAAACTTTAGTAAAGCTCAAAGCACACATTGCACCTCACACAATAATAGTGGGAGACTTCAACACACCACTTTCACCAATGGACAGATCGTGGAAACAGAAACTAAACAGAGACACATTGAAACTAACAGAAGTTATGAAAGAAATGGATTTAACAGATATCTACAGAACATTTTATCCTAAAACAAAAGGATATACCTTCTTCTCAGCACCTCAGGGTACCTTCTCCAAAATTGACCATATAATTGGTCACAAAACAGGCCTCAACAGATACAAAAATATTGAAATTTTTCCATGCATCCTATCAGATCACAATGGACTAAGGCCGATCTTCAATAACAACATTATAAATAATAGAAAGCCAACATTCATGTCACACTCTACTCAATGATACCTTGTCAAGGAAGAAATAAAAGAGATTAAAGACTTTTTAGAGTTTAATGAAAATGAAGCCACAACATATTCAAACTTATGGGACACAATGAAAGAAGTCCTAAGAGGAAAACTCATAGCTCAGAGTGCCTCCAAAAAGAAACTGGAGGGAGCATACACTAGCAGCTTGACAGCACACCTAAAAGCTCTAGAACAAAAGGAAGCAAATTCACCCAAGAGGAGTAGAAGGCAGGAAATAATCAAACTCAGGGCTGAAATCAACCAAGTGGAAACAAAAAGAATTATACAAAGAATCAACCAAATCAGGAGCTGTTTCTTTGAGAAAATCAACAAGATAGATAAACCCTTAGCCAGACTAATGAGAGGGCACAGGGACAGTATCCTAACTAACAAAATCAGAAATGAAAAGGGAGACATAAAAACAGAATCTGTGGAAATCAGATCCTATTACAAAAAGCTACACTCAACAAAACTGGAAAACTTGGATGAAATGGACAATTTTCTAGACAGATACTAGGTACCAAAGTTAAATCAGAAGTAGATTAATGATCTAAACAGTCCCATATCCCCTAAATAAATAGAAACAGTCATTAATAGTCTCCCAACCAAGGACCAGATAGGTTTAGTGCAGAGTTCTACAGATCAAAGAAGGGCAAATACCAATGCTCCTCAAACTATTCCACAAAATAGAAACAGAATGTACTCTACCCAATTCATTCTATAAAGCCACAATTACTTTGATACCTAAACCATACAAAGACCCAACAAAGAAAGAGAACTTCAGACCAATTTCCCTTATGAATATCGATGCAAAAATACTCAATAAAATTCTCACAAACTGAATCCAAGAACACATCAAAATGATCATCCATCATGATCAAGTAGGCTTCATCCCAGGGATGCAGGGATGGTTTAATATATGGAATCCATTAAGGTAATCCACTATATAAACAAACTCAAAGACAAAAACCACATGATCATCTCATTAAATGCTGAGAAAGCATTTGACAAAATCCAACACCCATTCATGATAAAAGTCTTGGAAAGATCAGGAATTCAAGGCCCATACCTAAATATGATAAAAGCAATGTATAGCAAACCAGTAGCCAACATCAACCTAAATGGAGAGAAACTTGAAGCAATCCCATTAAAATCGGGGATTAGACAAGGCTCCCCACTTTCTCCCTACCTATTCAATATAGTACTTGAAGTCCTAGCCAGAGCAATTAAACAAAAAAAGCAGAGATCAAGGGCATAAAAATTGGAAAGGAAGAAGTCAAAATATCACTATATGCAGATGATATGATAGTATATACAAGTGACCCTAAAAATCACACCAGAGAACTCCTAAACCTGATAAACAACTTCAGTGCAGTAGGTGCATATAAAATTAACTCAAACAAATCAGTGGCCTTTCTCTACACAAAGGATAAACAGGATGAGAAAGAAATTAGGGAAACAACACCCTTCACAATAGTCACAAATAATGTAACTTACTTTGGTGTGACTCTAAGGAAGTGAAAGATCTGTATGATAAGAACTTCAAGTCTCTGAAGAAAGAAATTGAAGAAGATCTCAGAAGATGGAAAGATCTCCCATGCTCATGGATTGGCAGGGTTAATATAGTAAAAATGACTATCTTGTCAAAAGCAATCTATAGATTCAATGTAATCCCCATCAAAATTCCAACTCAATTCTTCCCAGAGCTAGAAAGGGTAATTTGCAAGTTCATCTGGAATAACAAAAAAGCTAGGATAACAAAAACTATTCTCAATAGTAAAAGAAGCTCTGGTGGAATCACCACACCTGACCTCAAGCTATACTAAAGAGCAATTGTGGTAAAAACTGTTGGTACTGGTACAGTGACAGACAGGTAGATCAATGGAATAGAATTGAAGACCCAAAATGAACCCACGCACCTATGGTCACTTGACCTTTGCCAAAAGTGCTAAAATCATCCAGTGGAAAAAAAGACATCATTTTCAACAAATGGTGCTGGCACAACTGGCGGGTATCATGTAGAAGAATGTGAATTGATCCATTCTTATCTCCTGTACAAAGCTCAAGTCTAAGTGGATCAAAGACCTCCACATAAAACCAGAGACAGTGAAATTTATAGAGGAGAAAGTGGGGAAAAGCCTTGAAGATACGGGCACAGGGAAAAAATTCCTGAATAGAACACCAATAGCTTGTGCTGTAAGATCAAGAATTGACAAATGGGACCTCATAAAATTGCAAAGCTTCTGTAAGGGAAAGGACACTGTCAATAAGACAAAAAGGCCACCAAAAGATTGGGAAAAGATCTTTACCAATCCTAAATCCGATAGGGGACTAATATCTCATATATATAAAGAACTCAAGAAGTTGGACTCCAGAAAACCAAATAACCCTATTAAAAGATGGGGTACAGAGTTAAACAAAGAATTCTTAACCGAGGAATATGGAATGGCTTGGTTTATCAAGTCTCAAGTTCTTGGTCACCCAAGCAGTGTCAGATACGGGTTCCATCTTGTAGAGTGGTCCTTAAGTCAAATCAGATATTGATTGGTTATCCCCACAAACTTTCTGTTATCCTCAGCTCTAGTGTATCTCACAGACAGGACACTGCTGTGGACCATCTGGCTGGGTTGGTGGTTGCTTCTCCTTTGACAGTGTGCATGGTACCTCCCTGTTCCAAAGATGCTAGAACACAGAGACGAAGGCTTTGATTCTTGAGCCTTTTCTTGGGCTCTTTTCCTTCTGCTTGTTTTATCCAATTCTGATGTGTTAGGTTTTGTTTCATCGTATTAGTTTACATTGTATTATTATATTATAATTATCCCTTAGAAGCCTGTTTGTTTTCTAATGAGAGATAGAAAGGGAGTAGGTTTAGATGGGTGGGGGTGGGGTGGGGGGGTTGGGGAGACCCTCCAGAGTGCATCAGAGACCTGGGAGGTGAGAGACTCTCAGGCCTCAAAAGGAGGAACCTTAGATGAATTGTCTGACAGTAGGGAGAGGAAACTTATAGAATCCCCCTCGAGCAGGAAGACAGGACATCTAGTGAGGGATGGGGTTGCCATCCCATAGTCACATTTCTGACACATAATTGTTCAACATCCTTAATCATCAGGGAAATGCAAATCAAAACAACCCTGAGATTCCACCTCACACCAGTCAGAATGGCCAAGATAAAAAATTCAGGTGACAGCAGATGCTGGCGAGGCTGGCATGGATGTGGAGAAAGAGAAACATTCCTCCATTGCTGGTGGGATTAGAAGCTGGTACAACCACTCTGAAAATCAGTTTGGTGGTTCCTCAGAAAATTGGACATAGTACTACCAGAAGATCCAGCAATACCACTTCTGGGAATATACTCAGAAGATATTCCAACTTGTAATAAGAACACATGCTCCACTATGTTCATAGCAGCCCTATTTATAATAGCCAGAAGGTGGAAAGAACCCAGATGTCCCTCAACAGAGGAATGGATACAGAAAATGTGGTACATTTACATAATGGAGTACTACTCAGCTATTAAAAACAATGAATTTATGAAATTCTTAGACAAATGGAGGATATCATCCTGAGTGAGGTAACCCAGAAACAAAAGAACACACATGATATGCACTCACTGATAAGTGGATATTAGCCCAGAAACTTAGAATACCCAAGATAAAATTTTCAAAACACATGAAACTCAAGAAGAAGGAAGACCAAGTGTGGATACTTTAATCCTTCTTAGAAGGGGGAACAAAATACCCTTGGAAGGAGTTTCAGAGACAAAGTTCAGAGCAGAGACTGAAGGTATGACCATCCAGAGACTGCCCCACCTGGGGATCCATCCCATAAACTACCACCAAACTCAGACACTATTGCATATGCCAACAAGATTTTGCTATCAGGACCCTGATATAGCTGTCTTCTGTGAGGCTATATCTCACACACATATCTAATACACAGATACAAGCAAATATGCCTGAGCCTGGCAAATACAGAAGTGGATGCTCTATTGGATGGAACACAGGTCCCCCAATAGAGGAGCTGGAGAAAGTACCCAAGGAGCTGAAGGGGTCTGCAACCTTATAGGAGGAACAACAATATGAACTAACCAGTACCCCTAGAGCTTCCTGGGACTAAATCATCAATCAAAGAATACACATGGTGGGATTTGTGTCTCTAGCTGCATATGTAGCAAAGGATGGTCTAGTCGGCCATCAATGGGAGCAGAGGCCAGTGATCTTGCAAAGATTCTATGCCCCAGTATAGGGGAATGCCAGGGCCAGGAAGTGGGAGTGGGTGGGTTGGGGAGCAAGGGGAGGGGAAGGGTATAGGGGATTTTTGGAGAGGAAACTAGGAAAGGGGATAGCATTTGAAATGTAAATGAAGAAAATATCTAATAAAATATAATAGACATATAATAAAATATCTAATACACAGATACAAGCAAATTAGGAGAGAAAGGGCTCATTTGATGTATAATTTCAGGATATAGTCCATCATTGTAGTAAAGTCAGGGCAGAAACTTGAAGCAGATAGTCAATCCTCCCCCACCCACCCAGTTTAGTGCAGAGAGAATAAATGCATGCATGCCAGGTTCTCTGGTTTACAATTCAGGACCCCAAACCAGTCAATGGTGCTGCCAACGTACAGGCTGGATATTTCCATATCCATTAGGGCAGTCAAGATGCTCCCCACAGATGTGCCCGCAACCTCACCTGACCTAGACAACCCATCACCGAGAGTCTCTTCTAGATTGTGGTAAAGTAACAGTTCAAACCGACCATCACCTTTTCCTTGATGGGTGTGTCCAGGGACGTGGCATTTCCTCTTCTAGTTAGGACACCAGTCCTATGCATCCTTACAACCTCCTTCACCATAATGCTTTCCTTTAAATCCCTCATGGAAATAGTGCGTTAGGGGTTAGGACTTTGTTGTTTTAATTGGCAGGGACACAGTCATTTTACAACATTAGTATAGTATTTTGGAGATGTATTCAAACGCTACTAATCTCTCTACTGCCATTTTTCCTTTCCTTCCTTCACCTATATCTTGTGCAAGTGGACACTTTAATTTTTTTTTCTGTTTTTTCTCTCAAATGACTTATGAGTATTTTCTTACTGCCCTCAGTTTCTTCTATAAGAGACATTGTACTCTATATGCGTCTTTATATTTCCCTTTTGTCCCTCAGTTAGTAATGCGTCCTGAAGAAATAACCCGTCTTGCTGTTTTGCCGCTGTGTGCTCCATGTTCCTGGCAGAACATGTTTCACTCTGCTTCCTGTCTGTGCGTTTAGGTGGTTTTCTGTATGCTGATATCACAAATAGTGCTTCATTTAATAACAGCATGGACATGTACTTTATAATGTTGGAAGTAGTTTTCTTCTCTCTGTCTCTCTCAGTCTCTCCTCCCTGCCTTGGCAGTACTGTAATGGGGACTAAACACAGGGTGCTGCACAGCCTAGACAAGCACTCTCACTGAGCAATCCCGTCAGCTCTAGCAAGAGCCATTGCATACATGTAATGCAATGCTTGCATACTTTTGTATGTATGTTTACGGTTTATATCAATTTCTTTACTTTAATTTACATATATGTTAAGGGTATTATAAGTTTGGTTTTGGCACTTCTATATGTATCCATTGTTGTTTGCTCATCATTTGTGGTTATCATATCCAGACTATTAAATCTCGTATGTGATAGAATATACTGCACACCAGAAATTAGGAAATACTCTTTGGTTCCAACTACTGAGTCAGGACGCACTGTGAGTAAGGTGGAATTTGAACTTGATCATGATGAACAGGTAAGATGGTCAACTCTGGAGATGAGAAGAAAGCTAATTTGGATACAGGTAACAAAAGGATGACAGCATGCAATCAAGAAGAGCAATCAAGACTGGTCACTAGGACCAGCATTTGAACCTGTGTTCCCTAGCTGCACTGTGTAGCTCAGAATGGAGGAAAGGAAGAACTTGTTTGAGGTACTTTCTTCCGTTGCACTTCCACACTTACCTTGAGGTTAAATACTCTGCCTGTTGGGGCAAGTGATATTTTCAGAGAGATATGGTGGAAAGGCCCTGGACACCCATTGCCAATCCTGGCCTTGCTTCCATTCACTGTGAGAATTAGATCCAATACAAGCTATGCTGCTCTCATTGCCACAGGACTTGTACACAAAATGGCCTGCAGCCTCAGCAGAGACATTAGACAGGCCACTTCCTTTCCCTAGACCTGAGTTTCCTGGTCTCTGCAGCAAAGGAGCCAATGATGTCTAAGGTCCTATCTCAGATCTTGTGAAAACAGGAGTGCCGTAAACTCTAAAAATAAAGGTTCATGTTATTCATTTTCTCAGAGTGCCATGGGGACTCCACTTTTGACACTTCTCAAAGATCCTTACATTCTGGTAGCAGCAGGTAAGCTGATCATGCCCTCCTTCTCCGTGGGAGTCAGGCTTCAGGCAGCCACATTGACTCACAGAACTGTCTCTCAGGTTCCATCTGCCTGGCCAACATGGGAGTCGCCATATTAGAGCCCACGCTACCCATCTGGATGATGCAGACCATGTGTTCCCCGGAGTGGCAGCTAGGTAAGTGAGTTGGGTCCCTGGCAAAGCTCAGATACCAGGCAGCTGCTGTGGGCCTTTTTGAAAGTAATTAACAACCATTATAATGAAAGTAATTAACAACCAGGTCATCATCCTCTCAGTGGCTATACACCCCCTTCATAGGCTCATCCCTACACCCACACCCATGAACTGAGTCCAAATAACCTTGTGAATGATGGTGGGCAATGGAGAGGTAGCAAATCTAGCACTAACGTGAAACCATTCCCTATTTCCAGCAAAAGGCCTTTTTTGTTTGTTTGTTTGGTTTGGCTCTTCTAGCATTGACTGGCAATATAAATTTCTGCAAACAAAGGATGGGTTTCTTTGACTCGTGGTTTGAGAGGAAATAGCCTATCTTGGTGGGGAAGGCTTACAGCCACTGGAGTACCTCAGTTCTGGAGAACCCATGAAGCAGAGAGCAGGAGAGGCCTGCACCCATCTTGAATCCTCTTTTAAAATTCCTTTTGGTTTTGTCTAAAGCCCCAGCCCAAGGTGTGGTGCTGCCCACATTTAGTGTGCATCTTCCCTTTGTATTTAAACACCTCTCAATTGCCCTCACAGACTGCCCAGAGGAGTGTCTCCTAAGAGATTCTAGATCCAATAATTACTAAGATTAAGTATCATCCTTTCCAAGCACTCTTTTTAAAGAATGGTAGTCTCTTATTTATATAAAATGATAAACTAAAGATCTGGTTTGTTATGCCAGCCAGTGAGGTAGATGGGCCTGAAATAAATCAGCTCCATTTAACCGACAACTGAGTGCATGCTGTCCTCCCTCCCTCCCTCCCTCCCTCCCTCCCTCCCTCCCTCCCTCCCTCCCTCCCTCCCTCCCTCCCTCCCTCCCTCCCTTCTTTCTTTCTTTCTTTCTTTCTTTCTTTCTTTCTTTCTTTCTTTCTTTCTTTCTTTCTTTCTTTCTTTCTTTCTCTCTCTCTCTCTCTCTCTCTCTCTCTCTCTCTCTCTCTCTCTCTCTCTCTCTCTCTTCTATTCTTTTTCTATTGCTAAGGGTAAACCCCAGGGCCCTCAAGCAAACTGGGCAAATGTTCTGTCACCAAGCTACATCCCCAGCCTATTCTCTTATCTAGTAAACCCTGAGATATAAACCCTAAGCCTTAGTGCCTTGGAAAGTTTCCCCATGACTTTGCATCACACTATTTTAAAGTAATTTGATCTCACAGTTGAGCACCACTTCACTTCTATCTAAAATGAGCGTGGAAATGCTTTGAAAGGTATTCAAAAGCTACTTCAAAGAGCTATTGCAGGAATGAATAAGGTACTCTGTGCCTGAATACTCTGAAGGATAAGAACCAACCATATTCTCACTACACCCACTCTTATTGTCTTATATACTCTATAAAGTGTGCTCAACCTCCATCTAGGTTGAAAATAGAGGACCGTAGCATCTTCTGCTCTATGTAGGCTGGGGGACTCTGTGTGTGACTTTGAGTGAGCTTAGAGGGAAGGCCTGGGCCTCTTCCAGGAAACCTGAGGACAACAGGGCAGGAGAGGCTACGTGCAAATGATTCAGTCACTGCAGGGCAGGAGGGACATGTGGTGCCAGAGGGAAGCTGATAAGAACCGGATATAGCTCAATGTACCATAAAAAACACAGGATCTAATTTTAAGGGACCAATTCTAAGTAGGCCTCCAGCTGTGCACTTAACACAAATTGAATTTCTTGGGCTGTAATTGCTTCTGACCAAGACAATTAATTGAGTTAGGCAGTGCTTGGTGCAGATAGCATCTCTTCTGAGGAGGTTCTGTCCACTTAGCTTCTGGTACCAGTGAGTATACTATAGTCTGGAGCAGCCCTCCCCCAGCAATCCAGTTAGCAGCCTCACTTACTAGTTACAAGTCAGTTGGTTAGCGTGTCCCAGCATCTTATATCATGTTCCTCAGCACTGCCTGCACTTTTAAACTCTACACATTCTATTATCATTCTCTAATGATGATGCCACATGCTCAGAGAACTCGTGATACTGGGGCTTCTCAGCAAGCTAGTAAAAACAGGTTAAATCTACACCCTTCCTTCCTTCCTTCCTTCTATTTATTTTTTGTGTTTAATGCATTCTAAGTACAGTTTCCCCTTCCTTTACTCCTCCCAGTTGCCCCCTCCAACACTTCCCCTTCACAGATCCACTCTTCTGGTTCTGTTCAGAACAGGTCTCCCAGGGGTGTCCACGGAACACTGAATAACAAGTTACAATAAGACTAGGCACAAACCTCATATCAAGGCAAGGTGGACTACCCCAGTAGGCAGAAAAGGGTCCTTAGAGCAGACAAAAGATAAGGTTGTTGGCATATGACGGTTGGTAAGATTTGCTGAAAGGAGAGGGGAGAGGACCACTACTTCAAGGCCAGCCTGGGTTGCACTGCCTTTTAAATTACTGTTTTTAATATTACTGTTTTGCTTTGCTTTGTTTTTCTTTTGAAACTGGGTTTCACGTAGCCTGGCTTGTCTTTGGATATGTAGATGAGCCTACCCTTGAATTCCTCATCTTCTTGCTTCCATCTGCCAAGTGCTAGGACCTTAGGCTTCAAGATATGAGTTTCCAGGGTACAAGGGTATGCCCCATAACCATCTCCAATCACCCTTGGAAAAGTACTGGCCATGAAAAACTCTTCTCCAGACTGCAGGAAGGAGCACAGGTTAAAAAAAAAAAACCAAAACAACCAAACAACAGCAAACTCTTGAGAATGATGTTTGGTCTGAGATGGACCAAGTGACACATGGCCAATGGATCTTGGGTTCTGCTACCAAGTGCAGAAGACAGCATTCACTTTGGAAACAGATGCACCCCAGTGTGAATTTATACTAATTATCATGTTGGAGAACCATACTTTTTTCTTTTCTTATATTTATTTAGAAAAGATCTCATTACAGTGGTTATACTGGTCTTGACTTCAAAATCCTTTTGTCTCAACTTCTGGAGTGCTGGGATTATAGGTGTGTACAACCACACCTGGATTTCCTTCTTCATTTGTAAAAATGAAGATATCTTTCAGTGTTGTTTGTTTTGGTCTTTGTACTTATTTCAGGAAGGTTACTGCTGACCATGGATTATAGGATTTACCAAACTGATAATTAATGTGTCTTGACAGTCACAGTTCTGTGTGACCCACCCCTGAAGACAGGCTGTGAGAAGTATGTGGATGTTGGCGAGCACAGAACACAAAGTACTGCCGAACTACAAGCTCGGCTCAGCTGCTATGGATCAAGTGCATGTCTGAGGAAAGCCTCACTGAGGAAACTTCACACAGTTTACAAGGATGTCAAGGAGACGGTAGCTAGGCCAGCGAGCTTCCTCTTTCTGTGTATCAGCTAAATCATTCAGTTATTACCTCGAAACGTTCAAAAGCAGTTATGAACAAATGAACAGGTACAGTCTGAAACAGATTGCCACCCTGGACAGATAAAGTAGACAAACACAGGAGGACATGTTTCTCTTCTGCTGCATAGAAGACAGTATTAAAAGCAAACAAGCCACTGGCCAAGCCCTGGCCAACTGTTTGCTTTGGGCTTGGGATCAAAGTAATGATACTTTCTATTGGGTTACATTGTTTCCTTGAGGTCCAAAGTGGTACAGAGAAGGACCAGTGAGACACAGAGAAACTCACAATGTTGGTTCCAAGCAGGCCCTCAGGCCAGAGCCAGCCAGCTACTCTGGTGTGTAGGGGAAATATCTGGCCTTGGAATGAGATGCCTGGGTTCACCCTGACCATCACAGGCCATGATAATAGTTAAGGCAAGTGTTCACAGAGCACTTCATCTGTGCCAAGCCAGTATAAAATGCTAAATATGTAGGGTGTTTTTACTTTTTATGTTTTATTAATTTTTGTTTTCTATGAATATTTTTAATTTTAATAAATATATAAGTACAATGCATTTTTACTATAGTCATCCCCTCTCCCTCTCCAACTCTTCCTATGTTGCCCTATCCTCCCTCCAAATTGATGGCCTTGTCTATAATTATTATTGTTTTGTGTGTTTATGTGTGTGTCCCCTACTGATTCCAATAGTAGGGCAGACTACTTGGGCATGGAAATTTAAAAAAAATGAGTGACCCCTAAAGAAAATTGATCCTCCTTCCTTCTGACACCTGTAGCTCTTCACCTGGGGGTGAGTGTGGGGGTGGGGGTGGAGGTGGGAGTGGGGGTAGAGCATGTAAGACACCCCCATGTACATTGGAATGCTGACTGACATGGTCTTGTGTAGATAACCACATTATTGATATTTCATAGGTGCAGCTTTCTGTCAAGTCAAGAATGTACTTTAATAACAGTCTCCTTGTCCTTTGGCTCTTTATGGTCTTCACAGTATTCCCTAAGTACTGTTCTGGGTATAGGGTTGTGTTACTTGGTGCATTTGGCAAAAGGCACTTTAGTCACTTTCTGTGTTTTGACCAGTTGTGGTTCTTTGTAATAGCCTCCATCTGCTACAAAAAGAACCCTTTATGATGAGGGGTGAGAGCCTAAGCTGTATATTCATGGTGACTCACAACCATCATCTCCCTATATTAGTTGGTTTTACTCTTATAACAAAGTACCTAAGGTGGGCCAACTTTGGGAGGTGATTGGTCCAAATAACATAGGGTTGTTCCTAAGGAACTAAGTTGGATGGTTGTAGCATGTACAATTCAGGGTCCAACTCCATCCTCAAAGCACCTCACTCTCAGAACAGTTCTTGGGGCCAGTGGGAGCCACCTAAGTATGTCCCCAGGCAAACCCCTCCAAAGATCAAAAGACCTGCCTCAACCTCCAGCAAAGTCTCATGTAGCCCAGGCTAGCTTCAAACTCACATGTAATAGAGGTTGAGGAAGAACTTCTTCCTCTACCTCCAGAATGCTGGGATTACAGATATGTATGGCCACGCCCAGATTATATGATGCTGGGGGGAAAAACCCAGGGCATCTTGTGCATGCTAGGCAGTCACTCTACTAACTGAGCTACATCTGCATCATAGGTCTTTCTTTTAAAGGTCTCTTCTAGACCCACAGCATCATGCTGGGGACCAAGCCCCAAGCACATGAATCTTTGGGCATGGGGGTCACAGCCCAACCATTTTCATTTGTGGCAGGGTTATGTGCATGTGAATACAGGTACTTGCAGAGGCCGGAGGTCGGATCCCTCTGGAGCTAGAGCTGTAGACGGTTGTGAGCCACTCAGTGTGGCTGTTAGAAACAGAATGTAGATGCTTTGCAAGAGCAGTAAGTTCTCTCAGCTCCTGAGCTATCTCTTCAATCCCCATTTCCATGGTCTTAAAAACTCTGTGTTTGTGAACTCTCCTTAGAACTCTTGCCCTTGTGTATCTATCTGCCTGTCTGACCTCTGCACGTGGTTGTTTCAAGCCCTTTGTGGACCCCCTGACTTTTCCTTCCCACTGATCTTTCCCATCTTCACCATCCAGTTGATTGAAATAAAAAGCTTTAGTTCTCATTATTTCTCTGTCCTCTCTCCCATGGTGTCCCCACACAGCATTTGCAAAAGTTCTGCAACTCCACCTTAAAATTACCTCTAAGTTTGTTCACCCCTTTTGGTAATGGCTTCCAAGAGGAGACTGACTTTTCTCCTGGGCTTGCAACAGTGAAGCCATTCTTCTAAGAGACTTTAGAAAACACAATTAGGCTGTGTCATTCATCTCCATAGCTTCTCATGTCTTCTCTGCTCACATGTTTCAGCCACTCAGACATCCTTCCTGCTCCTGTATCAGGCTAAGTGGTTTCTTCATTAAGCCTTTCAGCTTGTGTTAGGTGCTTTGCATGTTTCTCTCTGCTCTCTTTTTTATGGTAAACAAGGTCTCAGCTTAAGCACTACCCTCTCAACCTCTCCTTGGGTCCCCAAATGTACAGCAGCCTTCCAGTCACTCTGACATTTGGCTATGTGAAATTTCTGTCACAATTTTCAAGATTATTTTCTTCACTTATCCTTTAGCATTTATTTTTATTATCTACTTCTCCTTGAATGTGAGTTCCTTTGGAGTTATAATCACCTTTTGTGTTTATTTGCTTGTGCTTGTATTATTTTAAGATAGTGTCTTGGTAGGTAGGCCTTGAATTTACAATCCCTTGCACTCAGCCTAGTAGAAAAGCTCTCAAGAGCATGGCCACAAGATCCAAAGTACGTCTGCAACACAAAAAGGCAGAGGATGCCTATCTGCTAACTGTGCTTAAGCAAGCAAGCACCTCCAATAGGCATCCTGTGCCTCACTCTGAGTGCTTAGAATTTGGCTTTGAATTCTTACCTGATTGCTTAGTGGACACTGGCATAATTGATGAGCAACATAAAACACCTGTGCAAATGTTTTAATTTTTAGGGAACAATGACAATTTTTGCATTTTTTATGTTTCTTTCTTACAAATTTCTATTAAAATAGTGCTTTGTTATCTTGTTTAGTGCTTTGATAGAGAAGACTACATTTCCTTGTGGTTCCCATAGCCTCCCTAGTATTAGGATTATAGACTTGCACTATATTTGCTTCTATGTTTACCTTTCAAAATATTTTACTTTGCATTTCATGTGTATGGGTGTTTTGCACCATATGCACACCTGGTGACCAGGAAACTGGACTTACAGACATGTAGATGCTGGCAATCAAACCTAGGGAGATGGGACGGTGAGAAAGGAAGAACTCAGAAATAATAAGTAAAATGTCTAAGGTCTCATAGTTCACAAGTGGCCAAGCATATACTGAACCCAAACTGTATGATCCAACATCCATGTTCCAGATCATTTCAGTCTGTTGTCACAAAGATGTGGCCATGACAGAAGTTAATGAAAAGCTTTCACAATCTCTGTCCAACTTGTTCCCCACTGTTCCCCAGAAAGATATAGTAGCAGCTTTGCACTGTCCACATGTGGGAATCAAGGCTCAGAAAGGCTTACCCAGGACCATGGGCAAAGCAACAAGAAGACAGGTCATAATAAGAAAGTTAGTATTTGACTTCCCAGGAAGCCCATACTCTTATGCTGATAACCAAGTGAATCTTTTACATGCCAGTGGCTTAGTGAGTCCCTTCACTGAAAGTTCAAGTGGGAGCTGAGAGCATATTAAGTATATTGAGGCTAAAGAAAGCCTTGTTACTGAGGAAAGTAGGGATGTGGGGTCCTAACACCTCTGCTTGTGAGTCACACAAAGATCTCTAAAACATACAACAAAGTGGTTTGGAGACCTAGGGCTATCAGGAGTACTTTGCTGAACTGTAGGAAATGAATTAGATTAAGTCAAGCACCTCCTAAGGTGAGCTTCTGTGTCCTTCCACAGGTCTGGCTTTTTTACCTGCCAGTGTGGCCTACCTCATTGGCACGAACCTTTTTGGTGTGTTGGCCAACAAGATGGGTCGGTACGTAGCCTGGGAAACTGGAAGAATGACTGAACTATCACTTAATAGTGATCTTTGAGCTTGTCCTTATACTTGGGATAGTTTAGGACACAGAGGTAAAAATTGCCATGCAGGAGGCCAGTGGGTAGGTGGTAAGGGCACTATAGTTATTCCTTAACTAGCCACATTGGAAGAGACAATGGTTACATAGAGATAGGCCTTCCTTTCCAGTTAAAGAGGTAATGTCCCTCCAACTAGCTAACAGCTGTAAAACAAAACAAAACAAAATAGTATGTACTTTGGAGCAACCATTGCCAAACTCTATTCCATGAAACCCTAGGGAATTCTAGTCAGGAACATCAGAAATGCACAAGGGATTTGAGCTCAGGGAGGCAAGAAGTATGAATCTAGATTCTCTTCCCCTACTACAATGATGATGACATGGCTTTGGTTCTAATTTTATCTTCAACTCAGTACAAAGCTTAAAAAAATACATTAAAAAGCGCTGCTATAGGAGATAGAGATGAGGAGGAGTTGTATATGTTCATGTGATTTTTGAGAAGGTTTTGTAAGACCACAAATGTTATGAGTAGGTAGAGTTTGAACTGGGCTGAAGAGATGGATCAGTGAATAGAGGCACTTGCCACAAAAGCCCAGTGACTGGAGAGCAATCTCCAGAACCCACTTAGAGGTGGAAGGAGAGAACTGACTATACAAAGTTGTCCTCTGACCTCCACATGCATTCTGTGGTATACTTCCTCACACATAAATTCCCCCAATACTCTCTCTCTCTCACACACACATTAATAATAATAAATAAAAGCTACAAGAAGGAAGCAACCTGAACTGGCAAAAACCAATAATCAAATTCCAGAGCATATTCCAAGAACCAAGTGCCTTTGGAAGCAGCAGCCTTCAGTTCTAAGGGATACAAGCACATGTCTCAGCGTAGCACTCCCAACACTGCATGAGAAGAGCTGTGAGAGGAGGTCAAGAAAAAGACCCAGACAGAAAGGAATTCAATCTAGTCCTGCAGAGATGCAATTTCTTGAAATCTAAGGGGTTACTTGAATTAGGGTATTTAGCACTGGCCAAGGTAACAGGTATTACCTTGTAACAGGTATTACCTTGTGACAGGTCTCTCTGTAGACAGTGTGTGACCATGGCTCTTTTCTTCCAGGTGGCTGTGCTCCCTTGTTGGAATGGTAGCTGTAGGTATCAGCTTGCTCTGTGTAAGTATAAGACCCAGTTGATAAAGGAAGGACACTAGACAATTTATCATTTTCCTTCAAATGAGCAGTAGGCTAACGTAGTAGAACTTTCTACCTACATGATCAGAAATTGGTGCCTAAGGAGATGCTGTCAATGGAAGTGGCATGCCATCCAAAGGAGGTGTAAAAGGAGAGGACTAGGGCAGTGGGTGGGAGGAGCTAGAGATGTGAGGCTGGGCATAAACATGTGAATTGAAGATCCACTTCTGGAGCTTGCCAGCCAATGGTATTTTATAAATCCACTGTGACAATCCCCACAAGCCACCAGGGCATGTGTCATTTATGGCTCAGTCTCTAGAAGCAGAAAATTTAGTAGAAGAAAGAAAGCAGGGATTTCTATCTTGAAGAGTCCTTTGTACTTTCAGGGCCATTATTGTCACCTGTCCTTGGTAGAGACCACCAGTCCATTTGGCTCCTGGCTAAAGGGAAATGGAAACAGTGGTGTAAGACTCTGAGCACTGTACCCAGGTGGAGCTAAAGCCCCTGGTGATGGGCATGAGCTCAAAACTCTATTCCAGCTTTACCACTTGCCATTTGTGTGGCCCTGAGCTACTCACACCACTTCTCTGCTCAGTATTCTCTCATGAGGACTTGGCTCGGATCTCACAGGGTGTTTGAGGTAATCTACATAGACTGAAGAATGGAGAGGGCACATGAAAAGCCCTCAGTAAGTCAGCCCTGCCACTTATAAATGTGAGCACCACTTGAGGTATTGCTCCGTAAAGTATAATGAGCTGCCAGTGCTAAATGGCATGCTAAACCTTTCAATGGCTGTGTGATGGGTTAGTGGCATTGGGTAAAAGGTACCAAGGAAAGGCTAGGGATGCTGCTGAAAGGGAAGGCCAGGCTTTCAGTCATGGGTGAATGCATGCCATTGCTTGCTCTTGTGGCACCCAAACGATGCTATTAGTCTCTCCAGTTGTTGAGCTGTTAAATGTTGGGTTTATTTTTTTGTCTTTTTGCTAAAATGGCTACCAAGTTTGAGTTTCAAATAAAACCTTTGGGACTAAATTTGTCAGTGCATGTCTTTAATTCCAGCTAGCCCAGGAGACTAAGATAGGAGGATCAGGGATTCAGGGCTACCTGGGCTAGAGTGAGTTCAAGTTTAGTTTGGGCAACTCAGTGAGACAACATCTCAAACAGAAATAAAAGAAAGTGTGTGTGTGTGTGTGTGTGTGTGTGTGTGTGTGTGTGTGTGTGTGTGTGTGTGTAGCCCTAGTCTCACAAGGACCTGTGTTCAATCCTCAGCACTGTAAAATAAATAACAAGCAAGCTTGGTAGTGTCAGTGATGGCAGCATATACTGGTGAATGGACACAGCAGAGTGTTTGGTAGCGAGTATTAGGTGAACAATAGTTCATGAATAGGAAAGGACCCTTGCTATGATATAATGCAGTAGAGTCTGAGATTAGAACTTGATCTTGCTACCTATTGGCTGCATAACTTTGGGTAGAACCAGCCCAGTTTTCATTTGACTGAAGTGGAGAGAAAGATTATTCTTCAGAAAAAGGTATGAGAAGTCAGAAGTAATGCAAGGGGGAAGATGTCACTAATGCATGTCATGTGAAGACTCTGCACCCTGCCCTTTCCAGCCAAGTGGCATTCTGAAGAACTCTTCTTCCTTCTCATTCCAGGTACCTCTGGCTCACAATATTTTTGGTCTTATTGGACCCAATGCAGGCCTTGGCTTTGCCATAGGTAAGTAGTGCTCTCAAAGTAAAACAGACACCGGTGAAAATGTCCTTTGAGTCAGGTTCCTTCCCTCCCCATTTTCCCATCAGAAGAAGCAGGTGGAAAGGCAGGGATGGGAGAGAAGCTGGCAGATCTGCAGAGTGGGCTCATGGTTCCTACCTGGTCCTCTCTTGGTGCTGAGTGTGGAGACAGCAGGCCCAGAGAGTAGACTAGATGGGGGCAGAGTGGAGGGAGATGCTATGGGTAAGCTGACTAACAGCATCCTGTTTGTTTTGACCACAGGCATGGTGGATTCCTCTCTGATGCCCATCATGGGATACCTGGTGGACTTACGCCATACCTCTGTGTATGGGAGTGTCTATGCCATCGCTGATGTGGCTTTTTGTGTGGGCTTTGCTATTGGTATGTTGGTTGGGTTAGATGAGAGCTCCCAGGCCTGAGTGATGCAGTCTCCCCTCTCCACTGTAGTTTACCTGATTGTGGGACCAGAGGCTTCATTCTCTTAGGGATCTGGAGATAGTGGAATCTGCCCCAGCCTCTGTGGTTACCCACTGTCCCTAGGATAGTGTTTTACAGGTGACACTTGGAATTTGATTTATTTTTCCACAGGCCCATCTACCGGGGGTGTTATTGTACCGGTCATCGGCTTCCCTTGGCTCATGGTCATCATTGGAACTATCAACATCATCTATGCCCCTCTCTGCTGCTTCCTGCAGAACCCACCAGCTAAGGAGGAGGAGCTTGTAAGGCACCTGTGTAGTAACTAGAATACATGTCTGTTCCTCCATGTGGGTCTCCTGACCCTTCACCTTGAGCTCATTTCCTCTCTGCCGCTCATTTCTCTGCTTTGTAGCTTTACTGTTCTTCCTAACACACTTACCCTTGTCTTCTACCTTTCTTTCTCTAAACAACCAAGTCCCCTATCATCAGGATCTTAAGTAAAGAAGGGAAACGAGGAGCAGGAGTGGTGAGACACTTCAGAAATCCCAGCATTTGAGACACGGGGTAGTATAGAAGTTCAATGTATCTGGGCGGTGGTGGCACACGCCTTTAATCCCAGCACTTGGGAGGCAGAGGCAGGCGGATTTCTGAGTTCAAGGCCAGCCTGGTCTACAAAGTGAGTTCCAGGACAGCCAGGGCTACACAGAGAAACCCTGTCTCGAAAAACCAAAAAAAAAAAAAAAAAAAAAAAAAAAGAAGAAGAAGATGTTCAGTGAAATCCTCAGCTACATATTGAATTAAAGGTCAGCCTGCCGTGAATAGAACCTACTCATAAAAACAAACCAAAACTAAACTAAACAAAAAAGAAAAAGAAATGAAAAATGAGACTATCTTCATTCGTTTTGTGTATGGTGCGTACAAGTCAGTGCAGAGAATGTTGGCTTTTTAAATTTTTCTCTGCCTTGTTCCATTGTGTACTAGAAGCTCCCCGTAGTCTGGGCTGCCTGGCCAGTGAGCTCCCAAGCCCTGCCCATCTCTACCCACCAGTACTAGGATTACAGGCATGTGACCATGAACAAAACACTCTTTTATATGGGTGTTGGGGGCTCAGGATCAGTCCTTAGGCTTGCAGGGTAAGTCCTCATTCCTATTGATCCATCTCTCAGCTGAGGCCTTGACTTTAAAGTTCAAAATTAGTTGCCAGGTAAAAGATTCTGCACACTTTATGTGTATGACTTAATTAATTAATATACTTTGCTCTTCTTGTGGCATGAACACCCCAGCATCCCTAGGTGCCTCATGGATTCAGGATGGATGGAAAAGCTGCTCACAGGAATGGAAGTAGGCAGGAAGGTCTATGGGAAGAGTGTCTATTTCAGCCACTTTTTTTTTTTTTGCTGTGCCTTACACCTACTGATGCTAGGGTTCAAGCACAAGCATACCAGATGTTTGCCCTGGCTAGGCTTGATATGCCCAGGTACCTTGGAAGGCCTGAGCCTACACATGAGGCAGAAAGAGGGTGCTATACTTCCATCGTGAGTTGTTCTAAGTAACACTAAGCTTGGATATGCTAGCATGGACAAGAAACAGGATGGCCTATGATGTGCAGTAATCTCTATATTTACCTCTTGCTCTAGGCAATTCTGAACCAGGAATGCCCCACAGAGACCCAGATGTACACAATCCAGAGGCCCACGAAGGAGTTTCCACTGGGAGAGAACAGCGATGATCCTGGCAGTGAGGAGTAGCTGTAGAGGGTGATATCTGGGCCTCATTCCAGGTGACCCCATGAGGCGTGAATCTCAGTGTCCCAGGGGACCAGATCATCACAGATTCAATGGGTCTCACTTTCCTCTCCTCTGGGCAAC
Organism: Mus musculus; assembly: GCF_000001635.26. Classification (NCBI taxonomy): domain Eukaryota; kingdom Metazoa; phylum Chordata; class Mammalia; order Rodentia; family Muridae; genus Mus; species Mus musculus. Next base: position 69,038,674 of record NC_000074.6, on the reverse strand, counting down.
TCCCTTCCTTCCTTCTTATTGATAGCTTGTTCTTACTCACCTGTAAGTACAACCCACCACTCTCCCAATGTGCTTTGACACCACCAGTGGCCCATTTTTTGTGGGAGGACAGTGCTACTTCCTGCCAGGCCAAAGCGAAGCTGATTAAAGCTGAGTTGAGACAAGTTCTGCAAGGGGTGACTCACTTCCTGCAGGCAGTGCTGAACAACGTGCCTGTGAAACCAGGGCTACAAATGGCAAGCCTTCCTTTCTTCTCTGATTTTGTCTAACATATTACCAATATGTCTTAAAATTTGACCTGTCTCCTGTGATATATTTTCCCCTTATTTTTTCCAGGTGAGCTTCCATATGTAGGTTGTTGTTTTTTTTTTTCTTTCTTATTTTATGTGCTAAAATTACTTTAACTTCATCAAATGAAGCCTTCTGGCTTTCCTCATCATCCAATCAAAGGGAAATAAGCACTTTTCCTAGGTCTGTGTTATGTCTGCTCTGATGATTTCTCATGTATGTTTCTAGCTTTCCCCAACCTCTTAAACTCTTATAAATAAAAGTGGTTGAAGTACAGAAAAACAAACAAACAAACAAACAAACAAGCCAATGAAACAACAACAGAAACCCCAAATAAACAACATTGCATTAGACTCAAGGGTTCCCTGCATGAAGCAAAAAGAAACTTGAAATTTCCCCCAAACGTGTATTTCCTAGTAGAAGAAGCAGAACAAGGCGTTCATTGTTCACACGTGTCAATGAGTAAGTCAATTAGCCAATTCAGACATGAAGAACCAGATGGTTTTGTAGCAGGAGAGAGAGTGTGGGAAAATACAGTGGGTGTTGTACATCATGTGACATTTGGCTACATTTTTGAAATGGTTATTGGATGATAGAGTCTCCAATTTGGGAAATATGGCATTCATTCTAAGTAGCTTCTCATTTTTCTCAGCAAACAATAAAATTTATGAACAACTCAAGATAGTATATGCTGTTCATGTCCAGGGAGTCATGGATGCTCAGGTCTGGTTGGGGGATAGCAGGAGAGATGGAGGTGGAGAAAGAATGCTGTGGAGGTATCCTGATTTCAGAAAGGGGTGTGCATTCTTTTTCTGGAGTGACTCCTGGATTACTGTGTTCTTCCCTGGGAGTTGGATAGCTTCAGGACAAACTCTGATTCAATAGAACACATTTTGGCTGACTTAATGAATCTGTGTCACTTGGACAGAGAATATCTGATTGGTGGATAGGTTTTGGGGAGTTTCGTTCTAATGTAGACTTTTTGATTTGTAGAACCAGATAAACTTGTATCATTTAGTGCATATGACATGTTTTTCATGTCTTAAAGGAGCCTCAAGGTAAAATTAGCAAAGGATTTACCTGAATGTCTAAGCCATAGCTCCTAAGAAAAGCTTGTGTATGTGTGTGTGTGTGTGGGGGGGGGGCTGAAATAAAGAGGAGGGAGGGAGAGACTGAATGTAGGCCACAAGAGTTTAAAAGCAGAAGGGAGGGACCACATCCATGTGGGTGGGATTTATAATAAAAGTTAAGCTTTCAGGAGGCTGGAGAGATGGCTCAGTGGTTAAAAGCACTGACTGCTCTTCCAGAGGTTCTGAGCTTAATTCCCAGTAACCACATGGTGACTCACAACCATCTGTAATGAGATCTAATGTCCTCTTCTGGTGTGTCTGAAGACAGCAACAGTGGGCTTACATAAAATAAATAAACAAATACATACGTAAATAAAAAGAAACAGTAAAACAAAATTTAAAACAAGTTGAACTTGTTACAGAAACTGTTAAAGTGTGTTTCAAAACAAAAGGAGAATTTACTAGACGTTATCAAGGACAAACTTAGTCTTTATTACTGACCCTGTAAGCAACATGAAAAGACTGTATGGTACGAATCAAATATTGGTAGCTTATGATGATCTTCAAAAAATGACCATGTCAAATCCAGTGAAAATGAAACTCAAGGATTTCTCTGTAAAAGCATCAGTTGTTCCAAGTAGCACATGATCTGAGATATAGGTTTTCTTCTCATGAAAGGAGGCAACACAAAGAACTCCCAATGACAGTCAAACCAAGAAGGCAGGAGAACTTCAAAGGGCCAGAAGAGAGTTGGACATTCTCAGAGTGGAGACAAACCGCAAGGCTTCCATTGCCCAATACTAAAGTGTGGTGCTTTCACATCTCATTGAGAGGCAGACAGTATAGGAGGAGTGGGAGAAATACTCTTAGTTAGGCTTTTTTTGCTGTGAAGAGACTGCATGACCATGGCAACTCTTATAAGGACAATATTTAATTGGGGCTGGCTTACAGTTTCAGAGGTTCAGTCCATTGTCATCATGACAGGAAGCATAGTAGCATCCAGGCAGACAGGGTGCTGGAAGACAGAGCTGAGAGTTCTTAATCCACGGGAAGCAGTAGACTGTGACACAGTTCCTCCAACAAGGCCACACCCACTCCAACGAGGCCACACCTCCTAATAGTGCCACACCCTATGGGCCAAACATTTACACACAGGAGTATGGAGGCTACTCCTATTCAAAACACAACATGTGGGATGATAGAGTGAAAGTGGTATGGAAGAGACAGGAAAATTAATATGGGGGAGGAGCCCAAGTCTAAGAAGCTAGGATTAACATGGCTTACACCTTCTAAAAGTTCTTGTTATGGTGGCCTCAGAGCCTCAGCATGTAGAGCAGTCTGATCACATCAGTGAGCTGAGACTAGGGTGACTTGAAGAATACTTTCTCCCTGTGTGTCATCTTTTTATTATTATTATTTTTTATTTTTTGTTTTGTTTTGAGACAGGGCTTCTCTGTGTAGTCCTGGCTGTCCTGGAACTCACTCTGTAGACCAGGCTAGTCTTGAACTCAGAAATTCGCCTGCCTCTGCCTCCCAAGTGCTGGGATTAAAAGTGTGCACCACCACGCCCGGTCCCCTGTGTGTCATCTTATAGGATACATTCATCTATGATAAGGCCTGAGCTGAAGAAGTGACTATTAGAGAAAGACTGCACTCTGTCACTCTCATGTGTAGGTCCTCTTAAGTTGACATGAAGAAAGGGCAGTGTGACCATGGCCACAGATGGCATGCAGCAGGAAATTTTAGGGGTATTTAGTATTCATTAGTTATACCTGTGTAGGCAGAGCTTCGTGGATCATCACCAGGACCCATGTAGATTATACAACCTAGGCCTCCTGAGTTCACCCTACAACCTTGTGTGTGGTGGTTTGAATATGCTCAGCCCATGGGAAGAGGCACTATTAGGAGATATAGCCTTGTTGGAGTAGGTGTGGCCTTGTTGGAGGAAGTGTGTGGCTGTGAAGTGGGATTTGAGGTCCTGTGCTCAATAAAGCAGCATGATCCAGAGTCTCCTCCTGACTGCCTGCAGAAGATACTTTCTTTTTGGCTGCTTTCAAATCAAGATATGGAACTCTTAACTCCTCCAGCACCAAGTCTGCCTGCATGATGCCATGTTTCCCACCGTGATGATAATGGGCTAAACTTCTGAAGCTGTCACCCAGCCCCAATTAAACGTTTGTCTTTATAAAAGTTGCCTTGGTCATGGTGTCTCTTCACAGCAATAAAACCCAAATTAAGACATTGTGTGTTAGAGGAACACTCTCTAGATTGGGGGAAGAGTTCAACCAGAGAACTCTCCAGTTATGCTGGGAGAGGATTAAGAGAGGAGTTGACATGAGTAACTTCCGTAGGAGTAAACAAAGTGTTAGGTTTGAATATGAAATATCCCCTTAAGGCTTTTGTACGGAATGCCTGGTCCCAAGTTGATGGTGCTATTTTTAGAAGATTCTAAAAACTGTAAAGTTTGGCCTCATTGGAGGAAGCATGTCACAGGGTGAGTGTCTTTTAAGGGGATGCCAAGTAGTGGCTTTTTCTTGTTCTACTAATGTCCACCATTAGGTGAGTAAGGACCTAAGAAAGCTGACTAACTCACACAGCTTCCTGTCTTACCTGACCTGCTCGTCTATGCAACCTGGACACGTCCTTTCACACCTCAGCATCAGCTTGGGCAAGCATGGCTTTCTGTGGCTCCCCTGTGACAGCTTTTCTGTGCTGACAAAATAAGCCGATTCAAGCTGAACTGAGAGTAGAAAAGGCAGGTTTATTTGGAGGTACCTCTCGGTTGGGTTCACTGGTCCCAAGGAACAGGGCCAGGGAAATCCCCATGGGGACAGGGAAATGGGCACGCATGCACACACACACACACACACACACACACACACACACACACACACCCCAATGATGACACATGCAGGGAGACAGAAATGCAGAGGGGCGGGGGGAGGCAGGGAGGAAGGGAGGAAGGGAAGGTGAGAGACAGAGAGAGAGTCCAAAATGTCTGGATAATATAGGGAAGAGCCTCTGGGGAAGGGTAAGCCCAGGCGCTGGACTGGAAAGTTAGGCACCTCAGCCACCTGTCCTGCGTCTGAAACCTAACGTTCTGCTTGTGTAATATTTCGGGAGAGATTTCAGAGTCGGGGGTGGGGCCTCAGTGAAGAGCCTTCGGCAAAGTGAGAGGCAGCAAGCCCTGTACCATCAACCTCAGAACCACAATTGTGACTTTCCTCTCCTTTCTATCACTTCCTTCCTCTCCTCGCTTTCCTCTTCCCTGCCCTCCTTCGCCTTTGGTTCCTCTGCCTCCCCTTCCTTTTCCTCCTCCTTTTATTCCTGTTCCAGAGAATGAAGAACACAGAGTTAGTAGAGGCAGGAGAATGATCAAGATTCAGATGTTCAGATCAATGTTCAGATTTAACCTTTAGCTTGAGTTACCATATAATCTCCTGCATAAAGATATCTTAGTGATGGGCTGAACATATAATAGTGGTCCCATGAGATTATAATGAATCTCAGATCTTCCCATCTCCCAGTGGTACTGATCTGTCTTAGTGTCAATCACACACTACCCTCACTTCTCTGTGGAGATACTTCTATATATAAACCTGCTATGCCAGTCTTATCAAAGTTGAGCACAGTTATGTGTGTGATACCTAATAATGACAGTAAACAACCACATTAGTGGGTTTATGTCTTGCGCGCGCTCGACTGGCCAGGAAGAACGACGCTGCAACAGGATCCTTCTGCACATGTTTATTGGGAGAGCTTGATTGTAGAGGCGAAAAGACCTCGAGCCCAGAACTGGTGCTGCTTTTATAGGCCTAGGAGGGGTGTGTCTCACACCCGGATTGGTTATGCACTAAGCCTTATTTGCATGTTCCTCATCTGATTGGCTACTCTCTCTCAGTACCTTACAGAACCTCATTATCATACCTTATTTGCATGTCTCACATCTGATTGGTTATACTCTCAGTACCTTACAGAACCTCATTATCATACCTCATTTGCATGTCTCACATCTGATTGGTTATACTCTCAGTACCTTACAGAACCTCATTATCATGCCTGGGCCAGGCAGTGTCTTTGCAAAAAACTTTACTGCATATGTACACATTGGTTGTTTGTCCAATCTTATGCGTGGTGGCCAGCAGTAGTCAGTGCCACTCAGCAACGGCACATGTGGCTTCCCACATTTATGTATTTACCACATTGAACTTTTTAAAAGATTTATTTGTTTCATTTTTTTTTGTGTGTATGAATGTTTTGCCTGCATGTACGTCTGTGCACCACATGTGTCCTTGGAGGTCAGAGAACACCAGGTCCCCTGAAACTGGGGTTACAGAAGATTGTTAACTGTCTTCTTGTTGCTGGAAATAGAACTCAGGTTCTCTGGAAGAGCAGCCCGTGCTTTTAAACACTGAGTTATCTCTCCAGCCCCACATATACTTTTTTATCACACACACACACACACACACACACACACACACACACACACACACACACACACATTTGAGACAGGGTCTCATGGAGCCAGGCTGGCTTTGAATCTTCTATATAATAGAAGATGATCTTGACTTTCTGACCCTCCTGCCTTCATCTCCAGATGAATGCTGGGATTACGGGCACGTTCGATCACACTCTATATTGGGGATGGGACCCCCTAGTCTTGTGCATTCTAGGCAGGTACTCAAACAGTTCAACTCCATCTGAATCCCCTATTTAATATATTGAAAACAGCTCCAGGTAGGTCCTTTTAGGATGAATTCAGCTGGACTCAGGCGTTGTTACTGTGGGGGTGGTGACAGCTCCGTGCAAGTATTTTCCTCAGAAGAACTTCCAGAGAAAAAGGTAGAAGACAGTGATCCTGACCTTGTACAGGTCTGGTTATATATGTGTATTAGTCAGGGTTCTCTAGAGTCACAGAACTTATGGACAGTCTCTAGATAGTAAAGGAATTTATTGATGACTTACAGTCGGCAGCCCAATTCCCAACAATTGTTCAGTCGCAGCTGTGAATGGAAGTCCAAGGATCTAGCAGTTACTCAGTCTCACGCAGCAAGCAGGCGAAGGAACAAGAGCTAGACTCCCTTCTTCCAATGTCCTTATATTGTCTCCAGCAGAAGGTGTAGCCCAGATTAAAGGTGTGTTCCACCACACCTTTAATCCCAGATGAAAGGTGTAGTCCAGATTAAAGGTGTGTTCCTTAAACTCGGAGATTCAATCTTCTGGAATCCATAGCCACTATGGCTCAAGATCTCCATACCAAGATCCAGATAAGGATCTCCAAACCTCCAGATAAGGGTCACTGGTGAGCCTTCCAATTCTGGATTGTAGTTCATTCCAAATATAGTCAAGTTGACAACCAGGAATAGCCACTACAATATGTGTCATTTTTAATTCTATAAAGTTTAAAAATAAAAAATTTACATTTACAAGTAGCAACAAATTAATATAATGCGTAAAGACAAAATATTTTAGTGGGTTTACTTTTGTTTGAGGCATATTATGGGTGATTTTTCTAAGTACCCTAGGCTTACCTGAACTCACAGCAGTCTTCCTGCCCCAGCCTTCTGAGTACTGTGATCACAGTCATGCATGACTGTGGTAATCTAGAAAAAATATTTTTGTACAGCTGTATAGTACGTTTGGGTTTTAGTCAAGTATTATTTGACAAAATAGTAAAAACAAACAACTAGGAAAATGTGAAGCTTTTAAAAATAAAGATGTTAGAGTGACCTACATTTGTTTATTATTAAACATAATTAAAAATAAATGTAGCACAACCCATGTGCACAGTGCTTGTCAAGTCTGCAGCAGCTTATGGGTGAAGTCTACATCCCCTCCCCCACCCAGTCCCTGACTCCCAGAGCAGCTGCTGGTCCTGCAGGCTCCATTAAGGAAGTGAGTGTCCTGCATGGGTGTGCCAGTGCAGTTTCATACATACTGCTGTTGTACAGTTTCTTTATTTGGATATATTTAGATAGTCAAGTGCTTGGCCACTTTGGAGTTACCTGAATTGTTCTATAATTGCCTCTAGTACTCAGTTACAGAAATGAGCTCTACACACAATGCATTGGCTTGGGAACAAAGAAATTCTATGCCATGTAGCTTAGGTGTCTGTTGGATCACACCTAGGGGATTTGTGAGCCAGGCAGTGTTCTTGTACTTAGCTGTACCTCCAGGCCTTGTTTTTTACATTTTGTTTTGTTTCAGTTGCCCTGGTTGGTCTAGAGTTTATTCCGTACCCCACACACCCCTTGAACATATGTTCCTTCTGCCTCCATCCTGTGAAGCTAGGACAACATACCTGTACTACCAGGCTAGGCGCTATCTGAGTTTATGTTCACACAACCAGGAAATAGCAAATGACTTTTTCTTCATAATGGATTGATAGACTGTAATTATTGAATAATACATGACCATATATATGTGTGTGTGTGTGTGTGTATATATATTTATATATAGATATAGATAGATATGTATCTATATAGATATGTGTGTGTGTATATATATATTCATATAGTTAAAGCAATATCTTATATATGAAAACTATAACAGATTTTTAATAATAATTTTCGTTTCTTGACAACTTCATATATGTTATATAATACACACTGGTCGCTTTCTTCCACACACTCTTGCCAGTCTTGCAAGTCCCACTTTCTTGTAAATCTCATTGTTTTGTGCATGTCTTTTGTTTTGTTTTGTTTCGTTTTGTTTTGTTTCTAACTGAGTGAACATGGGTTTGAATGCTGGTGGGCTCACCCTTCAGTATGCAATTAGATATTGTGCCTCCCCCTCTAGAATCTGTTAGTTGCCAGTAATTTAACAGTAAATGATAGATCCCCAAGAGGCACTCTCACATAGATAGCTGACTGTTGGCTAGGGCAGTCTTGTGTAGGCCTAGTGCCAGTAAATATAGCTGCTGTGAGTTCGTGGTTGCTACGCTCATGTTGTGCTTAGAAGATGGCATGTCACAGCTCTTCTCTCTGTTTCAGATCTTACATTCTTTCTGCCCCTCTTCCAAGATGATTCTAAGCCTTAAGGAAGTGATGTAGATGCATAGTTTAGGGCTGAGAACTCAACAGCCTATTATTCTTAGCATCTTGTGAACTCATGGGTCTCCATGTTCACCTCTACTTACTACAAAAAGAAGTTTCCTTTGATTAAGTCAATTTAACAATACAGTAGTAGTAGGTTCTCAGTTGGGGTCTGAGACCTTTTCAGTCATGGGCTTTTTGACTGGGTGGACAATACTAGGCATGAATAACACATGTGAATACGTATGGATAACATATATGAAATCTGTCTTGTGGAGCAGGCCTAGCATCCAACCAAAGAGCAGTTAGTTACTGTGGCATCATTCTACCAGTAGGCACATAGTAAACTTGACCAGTTTGGGGCTGGAAATCAGTCAGCATTTAAAGAGTGCTTGCTGCTCTCCCAAAGGATCCAAGTTCAGCTCCCAGTACCTACCCTGGGCAGCTCACCACTCCCTATAACTTAAATTCCAAGGGATCAAGCACCTGCTTCTGACCCCCGTGGACACCTCCATGCTACCTCTAGTATACAAAGATGCACACACATGTACATAAGCAAATTGTTTTTAAATCTCTCAAGTGTTTGAGCCACTATTTCTGGCTTATGGATCCTATCCTCTATGTTCACATTCTTATCTACTACTGTTATTATATTACAGAAAAGCTATTATATTGTAGAAATTGCCCAGTTTTTTTCTTGACAACAATTTTATATAATCTACTGTCTCTCTTTAATGGTAGATAGATACGGAATATCTTTGCTGGCCTCTTCTCTGCTCTTCAACTTCCAGATATAGTTTTATTATGACTTTCTAAAGTAATAATACTAATCTGCATGCTTATTGCTCACTGCTGAACTGGAGGCATGGAATCTGATTTCATTGTTTCTCCAGATTTTGTTTCTCAAGAATGCTTTCAGGAATCTCTTTGTTTTCTTTTCTTTTTTTTTTTTTTTTTTTTTTTTTTTTTTTTTTTTTTTTTTTTTTGGTTTTTCGAGACAGGGTTTCTCTGTATAGCCCTGGCTGTCCTGGAACTCACTCTGTAGACCAGACTAGCCTCGAACTCAGAAATCCGCCTGCCTCTGCCTCCCGAGTGCTGGGATTAAAGGCGTGCGCCACCACCGCCCGGCCTCTCTGTTTTCTTAAGGGGCTCTCTTTTCTCTCCACCAACTTTCCCTTTCATGAGCTCATCTGCTTTTACTCTGCATGCTCATATCTGTGCCAGCAGAAAAGTTGTCCTAGTTTCTGCATGAGGCTCTCTCCCTCTTCCTTAGGCTCCAAAACCCACAAGTGGTACAAGGACACTTAGAAGGGTGTGGTGGGCAGGGTTAGAGAGCTGAGATCATTGTCTTGTCTCCCGAGCTAAGATTTCCTCACCCACCCAGCTTCCCAGCTTCCCAAGTGTTTTTTGGGAAAATACTCTTTTCTCCTTTGCTTCTCTCCTCTTCAATTTTTTTTTAAATAATTGGAGTGTAACACATCCAACATGTGTAAGTTTTGAGTGAGTACTGATAAATTTGTTTTATATATATATATATATACTTTTCTGATAAAGAAAGCATACACTTGTAAGCCTTCAAAGACAACAGTCTCCTCACACTTCTTCCCGGTGACTCACCCACTCCTACAAACCTCTGCGTTCTGTCCCCATTAATTAATTGTGTTGACTTTCAAAGAAATATTGACTTTCATCCATTTCTCAACTAAGATTCCTTTTCAGTTAGAACTTCATGATATGTGGTACTCTTAAAGGGCCTCTCACTTCATCCTGCTGGATTTGGCATGATGGTACCATTGTGCAGATGAAAAACTGAGTCAGATGTAAAATGATCAGCTTGATTTCAGATAGTCACTTCTCGTACAACAAATAGCAGAGCCTTATTGAACTCAGACCAACTTGGCTCCCAAGTCTGAGCACCTTCTCTTTTAAGCCAGTTATCCTTGTTAATGCTGTCTGCTTTTGAGTAATGTTTGGTAGACATTGGTAGATTGTTTCTGGCACATTCCTTTAGGAGATAACCAAGATATATACAATGGACAGAAGCCTAGAGTCCAGACTTAATCTGGATGGTGTCTGCCATGGAAAAGCCTTTATGTGTCTTAGTAACAAACTTACTCTGGCTGTCCCGTGTTGCTGCAAGGAGCAGAGGAGGGAGTGTATGACTGGGCAAAACCAGAACAAAGGATTAGTCTCCTCTAAAGGATCTGATGGTCAAGTCTTTCATAATTCTCCAGCTGTAGAGAAGAAAGGAGACTCGGATAGGGAGAAGCTTGGAATCCTCGGGAGGGGAGGGTGTTGTCAGCAAGCAGTGGGAGAGGTAGGGAAAGGAATGTGCGAGAGGAACAAAGGTTGGCGGGGTGGGTAGATAAAGGCTCTTGAGCAATCTCCAGGAGTTGTCCTCAGAAGAATAGATGAAAAGGCAAGGGGGTGGGGAGGCTGGAGGTGCAGCTCAGCGCTGGAGTTCATCCATGTGCTAGAGAGGAAAAACTGGAAAAGCTGTCTGGGCAGGAGGTGTGGAGATGGCTAGTCTCTGTCCCCAGTAGTTAATCTTCCCTGGTTATTTGATGGGATGCTTAGGGAGAGGTTTTTAAGACAATTGCACTTCTCCCTTTGGTCAGATAAGTGAGTTCCAGAGTGAGCCTGTTCCTGTGCTCAGGAGAGAAAGCAGACAAGGTCAGAGGAACCTGCATTCTGAGCAACTTCTCAGGCCTGATAGTGGATCAAAGCACCATCCCAGGGTATCTTTGCCTGAGCCTCAACAACATGGAAATTTACAGGTGTGATTATATGTCTTCAGATTCTGGGGTTGGGTTGGGGGCGGGGGAGAGAAGGAGACAGATTGTATCTAAGAAATGGAATCTTTAAGGGAAGGGAACCTGTCCCAGCCAATGTGCGAGTGTGAAGTGTGGCCAGAGAAGGGTCAGAAGGATTCTGAAGGTGGAAGGGGCTGTGAGAACATGGGGGTCTCAGATAGCTGGGAAAAGCGCAGACACAGATTCTTCAGAACTCTGATCCTGCAGAAGAGTGCCTCCTGCCATCTCGTGGATTTTAGCCCAGCGACATTTATTTTGGATTTCTATTCTACAGAACAGTAAGAGTTTTGAAAAAGATGTATTGTTTTAAGCCACTGAGTTTGTAGGATTTGTTCTAGTAGCAATAGAAAAATAAATACAGACATATACACACATGCATGTATGTAAAGAGGATGAAAGCTTAAGAAAAATCAGAGAATTATATACTTTTATTTTTTGTTTTTAATTAATTAATTAATTAATTAATTAATTAATTAATTTTGGCATTTCCTTTTTATTTAAAATAGATTATCTTCTCACATAATGTGTCCTGATAAAAGTTTTCTCTCCTCCTCCTCCTCCTCTTCTTCTTCCTCCTCCTCTCCTCCTCTTCTTCCTCTTCTTCCTCCTCCTCAGCCCTTCCCACTTCCTTTCCCAGCTGGATCTATTCCATTTCTGTTGTTTATTAGAAAACAAAGGGACCTTTAAGGGATAGTAAAAAAATATAATAAGATAAAACCAAAGCTAACATTGGAATAGGACAAAACACAAAACAGAAGAAAAGAGCTCTTCACACACACAAAAAAAATTAAAAGCATAAGAAATAGATCCACTTGTTATTTGCATACTCAGAATCTCATAAAACCAGTAAACTGGCCAGATGTGGTGGCACACACTTTTAATCCCAGCACACAGGAGGCAGAGTAAAGCAGATCTCTGAGTTTGAAGCCAGCTAATCTATATGAGCTGCAGGACAGCCAGGGCTACACAGAAACACTGCCTCAAAAACCAAAAACAATAAGAAAAAAAAAACAAAAACAATAAACTGGAAACCTAGTATATATGCGAAGGACCTGGGTTGGGGAGACAAAATAAAATAAAAATAAAAAACAAGATAAAATTAAAAAAAAAAAAAGAAGAAGAAGAAGAGGAAAAGCCCTAATCAGGACATTACGAGACAAGAAGCCTCCAAAGATGCTTCTGAGTTGTTTTGTGTCGGCCGTCTACTGCTGGCCATGGGGCCTACCCTTAAGAGAGGTTTGTTTCCCCAGTGAGACTCCCTCCGAGGAAACAAATTTTATTTTTATTTGCAAAGTGGTTATCAATTAGAGACAGCTGCTGGGTTCCAGTGGGGCTTGTATCCACTTCTCTTCTCAGCTGGATGAAAGAGCTGGTACACGGTGGCTGTGGCTTTAGTCTCTGTGAGTTCATGTGTGAAGGTCCTGTTGATTTAGAGGGCCTTGTTTTCTTGGTGTCCTCCATCCTTTCTGGCTCTTACACTCTTTCTGCTTCCTACTCTGAGAGTTTACTGAGCCCCAAGGGGAGGATGTGATAGAGACAATCTCTTGGGGCTGAGCATTCCAAGGTTACTCACTCTCATACTGTCTGGCTATGGGTCTTTGTCCTGTCTCGTTCTCTATCTGTTGCAGGAGGAAGCTTCCCTGATGATAACTGAGCAGGGCACAAATCTATCAATATAGCAGAATGTCATTAGGAGTCATTTCATTGCTGCATTTTTCCCCTTAATAATAATATTTGGTTTTACCCTAGGTCTCTAAGCAATCTAGTCTCTGGTTGTTGCATCCAAGCAGTGTTGGGTATAGTTTCCATGTCATGGTGTAGGTCTTAAGTCAAATCTTATATTGGTTGGTTACTCCCATAAGCCTTGTGCCACCATTGCCCTACTTACGTTGCAGGCAAGACACTACTGTAGATCAAAGGTTTGTGGTCGGCATGATGTTCATGTTTCCCTTCTGGTGTTCCAAAGATGCTAGAATGTAGGAGTGAAGGCTCTTTGCAGGCACTGCCTCTACTTCTCCATAGTCAATGGGTTGTGTAGGTATTGTCTTCAGCAATAGGGCCTTCCCTTCAGTTTTGTGGAGAGCAACCTATAGTTTCAGCAACGACTTGGGTTGTTTGAGGGGTTCCCATGAAACTCCTTGGCCTACAACTCAATAAGATGTAACCCAATCCTAATATTGGAAGATTCATGTGGTGATAAGAGATAACCAGTTCAGACTCTGTCTCCCCATAACTTGGTGATCTTATCTATCCCTTCATATATGCATATATTTTAGGTAGTTTCTATTGTGTTAGTTTTCCATATTACCACTCAAATGCCCCTTTATTTAGCTGCCTCTCATTCTGTTCCCTCCCTCATCTTCCTCTTCTCACTTCTTCTCTTTATTCTCCCATTCTGGCTCCCCCATCCACCCATAACTATATATTCTATTTCCTTTCCCTTACCCTATATCTATCTGTTGCTCTTCAGAGTATAGCTTGGTGATCACTGACTTAACAGCTGATACCCACATATAAACAAATACATACCATATTAGTCTTTCTGGGTCTAGGTTACCTCACTCTGGATAATTTATTCTATTCCATCAATTTATCTACAAAAGTTGTCTTTTTTTTAAACAGCTAAGTAATACTCTAGTGTGTAAACGTACCACAGTTTCTTTATCCATTCTTGTTGAGGGACATCTAGCTTTTTTCCCTCCAGTTTCTGGCTACTATCAATAGAGTAACAACGAACTACTGAACATGGTTGAGCAAGTGTCTGTATGGTACATGCCAACGATAGGGCTGGATGTTGAGGTAGATCTATCTATCCCCATCTTTCTGAGGAACTCCACACTGATTTCCACAGGGAGTGTACACATTTTCACCCCCACCAGCAATGGATAAGTGTTCTCCTCCACATCCTTGCCAGCATGAGCTGTCACCCCCCCCCCCCCCAGTCAGGGTTTCTCTGTGTAGCCCTGGCTGTCCTGGAACTCACTCTGTAGACCAGGCTGGCCTCCAACTCAGAGATCCGCCTGCCTCTGCCTCCCAAGTGCTTGGATTAAAGGCGTGTGCCACCACGCCCGGCGAGCTGTCACTTCTTTTATTGGTCTTAGCCATTCTGACAGGTGTATCTTGAAATCTCAGAATAGTTTTGATTTGCATTTCCTGGTGGCTAAGGAATGTTGAACATTTCTTTAAGAGTTTGTCAGGCTTTTTGAATTTCCTCTTGAGAATTTTCTGTTTAGATCTGTGCCCCATTTTAAAATTGGTTTGTTTTCTTGGTACCTAGTTTGGTTTTTGTATACTAATCCTCTATCAGATATCTGGTTGGTAACAGAATCTTTTCCCATTTTACCGGCTGACACTTTGTCTGAATGACGATGTCCTTTGCAGTGCAGAAACTTCTTAGGTTCCCAAGTATTCCTTGTTTATCTGTTGTTTATCTTAGTTTCTGTGCTGGCGGTCTTCTGTTCAAAGAGAGATTTTTCTTATGCTAATGAGCTCGAGCTCTTTCCACTTCCTCTTCTGTCAGGTCCAGTGTATCTGGTTTTATGTTGAGGTTTTTGATTCATTTGAAGTTGAGTTTTGTCCATAGGCTTGTAGATTTATGTCTGGGTCTTCAATTTGATTCCATGGGTCAGCATGTCTGTTTTTGTATCCACATCATGCTATTTTTATTACTATAGCTTTGTAGTACAACCTGAAACTGGGGATAGTAAAATCCCCATCGGTTCTTTTGTTATTCAGGGTTGTTTTAGTTACACTAGGGTTCAGGGGTTCGGGATTATTTTTCTGTTGTATCAGGCAGGTCTGGAACTCAGCGTTGGAAGGAGGCTGGGCTGACATTCTTGGGCAGTCTTTGTTCATCCTGTGTAAATCCACCAGGTGGCGCCCTCACCACACGGTTGAGTGTACTTGGCAACTGCTTTCTCAATTTCAGGGATTTTTTTTTTTTTTTTTTAAGTTTTAGGGATTTTTAGCTCCTCTCTTCACACCTCCCACCTCACCAACGCTGTGAAACTGTTACTTGACAAAAGGCCTGCGGGAAATTTATGAAGTGGCCTTGTTTTGATCACTCATCTGGCACCTTCCAGGTTAGAGCATACAAGCCGCCACAGGCGCTGTGGTTTGCTTGCTGTAAGTTCTAGCTTCTCAGGGCCAAGCCAGTGTTTCCCAGATCCTATCATTTAAGTTCAGTGGATGACTCCCTAATCTATGTATGCTATTGTGTTCTCTGCCTTGGCCTTCGCCCATCTCTCTCCTTCAGTTTACACTCACTAACTCACTAATTCATTCATTTCCATCGTCATCGTTATGACATGTGAAGCTCTTATAGTGTTATCATGCTGGAAAAACAAGACCGGAGCTGAGGGCATAACCCTGTGTACTAAAAATATTTAGCAATGTGGCCTGGGGCTTCTTCCCTGCCTTAGATCATTTATGTCCCTGGATGAAAGACACACACAGCCTTTATATTTTTAAATAGCCTTAGTCAGCACAGTAGCTGGGCAGCAACCCCACCCTCCATGCTGTTAGAATCTACCTTCCTATCGATAACCCAAGTTATTACTTAATATGTTTATCTGGGCTGCCCTTAGCTCCAATTGGCTAGCCACATACTTGTGGCTCAGTTTTTCCACGGCTCTCCTCCCTCCTTCACGTTCTCCTTTTTCCATGACGGCTTCTGAAACCTCATCCCCACCTATGTCTCCTCTACCCATTGGCTGTTGGCATCTTTATTTACTAATCACAGTTAACTGGGGCCAGGGTCACAGGGGCTACACATGCATGCTCCAGGTTTTGGGGTCTTGCACTTAGCATTGCAATAGACATTAAACGACAAAACCTCAACAGCCCTGTCAATAAAAGTGCTTGTGAACATAATATAGTTACTTGTCTGCTGCTGCTATCAAGTGTGACAAGAGCAGAGCAAAGGAGGATGGGTTTACTTTGTCTCAGTTTGAGGGGACAGGCCATCGTGGTGGGCAAGTCATGGTGGCAGGAGCTTGAGGCAGCTTGTGTATCACATCTGCTGTCAGAAAACAGAGAGGAACGCTGACACTCAGCTAGCTTCCTGCTTTGTATGCAGCCTGGGGTTACAGGCTGTGGAGTGGTGCCGGGGCCCTGTAGGGTGGGTCTTCCCATTTCAATTAACCTAATCTAGAAACTCTCTCACTGACGTGTCTAGAGGCTTGTCTCCTCAGCAAGTCAGGATTCTGTTGACTTGATACTTGATTAAGTATCTTGATAATCTAGAGATAGTTTAAAGAGTACAGGAGGATACAGTTTATACGGGGTTATTATTGTATGTAAGAAATTAAGCACCAGGGGATGTTCCAGGTTCTAGGAGGAGCCCTGGAACCACCTTCCCTGGATGACTTAAATGTTTTACTTTCGTCTTAATGTAGCAGTGTTTGTACTTCTATTGTATTTTTGGTGTTCTAAAATAATGAGCCTAGAGCTCACTATTCAATAGCTTAGATAAAATTCACTATGTAGTCCAGGCTGAACTTGAATTCACAGCAATTCTCCTGCCTCAGCTTCCTTAGTGTCGGGATTATAGGCACGAGCCACCACACCTGACTTTGTGCTTTTATAAAGTTCTTTCTCTGTGTGATCAGGAAGACGAGCTAGGTGTTATTCCCCCCCCCCCATGATGTTTTTATTGACTCTCTGGGAGTTTCACAGCATGCATTCCAATCACAATCTCTTCTCAGTTTTTCCATGTCTGACCCTATTGTGATTTTCCTCTCAAAAGAAGTAAAAAATAAAAATAAGAAGAAAAAGGAAGGAAGGAAGGAAGGAAGGAAGGAAAGAAGGAAAGAACACCAAGCCTACCTTGTGCTATCCATACACTCACTGAAGCATGGTCAGACTCTCCGTGACCTGCCCTTTAGATAAAACTGAGTCCGTCCTATCCCACACCTCAGCTAGAAGCCATCAATTGTATGGAACTACTGTTCAGCATCTCTGTCATACTTTTAAACGGCTGTTTCGATGGCTTACTTTTTGTTGCTGTGTTGGGGTGGGGGTCGTTGAGGGGGAGTAGGAGTTGTCACAGGAGCCTTCTGTGTCCCCCTCAGCTGTGCATCTGGAGTCACAGATATGACAGCAAAAGTTGCCTCCTTGCTCTTCACAGTCAACTGGAGCATGGGTCATGGGTTTTCACAGTTTCTGGAGGTAGCCCAGACCAGGACCATGGTCCTCTGCTGCAGTAGGACCGCAGACCCAGACAAGGCCCTTGGAAGCTTCTTGGACCATGGATATCAACATGGGTTTGAAAGACCCACAACGTGAGGACTCCCCCATGTTCTGACTCAGGAGAGGCGACACCCCAAAATCACCAACGAGAAACGGTCTTGCTGCAAATTGCAAGAGGATTTTTATTCAAGAGCGCTCTCGGGCCCACGGTCATACACCACGCAGGGGTAGAGGACCGTGGCGCCCCAAGTAGCTGAGTAAGGGGGTATTTAAAGGAAGGAACCACAACTCAAGGAGGTGGGAAGGGCATTGTTGGAAAATACCAAAAATACCAGTTAAGAGTCACAAGGAAGTACAAAGTCACAAGTGTCAGGTTATCTCTCAAGACAGTTTCTAAGAGCCCCTAACAATCTAAGAGTGCCTAGCAATAGCACCTTTGCATAGTGGGTTCCAGCAATGGTCAGGGTGGGTCAGGGTGACTTTCCTCCAATGAACACTCTTTGAACCCAGGAAGTGGGTGGGTGGAGGAAGGAATGTCGCTATCTGTTTTATGATTAGCATACCTTGGAGCACTGAGTTTACTACTCTTTCAGGTTCAGGTGGCAGCACAGCCTGGGTTCAGGCCATGGACTTCCACATGGTTCTTGGTGGTAACATGGGCTAAGGATTAACACAGATGCCAGCTACTGTGGGGCCTTGGACCCAGTCCCCAGCATGGCATGCCTGAGAATCACAAGGGCTGGCTCTCTTGTCTGCAGACTCTAATGCCTCCCAGCTAGGTGTTTTAGTATAAATACCAAGAAAGGACATAAACAGGTAAGAGAGGGGATGAACAAAAGAAGGCAGAATTTGTAAAATATTATAAACTGAATAGGGGGAGTGTGGTAAGGTGTGCCTTTTGGGGGTCCAGCTGGGTTTCCTCATCCTCTGCTTCCTGCCTCTAGGGTGGTCAGATGCCCCCTACTGGCTTGGAGGATGAAGCACAGTCTGGAACGGGTGGGGCTTTAGGATCTCCTGGCCTGCTGGGAGGAGCGGTGCTTCTCTAAAGATGAAGGCCTTCTTTGATAGACAGTCTTCTGTGAAACATCTCACTTAGCTATATTTGGGGTGGGCTGGTATGCCTACACTTTATTTGAGGTGAACCGGGGTATACAGCAACCTTGGAGAGTGGGAAGGAATTTTCAGGGTAACTGAAAATCATTGGCTAGAGTTTAAAGTTCTGTGAATGCCTCATTTGTATGGAGACTTTCCGGGAATCTCAGGTACTTGCTGGGCACATTCTTATAGGGGAAAAAGAGGAAGTTTGTAAGTCTGCCAAGAACTACTCAACCTTCCCCAGGTAAGGGTGTGGGGAGTCAAGATCCACAGACATGGTTAGAAAAGGGGAAGCCTTGCTGGTAAAGGGAGACCTCCATTTTCTGTGGAGCTCAGAGGAGCTATCTAGTCATGGTAGACTGTGACCTTAATTAGCAAGGTTTTCCCAAAGGGAGGAACAGAAAGAAGTGTGAGACTGTACGGCTTCCCTCCTTCTTGAGTGGTGGGTATCATTGATCCTTTGGTCCAGGAGAGAATAAATTTTAAGTTAGAGACCAGTATGATGCACAGGCCATAAAGCAGAATGACACAGAGCAGTAGAGATAAATCAGGGGGAAATGGAGGCTGTTGGAAACAGAGAGAAGACAGTTCAGGGAAGTAGTGGCCAGGAACACAGCAAAAGGCCAAGAAGAAAGAAGATTGTAAAGGTCCATGACTGGTGACATTTAGGAGTTGCTACATCCACACCAGTAGTGACACGCATTACAGGCCTGAAAGCCTGGAAGCAGTCCTGAGGCAGGGAGTTTCAAGGAAGCTTTGCCTCCTGGAACCTTGGCATTCCCATAGCCCGTTTATTCAAAGCCTGTCCCCACGTTAGTCTGGTGTTTGGATCCCTGTGCTCTCTTTCAGTATTGTTTTCTTATAAGTGCCTTTAAGGTTTGATTTTGACATAGCTAAGCCTCCACCAGTGTTCCAACGGTTCCTAGAAAATCCTTGAAGCCGACCCTGAGCTTGGAATTCAGTAAGAATGTTACCTATTCAGGAACACTCAAATTCACAGTGAAAATAGACAGTGAAAATAATCAGGCATTACAAAGTACAGAACTAGGAAAGCTCAGGGCTAGTCTGCATATTAATTACTTAGGACAATAGCTGAGTCACACCCAACCACAGGAATACACAATGGCCTAGGAAATAGGTAGATTGTCGCATGAAAGGGTTAGTAGAAGGGAATTCCTTTGGTGCAGGTTTTTTCACTAGCTCAGAGGAATAGCATAATCAGGAATTTACTAAAGAACCCTTTGAGCCGGGCGTGGTGGTGCACGCCTTTAATCCCAGCACTTGGGAGGCAGAGGCAGGTAATTTCTGAGTTTGAGGCCAGCCTGGTCTACAGAGTGAGTTCTAGGACAGCCAGGGCTACACAGAGAAACCCAGCCTCGAAAAACCAAAACCAAATCAAACCAAAACAAAAAAACAAAAAAACAAAACCCTGATGGTGGGTTTAACAATAGACTAGCATTGCATCAGAGCATTCACCTGGCTACTGTGTTTAGCTGATCTTTTAAATTAAGGGTTGTTCCTATTCTCAGTGGTAAACTCAGCCTGGCTCCCACCATCTTTTTATGTATGTATTCCTTTTTGTTTTGTGTCAATCTAACTTGGCGGATGTGTTCGCCTGACTTTCTTGTTTTTCTTCTGTAGTAAAAGTCTGGTGCTCGTTTGGACAAAATACATTCATATTCAGCGCTCTCTTGTGTCTGCTTGTCAACTCTCACCGACCCTTGCTCACCTGCAACCAGAAACCCGTTCCCTACAGATAGGAGACCCAGTAGAGGTTAGTCTGTGGCAAGGAGTGCCTTGAAAGTCTGCTTCAGCAATGGTGAGGATAATGGAAGGTTAAAAATGTGCCATGGTCCCCCTTCCCCTTTCCAAAGCATTGCAGTATCAAACGAAAGGCTGTGAATCAGTGGGTAGAGATGTGGGAACTTGGGCTTTTTGCTCTGGTGAGGACTGAATACTTGCCTGACAGAGGAGACATAGGCAGGTAGGAAGAGACAGAGTAAAAGACATTTATAAAGGGAAGAGCCAAAGGAAAGTTGATAGTGTGAGCTCCAGGCACTGTTCATGAGCTACTTGCTGAACACTTGGTTGCAACTCTCTAATCCTGTACAGCAGGCCAAGGGCTCACCCTTACCTCAGTGACCTTGGGGTTCTTGTGTAGCTCTGGACAAGGCATTGTGTGAAGGCTTTGAGTCCTGAGGAAGGGGTAAACAGACCTGGGACCAGTTCTAGTTTTGGCCAATTGTCAATCTGGGCAGGTGGGATCACCTCTGAGTCTCTGCTTCCCTCCAGGGAAAATGAAGGTGTCTGCATCAAGTTATCCCAACCTCCACACTACCCCAGATGTGGTGCTTAAATTCATGCTTTTTTAAAAAAATATTCACACTTACTCCCAAGAATAGGGGCTCCTGATGATGTTTCTTTCATTTGGGGTGACAGTATCTGTTTTATGCTCCTGTGGCTCTCCCTAGGTTCAATATTAAGTTCCTTCACTGTGGCTAGTTAGCCTGGTCTCTCTTTCGTAGTGCTAAGCAGCCCGAGTTCCCCATAGCCCAGCTGAAAAATGCTCTCATTTTATAGGCGTGGCAAGAGGGAAGTCAGGGGGGACCAGGCTGAGGGAAGTCATGCATTTTTCACTAAGAGGTACTGGACTCGCCATTGTTCTTAGAAAGCCCTTTCTGTGATTCACTGAGCTCCTAACAAGAACCTCTCCACCGATGACTCCCGTCCAGGCCCCTGCAGACAACTGGCCAGCCTGCACACAGCTCCTGCTGCCTAGCAACATTTCGCCGAGGTTAGCATTTGTGCTCGTAATAAACACCATATTGCTAGTTTTAGAAACCTTGATTTTAATCTTTCTGCAAGGATGATGTCTCCAAGCGTTTCCTAATGAAGAGACCAGAATAAATTCTTCCTGGAAATTATGATGGAGCAAGGGGAGGGTCCTAATTTGCTTTCTATGGCTGTGGTAAACACCGTGACCAAAAGCAACTTGGGGAGGAAGGGGTTTGTTTCATCGTACAGTCCATCTGAAGGGAAGTCAGGGCAGAAAACCGTGACAGGAACTGAGGCAGAAGCCTTGGAGTAAGTTGCTTACCTGTTTGCTCAGCTTGCATCCTTATATCACCTTGGACTATCTGTTCAGGGGTGGCATCATCCACAGTGAGCTGAACACTCCCACACTCATCCTAATTAAGAATTAATTAATTAAGAATTAATCCCTTAATTAATTAAGGGATATATCCCACAGGGAATCTTAATGGAGGTTTGTTTTTTGTTTCCTTCAGTTGCATTACCTCTTCCCAGCTGACTCTAGCTGTGTCAGGTTGAGAGAAAAGTTAACTGCACAACAAGGCTTGAAGTTCCAAGATGCTTGACTCAGGCAAAAGAAATTGGAGACAAAAGGTTAACTGTGGTGTCAATTAACATATCAAAACATCTGCTGGCTTTCGGGCTCCCTCAGCCCCAGTGACCCTCTTAGCTCCTCTCACCCCGCCCCTTTCCCTAAATGTCTCCATTTCCTGAGCTTCCCATCCTGGCTTCTAATTTGTATACAGCCCTGCCATTTCAGCCTGTACTCTGTTGGTCTTCTTGGTCTCCTCTCTCCTTTGTGCCTCTTTCTTGCCCCTTTCTCTTGGTCCTCATCTCTTGCTTTCTCTCCTCTCATGGTACTGTTCAGTGTACTGGCCATGTTTAGCCTACTACTTTCTCTCCCTGCTCTGGACACTTCCAAATGCTGTGCTCAACCTCATATCTACAAAAAATAAAAAAACAAAAACAAAAAAACAAACAAAACAACAACAACAACAACAAACACCCCCCCCCCAAACCGTCTGCTCAACCACACCTTGGAGCAATTGTATACATTTTATACATTGTATAAAGTGAAACCCCCACTTTACACAATGCTGGTAGTATGTAAGGCTGGCAAACAGAAGGAACAACAGAACAGTGTAGGCAGGGAGGGCTCTTTGTTGCTGTCTGTGTTACCTCCAAGTCCTCAGAAGCTTTTGGTCAGGACTTTGGACATGAGTGTGGTTTTCCACAGCTGGATGGACTTATCCAAGACATATCCAAGTCCATTTTCACAACTGCACCCCCCTCCATGTTCTTCTTTGACTACATTAAAAAGATAAATCTTTTCTAAGTGCTGAGGGGAGGATGAACACTGTTCTGCATGTGGCGTTAAAGCTCAGCAGACCTGGAAGAACAGATTTAAGCTAGTCTCATAGATAAGACACAGGAAAAGCCAACCGTGGGGTACTGAGCAAACCATTCTTAGAAACACTTCTTACAGGCCTGTTGGTATGGCTGGGAGTGGCCATGGAGGGGATTCTTCATTATTACTGGGTTGGGGTGTGCGACTCTGGCCTTAAGAACAAAAGCTTTCTGGTGACATGGTCTATTAAAGTGGTCTTTGCTAGGATGAGTTAACCCAAGTGCAAAGCTCTATGATTACTTTCTACAGTGATGGTTTGTTTTTCTTGAGGCATTTCTGGGCTCAGAACAAGTGGGTTGGGCTGCATGTTTGGTGGCAGAATCATTGTGGCCGCTAGAAAGCTGTGTCACAGAGCCAAGGGGGTCTGTAGCAGGGAGGGGAAAACTAACTATTGACTTATAAGCATCCAACATACTGATTGGGCTCTGGCACCATTAGGTCCTTTGGGGTTCTTGATTTCAGGGAATTTGTTCCAAATCTTATTCATCTATGGCCTGGATCCACTGAGATATTTTCAGCAGTATGTTAGAAAACTTATTATGGCAGACAGCAGAGTCCATTTCCCTTTCCCTATCAAAGATATTGTGTAAATTTGGTTTTGTCATGGAATATCTTGGTTTCTCTATCTATGGTAATTGAGAGTTTTGCTGGGTATAGTAGCCTGGCTGGCTTTTGTGTTCTCTTAGGGTCTGTATGATATCTGCCAAGGATCTTCTAGCTTTCATAGACTCTGGTGAGAAGTCTGGTGTAATTCTGATAGGTCTGCCTTTATATGTTACTTGACCTTTTTCCCTTACTGCTTTTAACATTCTTTCTTTGTTTAGTGCATTTGGTGTTTTGATTATTATGTGTTGAGAGGAATTTCTTTTCTGGTCCAGTCTATTTGGAGTTCTGTAGGCTTCTTGTATGTTTATGGGCATCTTTTTTCTTTAGGTTAGGGAAGTTTTCTTCTATAATTTTGTTGAAGATATTTACTGGCCCTTTAAGTTGGGAATCTTTGCCCTCTTCTATACCTATTATCCTTAGGTTTGGTCTTCTCCTTGTGTCTGGACTTTCTGGATGTTTTGGGTTAGGAGCTTTTTGCATTTTGCATTTCCTCTGACTGTTGTGTCAATATTTTCTATGGTACCTTCTGCCCCTGAGATTCTCTCTTCTATCTCTTGTATTTTGTTGGTGATGCATCTATGATTCCTGATCTCTTTCCTAGGTTTTCCTAGGTTTTATAACTCCAGGGTTGTCTCCCTTTATTGTTTCTATTTCCACTTTTAGGTCTTGGAAAATTTTGTTCCTTTCCTTTGCCTGTTTGATTGTGTTTTCTTTTAATTCTTTAAGGGATTTTTGTGTTTTCTCTTTAAGGGCTTCTAGCTGTTTACTTGTGTTCTCCTGTATTTCTTTAAGGGAGTTATTTATGTCCTTCTTGAAGTCCTCTATCATCATCATGAGAAGTGATTTTTAGATCTGAATCTTGATATTTTGGTGTGATGCTATCTATCCAGGACTTGCTATGGTGGGAGAATTGGGTTCTGATGATTCCAAGTAACCTTGGTTTCTGTTGCTTATGTTCTTACGCTTGCCTCCCACCATCTGGTTATCTGTAGTGCTACCTGCCCTCACTATATTTGACTGGAGCCTGTCCTTCCTGTGATCCTGGTTGTATCAGAACTCCTCAGAGTTCAGATGTTTCTGTGATCCTGTGATTCTGGAATCTTGTGATCCTGAGATCCTGGTTGTGTCTGAGCTACTGGGAGTCAAGCTGTCTCTGGGACCCTGAGATCCTGGTGTGACCAAGCTCCTGGGATCCTGTGGAACTCAGTGTGTTAGAGCGCCTGGTAGTGGAGCTTCTTCTGGGTATTGTGGGACTGGCTGCAGAGTTAGCATCCAAGGTCTGCTCAGGATACCTCTGATCCTATGATCCTGGGTGTGTTAGAGTGCCTGGGAGTGGGAGCTTCCTTTGGGTGTTGTGAGACTGGCTGTGGAGTTTGTGCCCTAGGTCTCCTCAGGGCACTGGCTTAGACCTGAAGGAACCTGTGCCACTGGTCGGGTGGAGTTCCTGGGTGCCTGGGTCAAGCTGGTCCCAGTTACTCTCGGTGTTGGGGCAGATGTTGTGTCCTCTTCACCTCTGGTCCTATGATCCTGAGCATGTTAGAGCGCTTGGGAGTGGACCTTCTTCTGAGTGTTGTGGGATTGACTACAGAGTTGGCACCCAAGGTCTGCTCAGGGCACTGGCCCAGACCAGAAGGTGAAAATTATTATTATTACTTTATGTGTATGCGTTTTGCCATTGTGTATGTCTACATACATGCCTGATGCCCCAGGGAAGTCAGAAGAGGGCATTGGATTCCCCAAAACTGAAGTTATAGGCAGTAGTGAGCTAATATGTAGATGCTGGGAATGAATCTTGAGTTTTTTTTCAAGAACAGCAAGTGCTCTTAACTGCTGAGCTATCTCTTCAGTCTCTGTTACTATTTTTAGGAAACATTATTCTAGTTAGAATACAATTTTCAAGATACAAAAACTATCTTGAAATTTATTTATTTACTGTTTCCCTAAGGTGTTGGCCATCAAACTTGAACATGGTAGGTAGGCAAGGATTCCACTATTGAGTTATATGTCCAGTACTTTTTGTTTGCTTGCTTGCTTTTGCTTTTGTTTTGAGACAGGGTCTCTGTGTAGCTCAACCTGGAGTTGTGCTCATGATAGATCTCTCTCTCTCTCTCTCTGTCTCTCTCTCTCCTCTGTCTCTGTCTCTCTCTCCTCTGTCTCTCTCTCCTCTGTCTCTCTCTGTCTCTCTCCCTCTCCTCTGTCTCTGTCTCTCCTCTGTCTCTGTCTCTGTCTCTCTCTGTCTCCCTCCTACTGGGATTTATAGGCCTATACCACAAAGGTTGGTCTGAATCATTATCATCATTACCCACCACCCACCACCCACCACCACCATAATCATTATCCTCATTTTTTTTTTAAAGACAAGGTTTTGCTATGCAGGCCTGGCTGGCCTCAAGCTTGCAACAATCCTCCTGCTTCTGCCTCTCAAGTGCTGAGATTACAGATACAAACCACAGTGACTAGCTTGACTTATTTTTAAAACAATTCTTCCACAAATGTAGCCAGGTTCTTCTTTTACTGGTCAGAAACACTGGGTTGAATTTGAGTGAGAATGATCTCTGAGTGCTGAGTCACCGAGTCTTGTGTAAGATGTTGCAGTATGTAGGATCCTACTCTCCAGGACAATGAGTCACCCTTTTGGGGAAGATGGAAGATAAAAAACAAGAAAAGGGGAAGCTACTATGTATGAGTGGCATACATAACAGAAATTTATTTTTCTCATATTTCTAGAAGCTAGCATTGTAGGATCAGGATGGCAGCCTGGCCACTGAGGCTTCTCTTCTTCCCTGGCAGATGGTTGCTAGCTCTCATGTACTAACAGGACCTTTCTTCAGTACATGGTTGTGAAGAGTGTCTTTTCTTACTATGGAACTAATGCAGCCAGTGAAGGGTCCCTCCTTCCTCACTTTATTTAATCCTCAAGACCTTCTTCTAAAGGCCAGGTCTCCAAACACCATCACGTTGGGCTTCAGCACTAAAGTGGGGCTATATGAACATTCAATCTATAACTATTGAAGATTACTACTTTGACAGTGACTAAATGCAAATGACAGAAAGCTAGTATTCAAGAGAAGACTATTGAGGTTGTGGGAAGCTGCTGCGTGCCCAGAAGGAGGTGGTTTTTACTGGGGAAAGGTCAGAAATGCATCTGAGGAAGGAAGCAGGAGCCTCTAGGAAAGCACAAGCTGTTTTGAGGATGCTTGGACAATAGACAGAGAAGATGGGGTAGGTGAGCAGGGCAGTAATGCAGTAGCAAGGAGGCAGGCATCACACTGGACACAAGTAGGACATGAGAAAGGAGAGGCATGCTGGGGTATAATTGTGAGGACTTTGAGAGCAGCTTAGGGAAGAGCTTGCTTGACTACTTATTTTTTTTTTTATTTTTGAGACAAAGTTTACATTATGTAGTCCGGGCCAGCCTTAAACGCCTTATGTAGCAGAGGCCTTGATCTCTGATCTTTCTTGGAAGATTTGGTATCACCAGCACACAGTTTGGAATCTATCTGACCCAGCTCCTTTTTTTTCTCCTCCTTCTCCTTATCCTCCTGAGACAGGGCCATATTATGTAGCTTTCACTGGCCTGATACACACCAATATATATTAGGCTGGCTTCAAACTCACAGACATCTACCTGCTTCTGCCTCCTGAGTGCTAGATTAGTCATGTGCCAACAGGCAGAGCTCAAGCTGCTTTCGTACTTGCTTGCAGAGAAAGAAGCCCAAGGAGATGATCATCCAAAACTATGGCTTGGGTCAGGGTTGCACAGGAAAGATGAGGAGAAGCACTGGGCATAGGCAGGCTAAGGGAAAGGCTGTGGCAGTGTCCTAACTCTGAAGGAACCAGAGCCTGGACATTGAACAAGTTTGTTCGATGTAGGATCTCTCATCATTACGACTTTTTGCTATGCTGCAGATGGCAAGTTCTGGCTTCATTTTTTTTTTTTAACCTTTCAGAGTTGAGATATCGTGTAGTCTGGTGAACTGTGCAGAATTTAAGGTACTTCAAAATACTTGTTTTGTTTGTATTAAGGAAAAAGCAGGAGGAGGGATAAGGAGAGGCCTCAAGTCTAGACATCTTGTGAATAAACACTTCAGGTTATTAGATCTGTACCTTCTGCGACAGTCCCTTTGATCCAGCGGTTTCTAGGGGATCCTGTGCAGAAGCATTCCCGAGAAAAACCTCTTTCTCCTGAAGTATGAACTGTGCCCAGGCTTCTGTGCCTTCTAACCCACACACTGCGGAAATGAACACAAAAAAAGGATGAGAAACTCGGCTGCTTTTCTAAGATTTACTTTTCCAAACTCAAACAACAGCAAAAGAATTCTAACTTTCCATCCAAACCAGATATCACTGCATAATTCGCTGAAAAGCATTTCACAATTCATATTCCTGGGCCAGATGCTCCTAAAATATACGACCATTTGCCCTCTGAGAATTGTGGTAAGGAATTTCATTATATTTTGCAAGAACAGCTAGACACATCCTTTAGGTGAAAGAGGACTTTGTTAGCCAAGTTCCTTACACAGTAAGTAAGAAAATATAAGTAAGTAAATAAATAAACATGCAATCAAACAGCAAGCAATATTTGCCTTGGTTTTCCCACTAGAACCTACTCTCTCAATATCTTATGGTAAAGATGTTCTTGCTTCTAACACTTAAGTGTCGTTCATATTCAAATGAGTCTTAAACAGGAAGATTGCCAAGCTTAGAGCTTGGGTCTTAGGAAGACAGAGATATATAGTATCATGTCTTAATTTGTGGTGAGCTATGTTCATAGAGACCAAGAGTTCTATTTCTGACTGTTTCTAAGGAAGAGTCTAAGAGATATTTAATGTCCCGTAAGGAGTAATGGTGCATTATGGTCCCTCTGAGTTCCTTATGGGTCTTAAGAGAAACAGACACTTACTCCAAGATATACAGCTGGAAGCTACTAATGATCTAATTTTACACTTATGTAGTACCTCAAAGCATATAGACATTTCCTTGTTTGATCTATTCTGAACAAAAATGGGAAGTACCCACTCTGCTTTGTAGGTAGATACACAGATATTCCAGAAGGCTTCGTGACATGTTTAAGTCTCACAACTTAGTGGCAGATTCAGAATGCAAATCCAGGTCTTCTGACTCTATCCACAGTATATAAAAAGGAAGCTCTGTGGGCTGGAGAAAGCTTGTGGCATCAATGTGAGACCCGAGTTTGATTGCCAGAAGCCACATGAAAACACCAGATATGGTGCACACTTTTAATTCTGGAGCAAGTGTGACAGGCAGGTGAATGCTTTGGGTTCAGTGGACAATCAGTCTAGCTCCACATGAGTTAGAGACTGTCTCCAAAACTGAGGTGGGTGGTACTGAGGAAGGACACCCAGGACTGACCTCTGACAGTCACATGCACATGAGTGCATGGATACATACCAATACATGCAACTGTACAAACATGGAACACACACATACAAAATTAAAGAATAAAAAGCTATCGTAACCTGCTTCAAAATCGAGAAATAATTTTAAAGAACTACCAAAACAAAGTTTAAAACTAAATCAAGCAAAAGAGAAAAGCTCTTTTTAGTTTTCAAACCCCAGGGAATAAAAATGTTCTCATCCAACAAGATCTCATCCAATAACAAGAGGAGGCCTGAAAGGAGAGTGACCTGATGGACTGACACACTGTTACCCTCAGAGGTTTACCACAAACTGGTGGAGGGGGTGAGATGACATAGATCTCTGCACTGTGGCTATGCTGAGTGTTAACACTTGAGGAATCTTCCAGTTTACAACAGGCTTTGTGTGTATGGTGTGTGTGTGCTCATATGTGTGCTGTTGTACATGTGTGTATGTATATGTGTATATATGAATGTATGTGTGTGTGGTGTGTGTGTTCTTTATGTGTGTAGTCGTGTGTATGTGCTTCATATGTGTGTTGGTGTATATGTGTGTATGTATATGTGTATGTATGAATGTATGTGTGTGTGGTGTGTGTGTTCTTTATGTGTGTAGTCGTGTGTATGTGCTTCATATGTGTGTTGGTGTATATGTGTGCATGTATATGTGTATGTATGAATGTATGTGTGTGTGGTGTGTGTGTGTGTTCTTTATGTGTGTAATCGTGTGTGTGTGCTTCATATGTGTGTTGGTGTATATGTGTGTGTGTGAGAACAACTTTGGGTGTTATCAGGAACACTATCCTTATCTTTTGAGGCAGTCTTTCAATGGCCTTGAGTTCATTAATTAGTCTAGACCAGATGACCAGTGAGCCTTAGGGATCCTCCTTCTCTGCCTCCCCAATGCTGGGATTTCCAGTGCTCACCACTATGGCCATTGGGTTCATATGGCTTCTAAGGCTTGAACTCAGGTCCTCATAGTTACAGTGCCAGCTGAGCTAAACTATGACAGGCTTCTTTGTACTACTTTTGCAGTTTTTAATCAAAGAATAAAATCAATGCCAAAATAAAAGGTATGAAAGAGGAAAAAAGTCCAGTGAAAGATGAAACCTCACAAATACTTCTGAGACTCTGGATCCGAGGAAAAGTTGAAGGTGGGATAGAAAGCTGTGAAGAGATCTTGTGGTACATTAGAGAATGGAGTTCTCCGGCTGGTGAGATGGCTCAGTGGGTAAGAGCACCCGACTGCTTTTCCGAAGGTCTGGAGTTCAAATCCCAGCAACCACATGGTGGCTCACAACAATCCGTAATGAGATCTGACTCCCTCTTCTGGAGTGTCTGAGGACAGCTACAGTGTACTTACATATAATAAATAAATAAATAAATAAATACATCTTTAAAAAAAGAGAGAGAGAATGGAATTCTCCAGGTAGAGGCTCATCCCTGCTAGATTTGGGCAAATTTAACATGTTTTATTCACATGTATTTTGTGTTTTATTTGGATTTTAAATGTAATTGTACATAAGACACAGAATAATTTGGCCCGTGCTAAGAGCCTAATGACTGCCAGTCTTTGTCACAATTATCTTGTTTTTGTTGTTGTTGTTTTCAAGATAAGGTTTCTCAGTGTAGCCTTGGATATCCTGGAACTCACTCTGTAGACCAGGCTGGCCTTGAACTCACATAGATCCACCTGCCTCTGCCTCCCAATTGCTGGCTGGGATTATAATCTTGGCCATTTACACCCTTCAGCTGGTGACAGGAAGTAGTGCGTGGGTGCACATAGAAATGTTCTTATCTGCACATATTTACCCCAGTAACCAACTTTTCTCTGAGTTACTTAACATCATCACAATTTGGTAGAGACTAAAAATAGGGTGGTTTATTTATATGCTTTTCTGCATCTTTCTGCATTCCAGATTTAGAGAAGGAATTTAGCTACTTCCCTAATTCTTGGGTGAAGGAAGTAACTGCTGAATCATTAGGGAAGAGAGAAGAGGAAACACGTTTTCCATGCTGTGAAGGTCTGTGTTCATTTAGAGATGAAGCACCTAACCCTCCAGAGACTGGAGGCCCCAGGGAGTTTAGAGGTCAGGTGGGGTGAGGGGGTGGGGGCATCAACGTGGAGACGGGGTTGGGTGGGGAGGAGATATGGGATGTGGAACAGTCGGATGGTGGATGGGGAGGGGCGGAGAATGGAATATGGAGTGTAAAAAATGACTTCCAAATAAAATTAAAAAGAAGAAGGAGGAGGAGGAGGAAGAGGAGGAGGAGGAGGAGGAGGAGGAGGAGGAGGAGGAGGAGGAGGAGAAGAAGAAGAAGAAGAAGAAGAAGAAGAAGAAAAGAAGAAGAAGAAGAAGAAAAGAAGAAGAAGAAGAAGAAGAAGAAGAAGAAGAAGAAGAAGAAGAAGAAGAAGAAGAAGAAGAAGAAGAAGAAGAAGAAGAAGATCTCTATCCTCCCAACCAAACTGTTCAGAATTTTTAGCTCCTTTGCCTTTTGGTTTTTTATACTGATAGAGAGTTTCATAAACAGTTGTTCACATTATATGACTGTGAATTATGACTCCCCATAACACAAATGTTGGGCTGAACTCTGAGGTGGTCAAGCACTACTCATCTGAGGTCCACAGAGACTGGATGCTGAAGAAAGAATAGCCAGGAGAAAAACAGAGCCTTACAGGAGGGAGCCATGCAGTCACCATGCAGGTATGACGTCACAGCCTCAAGATGTGACAGAGGTCAATGTCACCCAGCTTGCCTGCATTAAGAGAGGGAGCAAACAAAACTAGGGTGCTAAAGTCAATGTCACCCAGCTTGCCTGCGTTAGAATGGGAACTAAAATTAGGTTCCTAAACAAGAGCCACACCAAACAGTCTCCACCCAAGTAAGAAAAAGGCTCACATGTACATTAGTCTTAAGCTTTTTTTGTGCAGGCATGCATTTAGAAACGTCTTATATTCCTGTAAGCTTTAGCTCAGACACTGTCTCCTCTTCTTGATTTTCCTATAACATTTAGCTAAAGGTGAGAGTCACCAGTATCTTGGAAAGTATGAGAATCTGGGTGATTTGTATTTTTTAGAGCAGGTGGCTAATTAAATCTTCCGATGACACAGTCCTAGAAATACTGCTTTAGGGCCAGTGGGATGGCTCAGGGTGGGAAGGAGCTTGCCTCCCAGCCTGGTGATGTAACTTAAATCCCTGGAATTTAAATGGTGGAAGGAGAGAACCAACTTTCTCAAATTATTCTCTGGCTTACACACACACACAGACACACACACACACACACAGACACACACACAGACACACACACAGACACACACACACACATTGAGACACAGATGTGCTCCACCACCACATGCTCACAAAATAAATAAGTATTTTTTTTAAATAGAAATTCTGTGTTATTTCACTGCATACTCAAAAGAACAAGCTTTTGAGGAAGATAAAAATAGAATTTTTTTAATCCCTGTGTTATAGACAGGAAAGTTGAAACTTGCTGAATATGAGTTTCCCTTTACCATAGGGTATCTCTGGACCCCGAGATTCCCTTAGTTAACATACCTTCATTTTTTAGTTGCCTAATTTATGATAATGTACTCTAGCAACTAGAAAGGAAAAATATCTTGTAAGTGTTGAATATCCACACAACTAAGTAATGAACCCCTATTCTTTACATCATGAGTGATAGATGTTAGTGGACATGGATATGAGCAAGAATCAGCTATTTACACGGATTCCTCCCAGCCACCCAGGTCTGTTTGCTTTTGGACAAAGGCACAGAGGGAAAAGGAGAGGGGACATTTCTCAGTGCTTGTCCTTTCCTGCTATGAGCTCATGCTTTCAGCTCCAAGGCCTTTCTGAGAATTAGAGGTAGGTGGGGGAGCAAGTGCATGAATACTGCTTCCCCTTGTCTGAAATAAAAAAGGGAACAGTGAAAACAGCGTAAGGGAAGCTGGGCCTTGCCCCCCACATCAGGGCTGAGCTTGTGGCCTAAATTTGACCAGCGTTACCTAGAGTAGCAGAAGCTCCTATCCTCTCCCAGGGAAGACCTAGCCGTCCCCAAAGTGTATCAAATCGGAGATGCTTGGAGCCTATGAGGGAGTTGTTTCCAAGGTTACTTTCCTTAAACACTAAACTACAAATACATCCCAGTTCTTTTACAAACCAATAAATTAAAAACACATCGCTGAAGCCTCTTGTATAGACCACATTGAGCAGAGTCTTTTTTCATAATGATTAAGGTCATGGCTGGAAATACCAGTCCTGCTTGGTTGCTATAACAACACTGATTGCTGTCAGGGCCCGAGGAAGCACATTGGAAATTAGAGAGATAATTTTCTAGTCCCTGAACTAAAACAGGATAATCTTACATTGATGCATCATTTATAAATAGGCATAATTTTAAGCCTTAAATGTCTTGAATTGTTAGTAATTTTTTTACATGTCTCTTTTCCATCCCTGAATTAAAGGCTACTTAGAAGCAGGAACTACACAGTGCTTCTGAGTGCCACATATCACTCACTGTCCAACCACAGATGGGAGACTCATCAAATATTCAGTGGCCAGAATGAGCTGGCAAAAGTGAACTTTCAGGGCTGGTAAGATGGCTCAAGGTAGGTTAAAGGAATTGCTGCCAATCTTGACCTTTCAGGCTCAATCCCCTGGTCCGACTCTTGTTGTAAAGTTATTACGGCTTGTCCTCTGATGTCCACACATGCATCATGGAACATGTGACTCCACATTTTCAAAAGTGAATCTATTTTTTTTTAAAGAATAAGAACTATCTAGAATAAGCCATCAGGATATATAAGAGGGAGGATAAAGTGAGTGATTCAGTGGAAGGATTTGACACAGTGAAGACCGTTTTGAGTCAACTTACAAAGATGCAGGTCAGAGTATGTTAAAGGTAACAAAATAAATTGCCAGAGATCTACATTCTGGAGAGATTTTCCTTTTTCAGAGCTAGAGACTACCATCATATTGATATTCATTCTCCCTGGGTGATCTTGCAGATGGCACACTGGATATAACTGTTGCCTAAATCCCAAATAAAATGTCTATAGGCCTTGAAAGAGAACTTTGAAAGTTAAAATAAGGAAGTGCAGCCAAAAATAGTGAAGATATTTTTAAATATGAAGAGTAAGGCAAGAAAATCTGCCTTAGCAAATAACACATTTATTAACAAATTTATGCAAAGTAGTTAAGCAAGTATGGTACTAGGTTGGAGACAGGGCTCAATGGTTAAAACACTGGCTGCTTTTCCAGAGGACCTGGGTTCTAGTCCCAGCATGCTTCTGATGGCTCACAACATAAATCACAACAGTTCTAGTGGATCTGTTGTCCTCTTCTGACCTCCAGAAGCACCAGGCACACAGGTGAGTGGTATACTGGCTTCAATGTGGAAAGATAATGAACTATCAGTGGTGAAGAAATGGAGAACAAAATTAAATGATTATTATCCATTGTTGAAGGAATGAGCTGGAACTCAGTCTTACGTACATCTGTGATGATCACCTTTAACACTGGACCTGGCACAACTGTATCACCTAGGAAAAGAGACTCAATAAGGCATTGTTCACTTTGAGTTGGTCTGTAGACATTCCTGTGGGCAATTTATGTGGGAAGACTAAACCAACT